>NC_035435.2:55957805-56266684 GCF_002127325.2 Helianthus annuus | reverse complement strand
TGCTATTAATTCGAACTTGACCATGACAAAAGACCAAATGGGTTGTGTCATCCCTTGTTGACTTAGTTGCTTGTGCTTTTAAGATCGCTTTTGAACCAATACATTTTGAAAAAATTTTGAAATTTTTCCCCCATCCCCACACTTAAGGTAAACATTGTCCTCAATGTGTAGTATTTAGATGCACGGGTCAAAAATCGAAAAACTTTTACTTACTCCCCCATCCCCACACTTGAGGTAAACATTGTCCTCAATGTGTAAGAACTAGAGTTTTTTTAAATCGCACAAGGGATGTGACACGGCTAATTTCCCAAAAATTCCACCCTGAAAACTAAAATACAATTACAATCCACTTATTACTAACTAAGAATCAAGGTAAAAGGAAACGCATGCACCTGATTTCTCTCACTAGATACTCATGTCTTCTTCTTCTCTTCACGAAAATGGTCGTCCCTCGCACATAATGTACCTACAAATCTTAACCCTTGTGTAGAAGCATGCTTCTCACAACCATTAAAATGTGTTAGCTACTTAGTTCTACCATTTTTATGAAAGTATTACCAAGTCATACGTTAATTTACCTTGATTTATGTGGAAATTAATTTACAACAACAACAATCCTAACTCGCTTTCGTAGGAATCACGGTTGCGTTTAGCTTATGCAACAAGCCCTTTTAAACCCCCCAATAGCTTGGGAGAATGAGTAGGTCTCGTGAGGGTTATATAGGGAACACCCACAACGTTCATTTAACTAGGAAAAATGAAATACTAAAGAATAAAAATAAACTAAAAATAATATACAACAACAACAACAAAACACATAAGTCACCGTCACCGCTGGTATCACTCGTTCGGGTCGACTGGTGGGTTCGGATGGTACGAGTATCCGGTAAGAGCCTCGAACATCTCCCGGTAGTTGTCAAGGGGACCCGACTCTCCTTCCACTGGCGGCTGAAACTGTGGCAGGATGAAGCTAGACCCTACTGCCTCGGGCCAATGAGGTGATGGATCGGAAGGGCCTCGGGGAGCGGGGAGGTTGGAGTAGTCGATCCACCCCGCGTGTTCTGCGTAGGGAGACCGGCTTCCCAATCTCTCCGGTGCCGTTCCTGATCATGGAGGACCTTGGCGTTATTAATAGCCAATTCATTGGAGACGTATAAAGCACTCCATCGGCGGCCATCCAATGTATTCTGCTCGTTTCAGAGCCTCTCCTCATTCTCCTCCCACTCCCGTCTTCGGGTCACCTCTTGTTGCTGCTGTTGTACCAAATATTCCATTTGTGATCTTTGTGGAGCTTGGAAAAACTGCTGCTCCTCCATATATTTTTCTATCCTTTCCCGTTGGGCCGCTTCGAGGTCCCACTATGCCTGCAACTGGGCTTGGTGTGTCTCCTCCCAGTTTTCCTTCTCACCTCATACTCTCTACCTTCTCCTATACCCGCGGAGATGTTATCAAACACCTCTTGCTGCCCACAGTTGAAATTCTGATACGAAGGTACCCGTCGTTGATCCACAAACCTTGCCACATCCGCATTTAACTCTTGGTGTGGCCGCATGTACCTTTGCTTTGGTCCCCGTGGACCGGCAGGCTCAGTTTCATCCTCTTCATCAACCATCTCAACATCCTCCGTAGCCCCTTGCTGTGCGTCTGGGTCAATGAATTCATACTTGTGACCCAATTCGCCGGTTACCAAATACTTACTACCAAAGAGTTGCACTTGGATTTTCCAATTTCTTTTTATTGTTGCCAAGTTGAACTCTTCCACGGGCTTAGACACCCAAAGCGACTCGGGGGTAGATAGTTTTGTTGGAGGATCATTGCACTGATTAGGCGC
The DNA here is from genome assembly GCF_002127325.2 of Helianthus annuus. Lineage (NCBI taxonomy): Eukaryota > Viridiplantae > Streptophyta > Magnoliopsida > Asterales > Asteraceae > Helianthus > Helianthus annuus. Next base: position 56,264,853 of record NC_035435.2, on the reverse strand, counting down.
ACATATGGAATCATCCTTCTGTGGCATGACTCCCGAGTAATCCATGTGTTCATCATAATAATGTGCCTCCAAGATAACGTTGGTATCCCATACACCAAGGCATGAATAACTCTACAATCCGAAGCTCTCACTTTCCCCCTATCTCCAAACTGAACCATGACGTTTTCGAGGGAAATACCTTGAAGAATTTTCCCTTCAACCATCAAGTAGCTCTTTGCAGCCACTCCCACATTGTTGTATGGCAATACCGCCTCAGTCATACCATCCGGATCATAATCATTTGCTTTATTATTGAAGAAATGTTCCATCGTTAGGTAACCATATGCTTGCACCCCAATGGAATCGAATAGTGCGATGCAATTTATTGTTTCGAACGACATTATCATTTCCCCCCTGCTTGTAGTACCAACTAATCTCCACTGTTCTGGGAGACCATCTTTGTTTCTAAACCTCAAAGACGCAAGCCACTCGCATACCTCCGACAAGTAAACCCAGGAGGTGTTGTCTTCACACCAATCTAAAACTCTTTTCCAGCCGAGACATTCGAACATTTGAATGATGCCAATTTTTCTCAACTCTTCAACATTAACCGACCTCTCTGCCAAACCTTAGCGCTTCGACTATCTCAGAACTTTTCCCATGCCCAATCCTGCCGATACAACCTCGCATCACCTTCTTTCAATGAGCTTAGTTGCTCCCACTTTCTAGGTAGCAAGCTGGAGGAAGATCCAACCCCGGATGGTGATCCTTGACCCGTAGTTTTTGCTTTCTTTCTACCTCCAACCATAACTACAATTACAAAACAAAAGAACCATCAATATAAACCCAAATCTTCACAATAATCTCAAACTTTGAACATGAAATATGATGTTGAATTTCACTTAATAACTATAGGTAAAATCGCCTTTTTAAACTTCCAAAGTCGCATATTTTATCATCTAACAATTAATCTTTCATGTTTACTCACAATTCATATGATTTCAACAAAGTTTAACATCATATTCATGTTTAATCATGCAAATAACAAGTGTAATTACTTCACTATGGTTATTGCATGCTCAATCTAAACCAAATCAAGAGTTTACATGCAATTTTCAACTATAACATCAGACATTATGCTAAACAACCTACTCTTCAAATAAAAGTCCAAAAATTTCGGAAGATTTCAACATACCATAGGAGAATAAGGCTAAAAATTAAGTAAAGTTCATACCTTTATGTAGTAGAATGTCAAGACACACACAAAGGATGCAAATCAAAGCTTTGAAGAACACCTTTTCTAAAAAACCTGAATTTTGAACTTCAAAAATCTTACAAACAAGCAAGAATTGGTGAAAACCGTTATGGGGGTTTTGTTGCTCTTGAAAATCTATGCACAATGGCCTCAAGAATCGCTTGATTTGGTGAAAAATTGATGAAGTTATGAGAAGTTGAAGATTTAGGGTTCTTGGAGTAGAAAATGAGGAAGATGAAGTGAGAGGTGAGAGGAGAGAGGGTGGTTCAGCGTTTTGAATGATAAAAAATCAGATAGGTAGGAATATGATTCGATTTTGTGGTAAAAAAGTGGGTTGGAGTTGGGTTTAATCGGGTAAAAAGGTGTTTGGTTCGAAGTTTTTCGCAAAAAAAACAAACCAGCGTCGGCTGGCAATCCACAACCCATCGGGGACGGCCTGGGACCCCGTCGCCGACGCACCCCCAAAAACCTTGTTCCCCCTGACGCGCTATTTTCCTGTCTACGGGCCTTTTTGGCTGACGCGAGTTTTCCGGGACGCGTCCCCGACGCCTCTACCCCCCGTCGCCAACGGGTTCTAGATTTCAGTTTTTTTAATTTTTCAAAAATTTTATGTTTTTTTGTTTTGTTTTTTTTTTATGAAAAATATGAAGAAAAATATGTACTTTTCACAAAAGGATCCTATGCTAATAAAAATCCTAAAAATTATTAAAATTCTTTTTGTAAATTTTTATAAGTTAAAAATTTTTAAAACCTAACAAACCGTAACCGTTTACGGTCCTACCACCCCCCCCCCCCCGAAAAATCATGTATTGTCCTCAATGCACATAACAAAGTGTAAAAACATACCTTGTGTCTTCATGACCCGTTCGGAATATCCGGACTTCACACAATCAAAGGGGTTAATACAAAACGAGAACGATTATAACCAAGATACTCAGAAAATTAAATAAATTATACAAAACTCTACAAAAGGTGTTATTAGTCCTTTTAATTGACCTCATATGTTGGCACGCTTACCACAAAGCTTAGCAATTCCACATTCGCCTCCTTTTTCTCTTCGTTACCATCAAGGAACGGTTTTACGCGGTGACCATTAACCGTTTGCTTTGACCCATCCTTCGGGTCCTCAATGGTAACATCCCCAAGTTTTCCAACCCGTGTAATCACAAACGGGCCCATCCATTTGCTCTTCAGCTTCCTGGGAAAGTATTTAAGCTGTGAATTGTAGAGCCACACCTTTTGACCCACTTCGAACTCCTTCGGCTTCAACTTCGCATCATGTGCTCTCTTCATATCATCCTTGTACTTCGAGGCACATTCATATGCTTTTTCCCGAAGCTCCTCTAACTCGCAAAGCTTTAACTTTCTCTCCTTACCTGCATCATCGTATTTCATGTTAACTTCTTTTATAGCCCACCATGCATGATGTACAAGTTCAACCGGTAAGTGACAGTTTCGCCCATAAACTAAGCGATATGTTGTAGTTCCAGTAGGCGTTTTATGAGCCATTCGATAAGCCCATAAAGCATCATTCAACTTCGTCGACCAATCCTTTTGATCCGGTCAAACGTTCTTTTGAAAAATTCCCTTTATTTGCCTATTGGAAACTTCCACTTGACCACTTGTTAGTGGGTGATAGGGAGTAGCAATTCGATGGTCAACACCATACCGTTTCAAATTCTTGAAGTGAGATCCCCCATCACTAATGATCACTCGTGGAATCCCAAATCTAGAAATTATATGTAGGATCGTTTGTACAACCAAAACAAGTCATTCAGAAGAGATCTAACCAATACGAGTGGCGAAAACAAACGTATCGGAGTTATTTCAGCTGGTTTGCACACAGATTCACTTAAACTGTCTCTTGTATTGATATCAGATCGTTTTACAATGCTGGAGACACTTCGGCAGAGCTTCGCTACCGGAATTGAATCGTTACAAATGAAATGTCAAGGCACATATTTATAGGCATCTTCATTTCGTATGAAACGGCTCAAACGAAATGGCCAATCCATTTCGTACGAAATGGAATCCTCATTTCGTGCGAAATGGACCTTTCTATTTCGTGCGAAATGGCCCATCTTACATGTTATCTCAGTTTTCTCGAATATCGTGCCCTGATCTATCTAGACTAATACAAGACTCGATACAAGACGAAGTCGACAGACATATGCACCAACAGACTCCCCCTTGGATGTTGACGAAGTCTTCAGTGTCGAGTCTTCGATATCTTCAGTCTTTATCAGTCTTCTCACTCATTCAAAGTATCTGCCATTGTAAGCATCCTCAATCGCTTCCTCTTCTCTTCATCAGCTAACTTCCCATTAGATGTCGATCTCGCTCTTGAGCTTTCTAATTCTCTTGATCAGATCTCTTGATTCTTTTTCCCAGAATCTTAATCCTGACTCTATCCTCTTTCAGCATCACAGCTGTTATCTTGAACACAATTCCAGAATCAAAATCTGGCTCTAACATCTTCAGACTCCCACTTGAATCGAACCTGGCTTTAAAATCTTCAGACTCCCCCTTTCGACAGGCTGGGATCGCATTCTGGAATTCTGGCTATTATGACCTTCACAGGTTCTAAGATCGTAACCTGGCTCTTTGTAACCACAGGCTCTTCAGGAATCGGGACCTGGCTCATTCCAAGCATAATTCCTGCACATCCTCTACCTCAAAATAAATTTCACAAATTTAAAAATTTAACAAATTTATATACCACATGCAGACATCGTTCAAAATGATTTAACATGAATAATCTCAGATGAACACTTGTAAAAACAATTTTTCTTATCTCAAAACACACTCTCCCAACCCAGCTGTTCATCATGTTTAGCACTTGGAATTTTGAAAATCAGCTTTTCAACATCAGTTGTCAAAAACAAGATGAAATAAAATCTTTTTGAATTTTTCAAAATTTTATGCTAAAACACACTGAAAATCTTTTTGGATTTTTGATTTTAATGAAAAGCAGTAAAGAAATATTTACAGACAATATTTTTGTGAGTTTGTGTAAGAGGATCATATCAGTTTTTGAGACAAATCACTAACACCATTAAGCCTTAAACATTTTAAGTTCTAAACAATTCACTTAGCTTGTCAGTATACTGATCCACTTAAATTTTCACACAAAGTTCAATTGTTTCAAGATACGAGATTAATGTTTTAAGCTCTTAAACTTATTCGAGTGTCCCACATCAGAATATACTCCCATATCCAGACTCCTATATTCAGTCTTACAGGTGAATGTACACTAATGATATCTGTAAACGGGTAAATGCGAGACCATGAGAGCTCAGGTTAGAACTTCCGTTCAGACGAAGAGTTGATGGCTCGACTTTAAGTGTGTCCCGTTTTGGGATCTTTTCTTCAACAGCACATGATTAGCATTTTTCAATGTTTCATCATTTTTTATGCTGAGGGTGAGCTTTTAAGATTAAAGCAATGCAAAGTATTATACGAGGACTAGGCTATTGCTTCCGCAAAATCAGAAGTCCTGGTATAATACCCCAGATATCATCACGCACAAAGACCTAGTATGTCAGAAATAGAAAGCCTTTCAAACAAGATTTCGGGGGTTACCCATATATCTGAGAGATGTTCCCCACGAGATAAGTAAGTTATGATATTTAGGTTTATATCTCGAATACAATCTACTAAATGTATAAAAACCTACTGGCACATCCTCAGTGAGATCGTTTATCACATTTGACTTTCCAATTCTTTAGCATGCTGTGATAGTCCACTGATGTACTATCATTTCCTCTTATTCACAACAAAACTCATTTTTGAATTTTTCAATGTTTTTGGCTTTTTATATTTTATCATGTTTTCGACTTTTTCAAATTTTCTAATGTTTTTGTATTTTCTGAAATTCTTACTCCCCCTAAAATTCAAAATCATTTAAAGAAAAATTTTAAAACAAACTGTACAAATAAAGTGACAACTGTTGTGAATTGCTTCAATTCGCCATTCACTTGACGTAAACAATCAGAACTCCCCCTGACAACAAACTATTTTCCCATTATGATTTCAAAACACTTAAGTTTGTTTTAATCAAAATGGTTTTTCCGGAAAATAAGTTTTGTTGAAATACACAAACCTCTTGTAGGTTTGAGGATAACTCATCACTTTGTTTTTCAAATACTAGAATGAAAGTTAAATCAAGTTCAACTTAATGACCTTGATTAACCACTTGTAGGTGAAAGCTCTTTTTCAATCACTTGTAGGAACCACCACTTGTAGGTTCACTTTTCAATACTACCACTTTCAAATAGAAATATAACAATTTTTAAGTTTTATCACTTGTAAGTTTACCAAACAACCATATTCAAGAATGATGCCGATTCCTGATCCACGATTACCAACTTGGGAGCTCCGGTAAGTCCAGAGTTTAGTCATGATAGGTGCTATCCCAGTTACTAACCTGGGATGACCCATCTTGATCTGGTTACTTTGTTTTTTTTCCATAAAATTCCTTTACCCCTTTTACCTTTCCGTCAATCATTTTTCCAAAAATATTTTGGACTGTGGGGTTAAAGGCTTTCTCAACATCAAATTCTTTCATTTCAGAAAAAAATTGATTTGAAATTTCATCTTTTCCAATTTTTTATTTTAAATTTTCAGCCCGCAATGGTGGAAAATTTTCATCATCCAGTGGCGGAATTGAATTTTCACTTTTTAGCTCAACCTGTGGCTCTTCTGACTTTGACGAGTCGGATTCATCGCCAGAAAATAGCTCCTCTGATTTTGACGAATCAGAATCATTACTAGAACTATCATTTAATTTCTTAACAACCCACCTTTGGTTGTTAAGCTTTGCTTTTCTTTTGTAAAAACTCTTTGAACATTCACCAACTTCAAATTTTGAATTTTTGAAAACTATAAATTGTTTGGTTGGTGATTCATTGTCAACCATCTTTTCCTTCAGTTTAAGAGACACTCCCTGTTTTGATTGTATTTCCTTTGGACAATTCCTAGCAATATGACCTACTGTTTTGCATTGAAAACAGATTCTCGTCTCTTTCTTCTTCTGAACAACTTCCTTCTTCATTTCCTCTTGCCTTTTAGCAAGGAATTCTTTGTTTGTCTGCTTTCTGAACAAATGCTCTTTTTCTTCTTTAGATGATGTTCCTGAAACAAAAACAGTTTTTGGTCTATACACTTTTTCATTTTTATGATTTTTCGGTAGAATAAAACCTAATCCCTTCTTTTTGAAATTACCGTTATGGTTTGGTTTCTTTTGAAAACCAGAACCAGAACTGTAACCCTTTTTTCTTGTTTAACCTTTGTTGATCTCTTGAGGTGTATTTTTTTAGGTTTTTCAAAAAGATTTACATCTTTTCTTTCAGAAATATTAATTTTTGTTAGTTTGAAAACTTTTTTGATCATTTCAGTTTTAACACCTCTTATTGGGAATTCTTCATCAGAATATCATTTGTCAGAATCACTCAAAGTATAAGCTACTTTGAATGTTTCGTCATTCAAATTATTTTGTGATAACATAAATTCTTTATTATAAACCCGTTTGTCCTTTTTGACTGATGGACTTGAATTGTTGGACTCAGACTTTGACTCTGACTTTGACTCCTCCGTTTCATGTTTATCCAATACCTGATTGACCACTTTCTTTATTAACACGGACTCATGATCAGTGTCAGACGATGTGAAAGTGACATCAATGTTTTCTGGCAAGTTATCTGAAGACTCAGATTCCTACTTTAAGTTGGTTGCCTTTTTGACTCTTTCTGAATTTGGATTTCATGGAGAATATCCATTTTCAAGCGGAGGTGGACACTTGTTGTAACTGACACTTTGTTTCTTACCAGAATTTTTCATTTCAGTTTTCTCTTTTGTTTCAGAAGTCTTCACTTCAGATGTGACCTCTTCAAATGCCTTCATGCCTTCAGCTATGGGGTAAATCCTGTCAATTACATAAGAAGAACATGAGTAAATTTTCAATAATTTGTTTACTCTCTCAGTTTCGATTCTCTGAGTTTCCAATTTCTGTTCAAGCTCAGCACACATCCCAATGTAATAATTGATCATTTCCTGCTTTATCATGTATGCTCCATTGAGTGTCTTCATGGTTGTAGCTTGTTCACTGCTTGACTCGTTATATTGATTCATGGCTTTGTTTAAGACATCATATGATTCTTTTAACCTGTTCATGTTGTAAATCAACTCATTGCTGTACTTTTTCAGAGTCTCACAATTTTCACAATTTTTAGACACCTTTTCTACAATAGTTTCCATTTTAATCTCAAAAGCTGGAACTTCTTTAACCTTTATCACTCGAACTTCTTCTTCATCATTCTTACCTTTCCTTCTTTCTGCATCTCTCTCAGCTAAAAATTTTAAATGCTCTTTCATTCTTTCTGCATAATAATCATCTTCACTATCATCTTGTTTTTCAACCTTCTATTTTGCCACTCGAACATTTTCAGCATCTCTCTCGGCTAGATATTTTAAATGCTCTTTCATACTACTTGCCCGATAATCATCATCATCATCTTTAACAACTTGAGCAACAAAAACTTTAACCTTTAAGAATTCTTTATCCGGACAATAATTGTCCCAGCTAAAACCTTCTGGCAATCTCTCATCTTCTTGATCTATCAGACATGCTTTACTCTCAGCTGAAATATATTTGTCCCAACTAAATACTTTTGACGATCTTTCATCATCTTGATTCACCATATACACTTTCTTTGATTCTTCAATCTCCTTCCTAGCATGAGCAGTTTGTGGTTGTTGTTGTTGATTCGGCTGTTGAGCAACTTGATGATAAATTTCTTTACGATAGTAATCATTGTTGCCGAATGGATTTTGAGCTCCCCTTGCTTCGCAGTTTGTGCATACTCTCTTGAAATGTCCTTTCTCCCTGCAACGAAAACAAGTAACTTTAGATTTATCAAATCCTAAAGTAGAAACATTTGCATCACGAAAATCATCTCTTCCCGTAATTTGTTTAAACTTTTCAGCTCTTCTCAACACGCTCGCCAAACACCACTTTATATCCATCAACTCCATCTCCTCAGCATCGATCTGATCATAATCCTCTTTTGTCAGCATCGGATTTCCGATCCTACCTGCAAATAAACTCCCATACGACTCTAACACGGTGACCAACAAAGACATATGATGTAATATTCGAAGAAAAAAAATTCTTTTAAGAGTAATAGTTATTAGTAAAAGTTGGTATATGGTAATTTAATAAATGATTATACTAATTTAGATGTAACTTTTGTCATAAACTAAATTCGTATATGTACATGTATATTTAAACTATTATATTTATGTTATTATATAAGTCAAGTATATTAATTATTTCAATGATATAATTGGAAATCATTTTAAAGATAGATGTGATCATTGGTTTATAATAACAAATTAATAATAAGATGCATATATGAAAAGTTTGACCTTGTAAATTTGCCAAATATAAGTCACCGAAACCGCCATATATTTCATTGTGCATATATATTTTCGTCCCTATCTCCTTCAATCAAACATGACGATGATAGGGAAATTTATCGTTACAGCCGACCTTCATATTTGTTTTCAAGCCTTCGCACCGCATTCGAACTCCTCCTTCCATCGGTTTTCGGCTTTGCTTCCTATTCAGCGCCGCCAACATCCTCATAGCGCCACCGTCTGCCACCACGGACCAGGGTCAGTCCCATCAATGGCCACTCCCAATCCGCGAACTGCACCATTCAGGTCAGCCATTCCATTGCCACGCTAGTTCACCGCGACCATCACCGCACCGGAAAAATCAGCCTGTTCACTGCTACAACCGTCACTGTACCACCGTTCAAAGACTTTGAGAGGTTTCTGATTCACGATCCAACCACCGTCATGAACCGTGCACCCACCCATCTTTGTCTCAATTTCTGGTTGATACACCTTCATCACCGGCTTCACACCTTGTAGCCTCTAGAACCACCGCTATCATCACTTATGTCTCGAATTCGGTTGTTGCGATCACCACGGAAAACTGCAACAGCTTCACCATTCGCCGCAGCCAATCAGTGGTCATTGTCGCGCCCTCCTTATGCTAATCACCCACGTGAAATGAATCCTTTTGTTCGGTCCATCAGTAGAGGTAAGGATGTGAGCCTTCTTACTTTTGTTTGATTTAAGTAATGAACCGATTTGTTTCCGGCGACCAAGAACCGCATTTGGTAAACTGCTATGAGCCTTTGCTTATATAAATATGAACCAAGGTTGTGTATGTTCTGTGTGCATGATCTATGTCATATGCATGGGGTGCGTGCATGTGGTGCTTGGGTTATTCTGTGTTGGAAATCTAAATTACATGTTGGTGTAGTATTGCCAAATGAATTCAAGATTTTGATTTCTTTTGTTTTTCCAAATTAAATTAAATAATGATAACTGAATATTAAGTGAATTCATAGAAGCTTTTTGTTTTGTAGAGAATAAGAACATATTTTAATGTTCCAAATTAAGTTAAATAATGATAACTGAATATTAAGTGAATTCATAGAAGCTTTTTGTTTTGTAGAGAATAAGAACATATTTTAATGAGAAGTTTAAAATTGTTTTCATATAACATACTATTTTGGTTATTATGTAAGTTTAATTGATGTTTTAAAAACCATTTGAGGTTAAAGATTACTGGGTATGATTTAATTGTAGTCGTCGGGAATTTTGTAACGAACGATATAACTTAAACGAATATGTTTTTACAGAAATTGATTTGGGATATAACGGGATTATAGGTTCTTGATAATGAGGACAACTTGTTTGATTGGCTAAACCAAGGTACGGATTCCGTTTCTTTTACATGATAGTATAATTTCATTTTTCGTTACTCGTCGGTACGACAACTATTTGTTTTCATTATAGTATAATTTCCAATTCCTTCTACGGGTCCGAATTCTCAAGTCTTGATATCGTAACATATTTTTATTTTCATTATTCTTAGTATGGATCTTTATCTTCTTTTTAGAGTCTGATTGTCATGGTTTGATACCTATATTTGTTTGATATGTGATACGTTATCTGAGTCAGTATTGTATCTGTCTACTTTTGTTAGTGTGTTGTAGCATGCCATACCTCAGACTTATATCATGGTCGCATGTTCCTGTTAGTATTATTTTCACTTGCCTCTAAACTATTTATAAGGCCTTAGTATTTGTACTCTGTCACCCAAGCATGTCTGGCTTGTCGTTTGGGCGTCAACGGCATGGCACTTATCATGACAGTGCGTAATCAAAGTTCACGGCGTCTCTAGCTTGTGCTTGTGTAGCATCTTGGCCACTAGAGGCGTATAGATCGATCTTAGCTCTGAGTTTGAGTTTGTTTGTCTGGAGATGGAATAAGGGGTGAACGCCACACTCACCATCTCATAGGTGCATGGACTAGCTAGCTGTGTACCAGTCTGTTTCTGTTTTTGGCTTTGGGTGCTTCTGTGTTACACGATTTATTTTGTTGATATATAGTTGTCGTGTAAGTTAGTATATGTTTCTGTATGTGGATACGTTAAGTATCTGTTCTGATATGTCTGATATGTTTGTACGCATCCGGTTTTGTTTCCGATCGTGTAGGGTTAATTATGCTTCTAATAGTGTTCAGTATCCGATTCTGTTATGTATTAGCTATGTCTGTTTTGACTTCTGTTCCAGTTTGTATCAGATTTGTCTCGATCAGTATCAGTCTCAGTTTGGATTTAGATTCCGTGTTACACGTTTAGTTTGTGTCCGACAATATCTGTATATTCAGTAATTAATTCGGTGTCTGTCGATCTTTGTCATTGCATCTGTCTTTGTTCCGTGTCCATTTTTCTTATAGGTTTAAGAAATTTCGTAAAGGATTAAATTATTCTACTTTTAAACTCAAGTTATCTAGATTATTTTGGTTATTAAATATAAATCTCCAAAGCTATACAAATAGTTATTTTAATTAAATGATAACTTAGGAAATTTGATAAATTAATAAAAATGGATTTGAATCTAAACATTTATTTAAAGATAATAGTTCGACAATTCATTCTCTTCTTTTAAAGATTATAAGATTTTAGTGGTATTTAAAATGGTTAGGCTTACGTATTTGGTTTTGATTTTGTATCGTCTCCCATGTCAGTTTACGAAACTTTTATAAGTATTTCATTTGAAATCCAGTTTATGACATTTATTATATTTCTAAATTATAACTTTTTCAAAGTTAGAAAATTAGTTCTTTTTGTCTAATGTTGATTTGATATGAAGTGTGATAAACTATTTTATTTTGATAACATTCAAATGCTCAATATAAGAAAATACTTTTGCCAAGTACCTTGTTTTAAAATAATAGCATTATTAAACGTCGTTTAAAATATTCGATAGTTATTATTTCTTGGATTTATTTAAATGTCTCATTTACAAACTACGAATAATAGGTTAGGAACTTCTCTCGTTATACTAGATTATTTAAACTAGATTATTTAAACGATGTTTTCAATAAGTTCGTTTATACAAGATAAAATATTTTAGTCATCGTGGTCAGCTATGTATTAGTCTCTACAACGGTTTTGTGTTGGGTTCGAATTTGGTTATGTGTATGGATGACTTTTGTTTCCGTATCAGTTTTCGTTAAAGTTTCAGATCAGTTAGTGTATCAGTTTTTGTACAGTCTTTCGTCTGCATCTGTTTTCAGTACTCGTGTCAGTAATTGTTTCAGTTCAGTCTTAGTTCTATTATGTTTTTCTTTCCGCTGATATGACTTTGTACTGTTGATTTCTCCGTTAATGAGCAAAATTTGGCTCAGCCGTATTTTTTTTTTTTTTTTGTGTTTTTCATATTTGTTTTACAGGTAATATGACTAATGTAATAAATGTAATTAAGATCTTTTATTTAATGCTATCGATTGGTTATTAGTTTTGATATCTGTAAGAGTGACACGTCAGCCCTAGCGGGGTTGGGGTGTTACAATTATGGTATCAGAGCCAAGGCTCTTTCCTGTAGAAAACTTAAACCTTAAAAAGTAAACATGTGAGTTAATGGGTAGATGTTGTGTTAGGATTACACCTTTTGATCAATCTTCCTACTCTTCATTTTGCCATCTTGGGTCTATCTACTAGAGGTGTTTCCTTTGCCTATCGCTACCAGACTTGTCTGTGATCATGTTGAGTTTCTAATTCTATTTCTATATTTGTTGTATCTATGATATGCAATATTCACATCAGTTTTGTGTCGTTATTAGCCCCAGTGTTAATTTTAGTTTTCAATTTTGATTCAAAGTTTGTGTTTAGGTATATTCCGCAAATGTTTTAAGTGTTTATCTCAGTATTTGTTTGTGCGTTGGTTTTTATCTCCGCTTCTGGTTCCATATCAGTTCACAAAACTTCCTTGAGTTTTGAAGTACTTTGTTTTGATATCTAAGTTATTTTGTTTCTTAAATGAAAATTTTCCAGTTATAGAAAATGGATACAAGATTAGATGTTAAATTCAATAAAATATTAGTTTTCGATTAAATCCAAATGTTCTTTAAAGTATATAGTTTTGCTGCTTATCTTGATTAAAAAAAAAATCTTAGTGATTAAATGTATCTCGACTATATCGAAGGGTTATTCCATCATCATTATGATTTCATTATCGAATTCATCAAATGACTCGGAACATTGTGGATAACGCGATTGAAGTGGCTATGAAATCGGACGGACTCGACTATGCGGGACCTTGCCACCATACATGCTTCAAGAGGTGTTTCACATCGGTTATATATATATCCTAGAGGAATCGACACGTCTACTTTAGTTACCATCTCATTATTTCTTAGACTTTTAACTATTGGTCTTGATTCGTTTATCATTAGTTCACTTTTCCTCACAATTTAAATAGGTTATTGGGATGCATGACATGAGCACCGTTAGGGCACAAATGTAAGATAATTGACAATTATGGTCATGAACGTAATCGTGAATTATAGGTACATATGTGCGCTTTTGGATTCTTGTTATGTAGATTGATGTCTATCCAAATGTTTTAAGAACCTAAGATTCTATCGTACACAAGTCTTTTGGAAGATCCCTTCATGTTGTTCATGTTACATGTCTACGTGCTTATAATGCGCATATCCGATTATCATAACGTCGACTTAAGAGTTATGCATACCCAATATTGTCGAGCACTGGTGTTTAATGTTGTGATCAGGCATTCTCTCAAGCTTGTCCTTGCATAGGCAGAAGTCGTTTTGGAATCAAAGGGAAACATAGCTCGGAATTCATTGGGCTGTTTGAAATTTTGAAAAAAAAAAACCATAATCCTAGATACATCATACCGTTGAAATTTGGATAGAGTTGGAGAAGTTCTTATCGCATGGCACTACCACCTGTGTTATCGCATGGACATAATGTAGTTCATATATCTCTTACAAGGGGATGCAACTATTATCCGCTACACCTTGTGACTTATCCACTCCATTTTATTCGAAAAGACTTGTCATTTGGAAAGAAACCCAAAATAATTCTTGACCAACATGAATGTATAATGCGTGGGAAGACAATCTCTTTCGTTAAAAGTTATTCAGATAATGTGAAGCTACTTGTGAACCAGAAGACACTATGCGACCCCACCATTTAAATCTGTTTTGAGTCTTAATTCACTCAATTTGATTGATTTTCTTTTGAACACGCATCATTTTATTTTTATTTATTTATTTATTTTTTTTGTCAGTCTCTGGTACCTATGCTCTCTGTAACTTCATATTATTAGTCTGTGTGTGGCATTGTTCACCCAACAATGAAATTCGAAGTATGTTTTGTATTTGTTACCTCTACATTGTTTATTAGCTATACTTAGCAATTTCGGGGACGAAATTCTTTCTAGGTGGGAAGAATTGTAATATTCGAAGAAAAAAAATTCTTTTAAGAGTAATAATTATTAGTAAAAGTTGGTATATGGTAATTTAATAAATGATTATACTAATTTAGATGTAACTTTTGTCATAAACTAAATTCGTATATGTACATGTATATTTAAACTATTATATTTATGTTATTATATAAGTCAAGTATATTAATTATTTCAATGATATAATTGGAAATCATTTTAAAGATAGATGTGATCATTGGTTTATAATAATAAATTAATAATAAGATGCATATATGAAAAGTTTGACCTTGTAAATTTGCCAAATATAAGTTGATGCGTGTCAGTGTGTATATGTTTTAGTTATATATTTTAAGCCTTTTTACACTTTTTAGCGAAGTTTTAAAATTATAAAACACGATATTCACTAACACTAAACACACATATGGGCAAGGGCACCCATCGTGGACGTAGTATAATGTTGGTAAGATACCGAGGTCGTCCAAGGACACAAGAGCTTTTAGTACCGGTTTATCCTCAACGTCTAATCAAATCAAAATGTTAGAAAAAGGTTTTTAAACTAAGAAAATAAAACTAACTAAAATGCTGAAAAGTAAAATAAAAATAAAAACAGATAGACAAGATGAATCACTTGGATCCGACTCGTGTGTAGTGTAACCTTTGATTATTTTCGCACTTTTGCACTTGTTTAAGAGATTATCTTAGTTATTGTAGTAGGCCCCTCTTTTGAAGGCGACGTTACCCTTAACCCAGTAGTTTGAGTCAGCAAGGATACAATCCTAAAGGGTCGGATTATTGAAAGATAATTAATTAAGTTATTAATGTATAATGTGGTAGGCCCCTCTTTTGAAGGTGACGTTATCCTCAGCTAAGTAGTCTGAGTCAGCAGGGATACAGTCCTAAGTAGCTGGGTTAAAGTTTTAATAGTAGTTTAACTTATGAGGGGATCAAAGAGTTTGGACCCCCGCCATCCAATACCTTTGGATATTGAAGGATGTCGTACTAAATTTGACCCAGGTCCTTTGCAAGTCTATACACTGAACAATGGCAAGACTCTTACCAAACCGTTCCCTTAACCCCCGACCAGATAGCTAACATACCTCCACATAGACCGTGGAGATATGAATGGTGAAAATCTTTCATTTTATATAGATAGTAAAATAATGCCAAGACACCACGGACAAACGATAAGGAAGAATCACCTTCAACATAAGAAACTAGTAATTAAAGTCAATAATACAAAACCAATTAAAAAGTGCAAAAGATTAAAAATAAAAAGTATTACACTAAACACTTGTCTTCACCAAGTGATGTAAGAGACTTAGGCAAACATGGCCTTTGATTGTCAAGAACTCTTACGATCAATCTTGGATCCCGAGACGACTCATACACTCTATGATGGACAATGGATGATGGTGGTGGATGATGGTGTTATGGTGGTGGTGGGTGGTGGGTGAAGTGTGAGAGAGATGGTGTGCCAAGGGATGAGTTGCAAGAGCTCCAAACACTCATATTTATAGGCTGAACAGAAGCTCGGGCACGGCCCCGTGTCCGCTGGGCACGGCCCCGTGTCCATCTGACCCTCTCTTTTCATTAATTGCTATTCGCAATTACAATAAATGCGCCTGCAGGAAGTTGACCACGCCCCCGTGTCTGCTGGGCACGGCCCGGTGGTGGGCAGTAGAAGCTTATATGGGTTTGTCTTTTCTGCTGCTACATGGGCACGGCCCCGTGCTCGCTGAGCACGGGGCGTGTTCAGTCTTCTGTCTTCTCAGTTTTGCTTGGGAAGATGTTGTCGGGGGATTGGGCATGCCACTTTCGTTCCTTTTCTTTTATTTATGTTAGATTTTGCTGTCTTTTTGCTTCTTTTTTAATTTGAGCTCATTTAATCCTGAAAATACAAAAGGAAGACAAAAGCACACTTTTTCCAACATTAGTACTAAAAAAAGGGTTAGTTTTATGCCATAATTGATATAATTTATATGTTGCATTTTGTGCACATCAAGTACCCCCACACTTGAATCTTTGCTTGTCCTCAAGCAAAACTCTTTATAATGTGGCTTTATTCACTCCCAAATGGAATGGATAGAAGAGAAGGTTTTTGGGCTTGTCATAGAGTGTCGGGATTTCCAAGATTCTTTATTTAGGTTTTATTTTTATTTATTTACAATTCTATTCGTCATGATTTATTAAAAATGTTTCTTAAGATAAATTACTTATTAGGGCATAACATACCTTTTTAAGTTTCCATTTATATACAAGTTCACATACCTCACGGGGAATCACTCAACACTCGGCCGAGGGTGTATTTTTAGTGAATCACTCGAGAGCGGCATGGAACTTACTCCTACCATAAGCTTGCCAAGCAATCAATCCTCCTGCTTTTTAACTATATACCTTTGTAAATATCAAGAGGACTTTTTGGGTGAAGGGATAGGCTTGGGCTAAAGGTGGGTGGTTGGGTTAGTGGTTAGTAAAAGGGCAAAAGGCGTAACATACGTCGGTTTTTGGAAAGACTTTTTATTTTTCATATTTTTATTTTATTTTGATGAATTGTTCAAACAAAGTTATTTTTGATAAACTTGTTTGTTTGTTTGGTTTCATCAAAATATATAATTTTTTTTTTCAACATAAGTCATAAGAAAACCGAACGTCGTTACTAAAAGAAAAGGGTTAAAAATAAAAAGGTTTAGGTGGGTAAAAAGGGTGATTGTTTTGGTTTAAGAAATGAAAAGGTTTAGGCTCAAAGGGGTTGACTAGGGGGATTTTGGGTAGGTGGTAAAAAAATGAAAAATAATGGTGTAGAATGAAAAGGGTTAGTCCTAATGCCTCCATCATTTACTTACTCGGGTTTAAGTTGATAAGGACCGGGAATGTATTGTTGTGGCAAGTTATAGAGTCGTACGAACCAAGCGGCTATTCACACAAGAAATGAAAAATGAGCATTTAGCGTAAAGATATATACTTGTATGCTCGTTAAAGGCTCAAAACTCACTTTTGTGGGAAAGGGTTTTTATGTGATCAAGTATATATAATCAAATTTTAACTAGGTTTGTCATGCCTTTTCATAATTTTCTTATGTTGGTTCTTTTTATCACGACGCTATTGGTTGTAAACTTGTAAAAATATAACCTTGTTAGAACTTGAATTCCCAACTTAAACTTAGATAAGTAAAAAAATGAAAATTTTTGGAAAAAATTTTGGGGTGATTAGCGGTTCCAATAGATTTTTGTGTAAGGCTTGTTATTAGGACTTGCAAAATTCAAGGTTTTAGCATCCCTCCACACTTAAATTACACATTGTCCTCAATGTGTCCCAAAAATAAGTTTTTAGGTTGATCGAATGTGTAAAATGGTGTTAAAAGCAAAATTTTATGTTACTGGCATCCTGGACACGACCCCGTGGGGACCGGGCACGGCCCCGTGTTCAGGTGCCAGTGACAAAAATTAAAGAAAAGGAACAGAAGGGGCGTGTTCAGCGAACACGGCCCGTGTCCAGTTACCTGAACTGGGCGATTTTCTGCAGAATGTGCAGCACGGGGCCGTGTTGGGCGAACACGGCCCGTGCTGAGCTTTCTGTAATGAAGAAATCGTTGTCGGATGGCCCTGTTTTTGTGCATGGGGCGATGTTTCTCGTTTCCCTTGTTATCCTTCACCATCCCGAGTGTGTTTTATTTATTATAACATCATCCAAACCTTAAAACCATCATTCCATTAAAAACCATAGAGAGAATTACATTATCCTAAAATGCTACTAAGTTAGATAAGTAAGCACAAGAAGCTTAAACCAGGGAGTTCTAGCCTATAAGTTATTTTAATTAGCAAAATTTCCAAGAAGATAATAGTCTTGGTTGGATGTGGCTTCATAGAACTCCTCCTTCCGGGCATGGACTCCTCATATGCCGGCGAGCCACTCCTCTATCTCCCTTGGGAGGAGGAAAGAGGGCTCGTTGGCGTCGGTTTGAGGAGGTACAACTTCCACCGGTACTTCTTGTAGATCTTCAAGCGGAGGTTCCGCTGGAATGTCATCCCATCCGGTAGGGTTGTTGACTCCAAGTGCTAGGTTCCAATCCTCTTGAGGGAGGACGGGTTCCATGGGAGGTGTTACAAGAATATTTAACCTCTGGTGCAAGAGGTTAATTTCTTAAAAACTATTTTCCAGCCCCACCGTAAGATAGTTTATACGGTCTATTAGGACTTCCTCTACCAAAGTCATTTCATCGAGAGCTTCCCGTAGTGCCATGACGTAGTGTACAAGGGTAGCTTCAATGGAAGGCCTCCTTCCTCTTCTACTGTTTGTTGAATGCACGGATGATGTTCCACTGTTTTCACTCGACATTCTACGAAAATAAACCGAAAACAGCTTATTTTTATGAAACAGTACCTTGGACACGGCCCCGTGCTCATTGAGCACGGCTCCGTGTTCACCTTTCTGCAGAATTTTGAAACAAGGAATCTTGAAGTTTTAAGTTATTTCTCTAACTTGTGAAGCCTTTTTGAACAATAGTAACTTAAAACAATGTTGTACAACTTATTTTTAACAAGATTCTTTGAACAAAACTCAATAATCCTTTCAATAAAGCTTGGAATCTCAAGCTTTAATGGAGGTTTTTGGAGAAAGATGAAGAAGAAGGAAATGGATAAAAGAGGAAAGGACAAGATGGTTATTGGAACCTTCTTTTAGAACATACTTAGGATGGTAGGAGAGAAGATCCCTTCAAATCTCTATCCCTGGATGGTCCAAATATGCAGAATTCTTGGCTGCATTTTATAGAAAATGACAGCGTGCTGGACACGTCCCCGTGTCGGCTGGACACGGCCCCGTGTGCAGATAGAATCCTGACACAATTTGTCCGTATTCTGACGCAAAGTCAGAAAGGAATCTTTTGGTGGACACGGGGGCGTGTTGGCTGGGCACGGCCCCGTGTTGAAGGACTGATTATGAAGTTTGTCTATTTTCAAGGAACTTATCCGGATCGGGCGGTTCCTTACTGGTTGGAACAACCCCAAAGTGCCTAAGATACCTTAATTGATCTAGGTTAAGACGAGAACGTAAGAGGTTGTTGGTGAGGGTGATTCCTATGCTAAATGTAGGTGGACAAGTCCAACCCTTTTCCGGGCTCTCGTTAAAGAAGGTGTATGCCGAATCGCTCAGGTCTATGTATGCATCGAACGAAGTCGATGGGGAGTCCTTCACGGCACAATCGGGACAGGGACGACTATCGTCCAAGTCTTCGCTAGAGTTGAAGGTATTATCGGGAGCAATGAGGTTGTTTGAATGTGATCCCAACACTTCTTCTTGGTCATTTTCTTGAGATGAATTAAGGAAATCCATCTTAAGTTCTTTTGACCAATTAAGAATCAAATCTTCTAGTTGAAATAGTTCATTAAGAAGCATTTCTCCTAAAATATCTGGTTGGGCGCCTTCAAGGGAGAGATAAGGATTATTTTTACTTTCGCCCCTCTTAAGGATACTATCAAACGATGGGTCTATATAGTCGGGCTTATAATTTAGAAAATAACATTCTAATTCATTATGACCGCCTCCACATAATTGACACCACGTATCATAAGAGTGCCGAAAGTAAAAAAGATCATTATCACTCATTTTTGTGTCAGAAATTACCAACCGTCGGGATCTTATGGTTCTGTTTTCAGTAACTGAATCTTGGGCACGGGGGCGTGTTAAGTGGGCACGGCCCGGTGTTCAGCTTACTGTCTGACTTAAAACAAGATTGCCAGTTCCAAAGATTGGGCACAGGGCGTGTTCAGCGGGCATGACCCGTGCTGAGTTCTGCAGAAGCTGAAAAATTAAGAAAATCCTAAAAAAATAAAAAGAAAATAGAAAAAAATGATTAGGCCGTTGATTTCCAACTTTTTTAAAATCCTCGTGTCCCCGGCAGCGGCGCCAAAAACTTGATGCGTGTCAGTGTGTATATGTTTTAGGTATATATTTTAAACCCTTTTACACTTTTTTAGCCAAGTTTTAAATTTATAAAACACGATATTCACTAACACTAAACACACATATGGGCAAGTGCACCCATCGTGGACGTAGTATAGTGTTGGTAAGATACCGAGGTCGTCCAAGGACACAAGAGCTTGTAGTAGCGGTTTATCCTCAACGTCTAATCAAATCAAAATATTAGAAAAAGGTTTTTAAACTAAGAAAATAAAACTAACTAAAATGCTGAAAAGTAAAATAAAAATAAAAACAGATAGACAAGATGAATCACTTGGATCCGACTCGTGTGTAGTGTAACCTTTGATTATTTTCGCACTTTTGTACTTGTTTAAGAGATTATCTTAGTTATTGTAGTAGGCCCCTCTTTTGAAGGCGACGTTACCCTCAACCCAGTAGTTTGAGTCAGCAAGGATACAATCTTAAAGGGTCGGATTATTGAAAGATAATTAATTAAGTTATTAATGCATAATGTGGCAGGCCCCTCTTTTGAAGGTGACGTTACCCTTAGCTAAGTAGTCTGAGTCAGCAGGGATACAGTCCTAAGTAGCTGGGTTAAAGTTTTAATAGTAGTTTAACTTATGAGGGGATCAAAGAGTTTGGACCCCCGCCATCCAATACCGTTGGGTATTGAAGGAGGTCCTACTAAATTTTGACCCAGGTCCTTTGCAGGATCTATACACTGAACAATGGCAAGACTCTTACCAAACCATTCCCTTAACCCCCGATGTAACACCCTTATTATTATTTAACAATTTTCGTATAATTTACGAAAATAAACAGGTAATTAGAATTTCAATACCTTGAAAATACGGGTTTCATTAAACTTTATTTACAGAATTAAAACTATACAAGATAACATGTTTGAGTTCGTCATTTAACAAAACAACGATACATAGTGCGGAAGCTTATTTCTTGATCGTGTTCGGTTCTTCGTTGTGCTTGATCATCCTCCGGTGCTAAAATCATACCTGAAACTCATAAAACATGAGTTGGATTAGTCATACGTAACTTAGAACATATTTAAACGAGTCCGGGAAGCGAAACTGATTAAAATAAAAAATTTTCGCTAATTCAGGGTTCTGTCGCGTGTCGCGGAGGAACCAGGTTGTTCCTTCGCGTGTCGCCTGGGAAACCAGTGTAGGATCGGTTTCAGACCCGAACGAGTCAATCAGAAGAGTTTATCTCTAAACGAACGGCGGAAACAGACGTGTAGAGCTCAATTCAGCTAGATTTACTCTTTAAACTGTTGTATGATTGATTTAATAGCGTTTTACAACCTGACAACACTTCGGCAGCACTTCGTTGCTCTAGCCGGAAAGTTACAAATGTGAAAGTTTGAAACCTATTTATACTAATTGACCCTTCCGTTTGAAACACTTTCAAACGGACAGGAACTTTCAAACAGACAGGACATTTCAAACTTTCAGCTGTTTCAAACTTTCAGCAGTTTCAAACTTTCAGCTTCAAACTTTCAGCTTCAAGTTAGTAAACCGAGACTCGATATAAGACGTAGACAACAGATGAATGCACCAACAGACTCCCCCTCAGATGTTGACGGAGTCTTCAGTGTCGAGTCTCTGCATCTTCAATCTTTATCAGTCCTCTCGAGCTCTTTGAAGCATATGACGTTGTTAGAATCCTCAACTCAATCTCTTATTCTTTCTCGAAATCTTCAGAATCTGAATCTGGCTCTACTATCTTCAGACTTCCTCTCGATGTCTTCAGACTCCCCCTTTCGCTAGAGATCGTAGTCTGGAATTCTTAAAATCATGATCATGTCCTGGCTCGCATCCTGCTCTGGATCGAAATCTGGCCAACCTGCATAAACTCTACCCAACAGTAAATTTCCAAAATTTTTATCCTGACAAATTTAGAAATTACTGGTAGATTTCTTTTAACAACACCATTTTTAAACTCTGATGACTTACTTTGTAAAAATAATATTCTTCATTTCAAAGATTATTTCTCCCAAACCTGTTGTTCATCATGTTTAGCACTCGGAATTTTGAAAATCAGCTTTTCAATACCAGTTGTCGAAAATCTTTTTGGATTTTTCAAAATTTATGCTAAAACGCACCAAAAATCATTTTGAATTTTTGAATAAAAGAAAATGCAGAAACGAAATATTTACAGACAATATTTTTGTGAGTTCGTGCAAGAGGATCATATCAGTTTTTGAGACATATCACAAACACCGTTAAGCTTGATTACATTTTAAGTTCTAAACAATTTACCTAGATTGTCAGTATGTTTGTCCTCTTAAATTTTCACACAGATTTCAACTGTTTCGAGATACGCAATTAGTGTTTTAGATACTTAAACTTATCCGTGTGTCCCACTATTTGAATATACTCCCGTATCCAGATCCCAATATCCAGTCTTACAGGTGAGTATACCACAGCTGATATCTGTAAAGGGGTTATGTGCGAGGGCCGTGAGAGCTCAGGTCGATACTTCCGTATACGCAGAGAGATGACGGCTTCGACTTTTGGTGGGTCCCCTTTAGAGGATCTTTTGTTACAACAGCAGCGACTATCAATTTTATTGTTTCATCAGCTTGCTGAGGGCGAGCTTATATTTCAAAGCTTTTTGCAGAAAGCATTATCCGGGGACTAGGTCAGTATTTCCATACAGCAGAAGTCCCGGGATAATACCCCAGATATCACTGAGTATAAAGACCTAGTATCTCAGAATACGGGACCTTTCAAACAAGATTTCAGGGGTTACCTATATATCCAAGCAGTTTTGTTAACCCACAGAATAAGCAAGTTTGATTTTAGGTTTATATCTCGTTACAGTTTACTAAATATGCGAAAACCTACTGACACATCCTCAGTAAGATTGTTTATCACATTTTTGACTATACATTTCTTTAGCGTGTCGTGATAGTCCACTGATGTACTATCATTTCCTCTTTTATGCAACAAAAACTCATTTTTCAGTTTTATCATGTTTTTGTCTGTTTCAAATTTTCTGATGTTTTTGGATTTTCTAAAAATTCTTACTCCCCCTAAAATTCAAATACATCTAATGAAAATTGAAAACAAACTGTACAGAACATGACAATTGATATCGAATCGCTTCAATTCTCCATCCGTTTGGCTTAAACAATCAGAACTCCCCTCACAACAAACTATTTTCCCATAATGATTTCAAAACACTTAAGTTTGTTTTAATCAGAATGGTTTTTCCGGAAAATAAGTTTTGTTGATTTTACCACTTGTAAAATTTGGGGATCAAATCATCACATTGTTTTACCAATCTTTTGAATGATAGTTAACTCAAGTTCAAATTAATGACCTTGATTTAACCACTTGTACGATCAACCTAATTCAAATTCTGAACCACTTATAACAATCACAAACAAACAACTCAAACCTGTTTTTCAACCAATTACCATCTGTTGGTTGAATTCTCAAGGTGCCGATTCCTACTCCACGCTTACAAACCTGGGAGTTCTGGCAAATCCTGCAAAACTTCTCAAACACATTTTTCAAAAAATGATAAAGAATGATGCCGATTCATGCTCCGCGATTACCAACTTGGGAGCTCCGGCAATTCCTGCAAAAACTTTTCAAACACATTAAACAAACATGATAAAGAATAATGCCGATTCCTGATCCACGATTACCAACTTGGGATCTCCGGCAAGTCAGGTTTTTATTCTTTGAAAAATATATCCACCCAAGCCTGACCTTCCTTGGGTGTAACAACATCTTTTTCATCTTTTCTTTCAACAGACTTGTAAACACGTCCTTTGGAAGCATAAAAATCTTTGATACTTTTGGCCTTACCGTTGACCATTTGTCCAAAGATACGTTTCACATTTCCGTTGAAAGTCTTTTCAACATCAAATTTTTTCTTGTCAGAATAAAATTGATTTGAAATTTCAACTTTTCCAACTTTCTTCATAAAATTTTCAGCACACAACAGTGGAAAATTTTCATCATTCATAGTTGGAACTGATCTTTCAACTTTTTTCTCAACACGTGGCTCCTCTGATTTTATGGAATCAGATTCATCACCAGAACTATTACCTGAACCTTTCACAACCCATTTTTGATTTGGCACATTATCTTTTCTTTTTGAAGCACTCTTTGAACATTCTCCTTTCTCAAAAGTTGAATTTTCAAAGCCAGTAAACTTCCGGGTTGACAGTTCAGTCTTCTCGACAATCTTCTCTTTCATTTTACCAAAGATTTCCTGTTTTGGCTTGAATGTCTTTGGACAATCTTTCGCCACATGACCAGCAATCTTGCACTGAAAACAAGTTCTCTTCTCAATCTTCTTCGGAACTTCATTCTTCTTCAGTTCTTCTTGCTTCTTGGCAAGGAATTTCTGATTAGACTGCTTTCTGAATAAGTATTCTTTCTCAGCCTCTGTTGTTTTCCCTGAAACAAACACAGTTTTTGGTTTATAAACTTTTTCATTTTTAAAATTTTTCGGTGGAACAAAACCTAATCCTTTCTTTTTGAAATTACGATTATGGTTTGGTTTCTTTTGGAAATTATAACCACAATTGTAACCCATTTTCTTGTTTAATCTTTGTTGCACTCTTGAAGTGTATTGTTTAGGTTTTCCGATAATATTTAAATCTTTTATTTCAGAAATATTAATTTCTGTGATTTTGAAAACCTTTTGAATCATTTCAAATTTGACACTTCTTATTGGAAAAACTTCATCAGAATATAATTTGTCAGAATCTTTCAAAGTATATGCCACTTTGAATGATTCATCATGCAAATTAGATTTTGATAGCAAAAATTCTTTATCATAAACCCGTTTGTTCTTTTTGAATGTCGGCTTTGACACATTGGACCCAGACTTTGACTCGGGTTTGGACTCCAGATTTGACTCCTCACTGTCATCTTTATCTAACACCTGATCGACCACACTTTTTATCAACTTTGACTCATGATCAGTGTCTGATGACGTATACGTGACATCAATATTTTCTGGCAAGTTATCCAATGGCCCAGACTCCCATTGTAAATTGATAGCCTTATTGACTCTTTCAGAATTTGGATTTCGAGGTGAATATCTATTTTCGACCGGGGGCGGACATTTGTTATAGACCACACTTGATTTCTTACCAGAAGTCTTCACCTTTTCTTCATCTTTTGTCACAAATTTCTCTTTTTCAGATGTCTTCACTTCATCAAATGTCTTCAAATCTTTCACCACTGGATAGATCCTATCAACAACAAAAGTAGAACATGAGTAACTCTCTAACAATTTCTTAACTTTCTCAGTTTCTATCTTTTGTGTTGCTAACTCCAATTCCAGATCAGCACATTTCTTTATGTGAAAATTTGCATCATCAACCTGTCTTAGATACGCTAACTTCAGTGTATTCATTGCCACAGCTTGTTCACCATCAGAATCCGTATATTTGTTAATTTCTCTCTTCATTGTATCATAGGATTCTTTCAATCTGTTTATGTTGTGCAACAATTCATTGTTCTGCTTGATAAGCGAATCACAGTTCATGCACTTTTCTGGAACTTGAACTGGTTCTGCATCAAGTTTCACTTCAAATTCAGGAACCTCTTTGACTGTCCTGTTTGGTTGCAAAAACTCAACTCTCCTCTTTTTCTCAGCTTTAGCCTCAGCTTTTAATCTCTCTTCCTCTTCTTCAAGCTTTCTTCGTCTTGCTTCAGCAGCTTCTATGACTCTTCTATTTCTTTCTGCACATTTCAAATCATAAGCATTAGCAATGAAAGCATGAGTATTGAACAGATTGTTGGACATCTCTTTGGCCATAAATTCTTGATCTGGGCAAAAATTGTCCCAATTGAAGCCTTCAGCTAATTTCTCATCATCTTGTTCTGCCACACAAACTTTGCTGTCTTTTGGAATATATTTATCCCATGAAAAATTTTCATTTTTGCTTAAACATGCTCTTTTTGGACTATCAATCACATCTCTCCCGTGAGCAGTTTGTGCCTGATGCTGTGCTGGTGATGTGACTTGATGATAAATCGCCTTTTTGTGATAATCGTTGTTTCCAAAAGAATTTTGGGCTCCAGTAGCTTCACGATTTTTGCACTCCCTCTTGAAATGCCCCTTTTCCCTGCAACGAAAGCACGTAACTTTAGATTTATCAAAGCCTAAATTTGAAACACTAGCGTCATGAAAATCATCTCGGCCTGTAATTTGTTTAAACTTTTCAGGACGTCTCATCACGCTAGCCATGCACCATTTAATGTCCATTAATTCCATTTCTTCAGCATCGATTTGATCGTAATCCTCTTTCGTGAGCATTGGATTACCGATCTTTCCAGCCACAAAACTACTATAAGATTCCAATACCATTCCCAACAAAGACATTTGATTTTTAGCAATCTCTTCAGTGTAATCCTCATCATTTTCAATACTAAGAACAATGTTGCACTGAAGTTTTCTTCCATTCTTTATTACAGAAACGTTTGGATCGAATGATGAAAATCTTGTGCTGCTTGATCCCTGGGATAACTTCTGTTCTGAAGAATCTTTCACACTGTAAGCAGTTTCAATTTTCGGAGAATGATTTGTCGTTCCAGAAACACCACCTTTATAATACAAGCTGATATCCTGTTTTCCATCATAGTTTTTCATTCTCGCGATCCTCCTTTGCTCCATCTCTTGAGCTTCTAGGTGCTTTATGAAATCTCCCAGTGTCATACTCTTGTAATCTTTTCTGTTGGATCGTAGCATCATCAGAAACATTCCCCAAGTTTCATATGGTAACGCATCTGCAAGTTTTTCAACCAATTCCTCAGTAGTTTTCTTAATTCCAAGTTTTGACATGTTTCTCACCAAGTTACAATATCTATCAATTATCTACTTGGTGTTTTCAGTTTTTAGTCCCCGGAATAAGTCAAATTCTTTCTTCATGAGAGACATCTTATTCTTGAGCATATCATCACTTCCAATAAACTTTGCTTCCAATTCTGACCAAATAGAATATGCGCTTCCATCATGTTGAAGCAGTATCAAGATATCTTCTTTTATAGCTTGCTGAAGCAGACTCACCATGAGTTTCTCATCTCGATATTTCTTTTTGTCTTCCGAACTCATTTCTCTAAGTGTTAACGGCACACCATTTTAAACATTGCTTTTTGTGGGCCTAACATATTATTCCTCAGTGTGTTCCCATGCATCTAGATGATAAGCCTCAACCCAGTTTCCAAAACGTTCAGACCACACATTATAATCATCAATATCCATGAGTTTAGGTGGTTTTTGTGCAGTCCCCGTTTCGTTTTCTAGATTCATGTTTTTAGCAAGGACAGCTGGAGTAGACGGAGTAGCAAACGCGTTGTAGAAATCTTCGTCCATGTTTTCAAATGAGCTGGTACACAAACACCTTGAATCACCTCGTACAATAATACCTGACAAACAAACAATCACACAACACGATCAGTTTTAAAGACTTATCAATTAACTGAAACAGAATGGTACTCGAACTGGTGAATATTCTGGGCGGACTGAAAGTTGACACACTGTACGGAAAACTAGAACCGATCAAATACAGATGACTTGACACTTTTTCGTGCAAACTGACGGACTTTTTCAAATGAACTGAGCCTTTGAGACTATTGAACTCCAATCTATTTGGATTTGGAAATGAATTTGATGTTGAGACTTGGTCCGTTACTCGATATCACTTATCACTTGATTGGGTTAATGAACTCCAATCTATTCGGATTGGTCGAGAAGCTTTTGATCAGATTAAACCGATGACAATCTTGACACACATAAATGTTCCAATCACATGGGCTTGGGATAGTGGGCTGAATGTATAGAGAGCTGACAAAATGAGTTTAAGAACTATGACATGGGAACCGGTTATCTAATAACAATTTCCAATCTATTACAAATGGCCTAATATCGATCGGTATCTAAGAGAACTGTCACTATAAAATTCAAAAAGTCTAAACAAACTAACAAGCTGATTGGGCCTCATACACTGACATGATTATCTCTTTTTGATAGGGCCGATTATATATTTATTTACTCTTATTGGACCGAACATAAACTCAGTAACTAACAGGCATTCACATGGTTCATCAATATTCAGATTCAACTTTTCCTTTTTATTTTTACTTGTAGCTGCCAAACAACAATTTGACTCCTTTTGTGATTGGGCCGTGACAAATTTTGTCACATGTACTGACAACTTATGATTTCAAACTGCCATATGTTTCAAACGGTGGCTATGTTAAATGGTCAATGGCTGTTTCAAACGGTATGATATTTCAAACGATATATTCAAACGGTAGGGGTCATTCAAACGATGGGACAAGTTCAAACGGTCACTTCAAACGGTTAACATGCTTCAAACGATAGATTTACTTTTCAAACGACAGGAAGTGAATTTCAAACGACAGGAAGCTATTTCAAACGACAGGTAGCATGTTTCAAACGACAGAAACTATTTTTCAAACGATGGGAAGTGATTTCAAACGGACAAGTCAATATTCGTTCAAACGGACACCCTTTTTTAAGCCATTTTTACCACTTTTACGTCGAGTTTTAAGCTGAGATTCTCAAGGCTTTGTTAAAACATCATTACACACACATTGTGAAAGTTTTAGCCAATTTCAACCGTGAAAACTTGAAAAATTTGAGAAAGAAAGGTGTAGAAGTAGAAAATGCAGCTGAATTGTATAGAACTCTTCCTCCTGAGCTCTGATACCACTTGTAGGATCGGTTTCAGACCCGAAAGAGTCAATCAGAAGAGTTTATCTCTAAACGAACGGCGGAAACAGACGTGTAGAGCTCAATTCAGCTAGATTTACTCTTTAAACTGTTGTATGATTGATTTAATAGCGTTTTACAACCTGACAACACTTCGGCAGCACTTTGTTGCTCTAGCCGGAAAGTTACAAATGTGAAAGTTTGAAACCTATTTATACTAATTGACCCTTCCGTTTGAAACACTTTCAAACGGACAGGAACTTTCAAACGGACAGGACATTTCAAACTTTCAGCTGTTTCAAACTTTCAGCAGTTTCAAACTTTCAGCTTCAAACTTTCAGCTTCAAGTTAGTAAACCGAGACTCGATATAAGACGTAGACAACAGATGAATGCACCAACAACCAGTTTCCAGCAGGTTGCAGTTCAGATCAGCTATGCCAGTTTTTACGGAAACGACCATAACTTCTTCGTTATTGATCCGTTTTACCCGATTCTTTTTCCTACGCGTCCGTAATTTAATCCTACATCTTATGGAGTTAAAAGTCTACATCCAACAAAAGAAATTTTGAGACTTCTAAGCCTTTGACTCGTTAACTTTTTACCGAATTTTAACCCGTTTATGCATTTTATAAAACAAACGTATTTGTTTGATTCCTATATTACATACACTTCTATAAATTAATGTTACCTACCATATTAGATTCTAATCATAGGTTTATTACACAATTTAAACCCGTTTTCGCTTGTATGCTTATTTTGACCCGTTAAGGGTATTTAAGCACTTTCGAGCCTAAAATCACTTTCGATTGCTTCTAGCATTCCATCACCACATTTCTTACCCTATAATACCCCACCTTGACTGTATTTAAGGTGAGTTTATTGTGGTGATCTTATATAACCCAAATTTTACCTCTAGAATCAATATTTTACGGCAAAACTCAAATAGTGCCGTTTGACTAAAAATAATACCTCTTTCAGCTTCTATACTTATTCTAAGTATTTACCCTAACATAAAACTCGTTTCCAAACAACTTTTAAAGGTTTTTTGTTCCAATTAGCCAACGAGGGCATTTTGGTCGATTTTATTCTCTTTACTACTAATGACTCTCTTTCCCATTTATTCGAACAAAATAGCATTTTTAACTACAACATGAATATGCGTACCTGTCCCGGATCAACAAGTAGACCCGATTCATACCTTGTTTTCATTATCACACAATCAATAGTGACGAAATCATCCGGTTTTGCTAATCGGTCCTGTTAGCATAAGACTTGACAATCATATTAGTCGATATTGTCAAATGGTGTTATCAACACCAATCGACCCGTTTGGACTACATGCCCAACGTTATCTATTTAATCAAAACATCGTTTTTGATTTCCAATTTATACGTCCATTCATCCCGGATTTTATTAACATACCCTTTTTCTTTAAACTCTTTTCTTACAGAATTCAACCCATTTCGGCTTACGCTATGAGTATCCTTTTAACCTTTATTTACACTAGTCGACATTTGACCAATTTCCGTTTTTGTCCTTTTTCCCCCATTATTAGATTACACTACAAGGTAATCTTAACAAAAATCCATATTTCCAAAACAATCGTTATCCGTTTACAACGTATTGAATAAACGAGTATTCTACATAAGTGTGTAAATTACACTTACCTTGCATCCGAATTACGCTTTTTCTTTTCTCACTTGCTTCAATCAACCCGCTTTCTCCCCAAGCTTCACCTAGCTTGTTAAGCGCCTACTATCATCCATCATTCACAAGGTTGTTAGATTAGTCATTCTAAATCATGACTTTCACACCTTATGAATCTTTGACTACTTTCTTATTGAACTAAATCATAAATCATGAGTTTAATTCTCATGTCAAGACCCACTTCAAATCAAGTATAAATTCTTAACAATTTCCCTTTTTGTTCAAGTAGTTCTTTCATACAAGTTAGTATGGTGTTTATAAACACCAATACAACATAAATTTCATAAAATCATCCTAAACCCCTTTTTCATAAGCTTTAACGCATAATTCTTTATAATAATCAAATCTGCGTTTTTACCCAACTTTTAGCATTTTAATCCTCACTTAGGCGTTTCATCAAACACCTAGCGGGTCAGATTTTTATATCATCAAAACCAAGTTTATGACTTGTAATTATCATCTAAATTAACTTCAATTAAACAATTTTACACAAGTCTTAACATCCATATTTCTGAATTTTACTCTTAAATTCAGATTATGCTAGAACAAGATCATCAATTCTAGGGTTTATCAAGTTTTCTCCAAGTTCATTAATCACCTACAATGGTGATTATGAACTCTATAATTAACAGGAAATCTTTTAACAAGATTTCACCTAGGGTTCATCCCTAGACACCATATCCCTTCTAATTTCATTCATGCATGATAAAATCAAGCTAAATTTCAGTTTTTCACAATTAACCTAGAACTTGAGATAAATCAAAATACTGGAATTTTGCATACCTTGCGATCCCTTCAGTGAGGTGATCACTAATTCGTGCTTAGAACTTGATTTGGGACTGAATTGAACCTTCAATTTGATCAAATTTGACATGCACTAGGGTTTGGTGGGGAGCCAGTGTCGCCCCCTGTGTTCTTGTTCGGCCAGGACCTCCATTTGAGGGGTTTGGTTTTATTTTTTTGTTTTAAAACTAATAATATTAGTTTCAAATTTAACAACATTGGTCCCTCCCTTTTTGTTTAACTTAAATCTTTGGCAATTTAACTCTATTCATGCTTTAACACAAGACAACCAACTAAATAGGTTATTTATTTCGTACTCAGCTTAGTATGTTCGGGAAATCATAACCCGTTTTACTTTAAGTCCCGTTAAATCGGGCCTTTTATCTTCCTATATTCTTGAAAGCTCTTATTCACTTTAAATAAATATTACGATTATTCAATTAATTCCTAATACTTGCCAGTTTACTTTTACCACTAACGGTATTTTCCTGTCTTTAGTATTTACGGGGTTTAATTACCAAACCCGTTTTCGGGGTGTTACAAGTCTACCCCCCTTAAAGAGGTTTCGTCCTCGAAACCTTTTCTTACGTAATTCATTGAGTTTAAACTCAATGTATTTGATCCAAGAAATCCTTTAAACATTACTTATACCTTTAACCAATTGTTAGTATTACCAGATAAGTATGGTAACGTCTTTTTGGTCACTAATTGTCTACATATCTCATACGACATAGTGCAACTTAAAATAACGTAATCTCGTTATTCCCACTAGGTTAGTTAACTTAGCGATATCCATCGCTTTTATATACTATCGAATTCTTTATGAATTCGTTACTTTGACCTGTTTAAAGGTCTTTAGTGAAATCCTTCACTTTTAGCCACAAATTCTTTTGTTTTCAACTTTATTTATTCGGTTCAGTTTTACCGAATCTACCACTTACAAGCAACCAAATTTATTTAAATGACCTTAACCGATCTCACCAACTAGACTTATTAGTCTAGCTACTTTCACCGCTCGCTTAGTTATAATGTGATTCTACCTCACATTGCATTTCTTGACCGTGATCATGTCACGTCATTCTAAATTTCATATCAACTTTTTATTTTCGAAAATATTACCTTTCGAATATATCGCCTTGCACCAATCAGTGTCAAGACTTATATCTTTCATGTTTACCGTTTATACGACTATCATAATACATTTTCGTAGAACCGTTATTTCTTACCAAAACCGAAGTTTTAGTTTAGCGTCTTCCTTTTAACCTTTGTCAATTATCCATACCGGGATATTGACAGCCCAAAATTTATTCTTTTACAGTCTTAGTTTTATGCGGGGATTCTTAACTGATTCCCTCGCTTTATCTAATTAACCCGTAGGTTTTATCACTTAGCCTCATGGGCTATTTTGATTAAACTTTCACCTCTTTAGGGCGAAGTTCTTATAATTTCTTTCTAATCATGACCCGTGGGTCGTTTTATCCTTATAGACCTTTCCATTGTTTATAACCCCAAAGGTTATATTGATCCCGTAGATCATTCCTTATTCATGACATTCTTAAAATTTCATGTTTGGTGTCAAGGCACCATGTTTTTGTTTAACATCATTTATTTTCGTCTTGATATTATCTTTGACCTTGACCGTAGTCTAAGGCTACATTCGTTTCTTTTTGGACACATTTTCCGACTTTATGACTTCTCACGTCATTTATGCGTCGGTTTATCTTATGCTCACCATTATCCAGTTTACATACATTCGTATTTGATTATGTCCCATTACCGGGCTCATTATTCTTTTGCTTTTAATGTTACTATTGTCCCGCTAGTGTTTACTCATGTCGTCCGGCATGATTTTATATTCGACCTGCTCAACTTTAAAATAGTTGAACATAATTTATTCACAACTCTATTTACATTATCTTGTCATCTTTTAGTTATGACCCTAAAACCCGAGTCTTTTAACTTTCCATCCAGGTTCCTGTTTCTCGGTCTACGCATGTGTTTAATTCCTACCCATCAACCGGGTGGTTTTACCGAAGTCGTTATTATTGCAACCCTCCCAGTATGCACTAAGATCTCGCTTCATCTTTATATTCTGACTTTGTCCTCGAGTTTGGCGTTTTACAAAAACGACTCATTTAGAGACATATTCGCATTTTCCAGGTTCGAGTGTAATTACACCCCCTTCCAGTGCATATCTTGATCATTCTACATGTTTATATTCTCCGGGTTCGAGTGTAAGTACACCCCCTCCCAATATATGTCTACATCATTTTACATGCTTCCATGTCTACATGTTTATATTCCTCGGGTTCGAGTGTAAGTACACCCCCTCCCAATACATGTCTACATCATTTTACATGTTTCTTTGTCCCTTCTCTCGGGCTCATTATACTAACATAATACGCTTCCGCCACTCGGCAGTACGTTTATATTATGATCAAATAATTTGCTTATCTGATTCATTTGGGTACTTTTTAATTTGTCCCACTCACCCCGTCCTTACTACATCGGGTGTGAATGTGTCCGCTATAAGAAGTTCATGGTGTCATATGCCACTACTTACTTGGCCAGAGTAAGCGATTAACACATGATACGCATGACCTTTTTATAGTTTTCACATCACGCCCTATGTAAGTAATACCTCTGTTTATTTATCTTAGAAACAATATCCTGGATAGGTATTCTATTCAGGTTTGTCTAAGTTTTCAATCTACATCTGAAACTGTCAGTTTCTACTTATTGGTTGCATGTTTATATTCATGCAATAATTTAATCGTGCACCTGGTAAATGCTTGCCCTAACGGGCTTTCCTTGCCATTAGCCTTGTTCGCGACCATCACGCGATTTGGGTCCTTGATGAGCATGCTCTTCTTGTCATATCTCGGACCGTTCCATCATCATATCCACAATTCGTTTAACTCTTGTCATCTTCAAACACGAGTGTCCTTCAATTAAATCATTCACAAAAGTTAGTAACATCAACCTCAAAAATCGCCCGTATTATAATACAAGGCTTTTCAACTATACGCATCAACGCGCGTATTTTCATCAACTATATAAATCATTTCAATTGGGGTAACGTGTATCACACGATAGCCCTATGTGTTGTTTACAACACCTTAGCATCTAAACTTTTAACGTACATGTACTTACCGGATTTGCGATCAAGCCACGAACCGAACACCAATCTTTGTCAAGAGCATAAGGTTTAAGTCCAAGCATGGTTTTCCCCACCATACTTGAATCTCTTAAACCAGGGCTCTGATACCAACTTGTAACACCCTTATTATTATTTAACAATTTTCGTATAATTTACGAAAATAAACGGGTAATTAGAATTTCAATACATTGAAAATACGGGTTTCATTAAACTTTATTTACAGAATTAAAACTATATAAGATAACATGTTTGAGTTCGTCATTTAACAAAACAACGATACATAGTGCGGAAGCTTATTTCTTGATCGTGTTCGGTTCTTCGTTGTGCTTGATCATCCTCCGGTGCTAAAATCATACCTGAAACTCATAAAACATGAGTTGGATTAGTCATACGTAACTTAGAACATATTTAAACGAGTCCGGGAAGCGAAACTGATTAAAATAAAAATTTTTCGCTAATTCAGGGTTCTGTCACGTGTCGCGGAGGAACCAGGTTGTTCCTTCGCGTGTCGCTTGGGAAACCAGTTTCCAGCAGGTTGCAGTTCAGATAAGCTATGCCAGTTTTTACGGAAACGGCCGTAACGTCTTCGTTATTGATCCGTTTTACCCGATTCTTTTTCCTACGCGTCCGCAATTTAATCTTCCATCTTATGGAGTTAAAATCCTACATCCAACATAAGAAATTTTGAGACTTCTAAGCCATTGACTCGTTACCTTTTTACCGAATTTTAACCCGTTTATGCATTTTATCAAACAAACGTATTTGTTTGATTCCTATATTACATACACTTCTATAAATTAATGTTACCTACCATATTAGGTTCTAATCATAGGTTTATTACACAATTTAAACCCGTTTTCGCTTGTATGCTTATTTTGACCCGTTAAGGGTATTTAAGCACTTTCGAGCCTAAAATCACTTTCGATTTCTTCTAGCATTCCATCACCACATTTCTTACCCTATAATACCCCACCTTGACTGTATTTAAGGTGAGTTTATTGTGGTGATCTTATATAACCCAAATTTTACCTCTAGAATCAATATTTTACGGCAAAACTCAAATAGTGCCGTTTGACTAAAAATAATACCTCTTTCAGCTTCTATACTTATTCTAAGTATTTACCCTAACATAAAACTCGTTTCCAAACAACTTTTAAAGGTTGTTTGTTCCAATTAGCCAACGAGGGCATTTTGGTCGATTTTATTCTCTTTACTACTAAGGACTCTCTTTCCCATTTATTCGAACAAAGTAGCATTTTTAACTACAACATGAATATGCGTACCTGTCCCGGATCAACAAGTAGACCCGATTCATACCTTGTTTTCATTATCACACAATCAATAGTGACGAAATCATCCGATTTTGCTAATCGGTCCTGTTAGCATAAGACTTGACAACCATATTAGTCGATATTGTCAAATGGTGTTATCAACACCATTCGACCCGTTTGGACTACATGCCCAACGTTATCTATTTAATCAAAATATCGTTTTTGATTTCCAATTTATACGTCCATTCATCCCGGATTTTATTAACATACCCTTTTTCTTTAAACTCTTTTCTTACAGAATTCAACCCATTTCGGCTTATGCTATGAGTATCCTTTTAACCTTTATTTACACTAGTCGACATTTGACCAATTTCCGTTTTTGTCCTTTTTCCCCCATTATTAGATTACACTACAAGGTAATCTTAACAAAAATCCATATTTCCAAAACAATCGTTATCCGTTTACAACGTATTGAATAAACGAGTATTCTACATAAGTGTGTAAATTACACTTACCTTGCATCCGAATTACGCTTTTTCTTTTCTCACTTGCTTCGATCAACCCGCTTTCTCCCCAAGCTTCACCTAGCTTGTTAAGCGCCTAATATCATCCATCATTCACAAGGTTGTTAGATTAGTCATTCTAAATCATGACTTTCACACCTTATGAATCTTTGACTACTTTCTTATTGAACTAAATCATAAATCATGAGTTTAATTCTCATGTCAAGACCCACTTCAAATCAAGTATGAATTCTTAACAATTTCCCTTTTTGTTCAAGTAGTTCTTTCATACAAGTTAGTATGGTGTTTATAAACACCAATACAACATAAATTTCATAAAATCATCCTAAACCCCTTTTTCATAAGCTTTAACGCATAATTCTTTATAATAATCAAATCTGCGTTTTTACCCAACTTTTAGCATTTTAATCCTCACTTAGGCATTTCATCAAACACCTAGCGGGTCAGATTTTTATATCATCAAAACCAAGTTTATGACTTGTAATTATCATCTAAATTAACTTCAATTAAACAATTTTACACAAGTCTTAACATCCATATTTCTGAATTTTACTCTTAAATTCAGATTATGCTAGAACAAGATCATCAATTCTAGGGTTTATCAAGTTTTCTCCAAGTTCATTAATCACCTACAATGGTGATTATGAACTCTATAATTAACATGAAATCTTTTAACAAGATTTCACCTAGGGTTCATCCCTAGACACCATATCCCTTCTAATTTCATTCATGCATGATAAAATCAAGATAAATTTCAGTTTTTCACAATTAACCTAGAACTTGAGAAAAATCAAAATACTGGAATTTTGCATACCTTGCGATCCCTTCAGTGAGGTGATCACTAATTCGTGCTTAGAACTTGATTTGGGACTGAATTGAACTTTCAATTTGATTAAATTTGACATGCACTAGGGTTTGGTAGGGAGCCAGTGTCGCCCCCTGTGTTCTTGTTCGACCAGGACCTCCATTTGAGGGGTTTGGTTTTATTTTTTTGTTTTAAAACTAATAATATTAGTTTCAAATTTAACAACAATGGTCCCTCCCTTTTTGTTTAACTTAAATCTTTGGCAATTTAACTCTATTCATGCTTTAACACAAGACAACCAACTAACTAGGTTATTTATTTCCTAGTCAGTTTAGTATGTTCGGGAAATCATAACCCGTTTTACTTTAAGTCCCGTTAAATCGGGCCTTTTATCTTCCTATTTTCTTGAAAGCTCTTATTCACTTTAAATAAATATTAGGATTATTCAATTAATTCCTAATACTTGCCCGTTTACTTTTACCACTAACGGTATTTTCCTGTCTTTAGTATTTACAGGGTTCAATTACCAAACCCGTTTTCGGGGTGTTACACCCGACCAGGTAGCCAAGATACCTCCATATAGACCATGGAGATATGAATGGTGAAAATCTTTTATTTTATATAGCCAGTAAAATAATGCCAAGACACCACGGACAAACGATAAGGAAGAATAACCTTCAATATAAGAAACTAGTAATTAAAGTCATTAATACAAAACCAATTAAAAAGGGCAAAA
Source organism: Helianthus annuus (assembly GCF_002127325.2). Taxonomy (NCBI): domain Eukaryota; kingdom Viridiplantae; phylum Streptophyta; class Magnoliopsida; order Asterales; family Asteraceae; genus Helianthus; species Helianthus annuus. The sequence continues at coordinate 56,227,153 of NC_035435.2, read as the reverse complement.
GATTAAAAATAAAAAGTATTACACTAAACACTTGTCTTCACCAAGTGATGTAAGAGACTTAGGCAAACATGGCCTTTGATTGTCAAGAACTCTTACGATCAATCTTAGATCCCGGGACGACTCACACACTCTATGATGGACAATGGATGATGGTGGTGGATGATGGTGTTATGGTGGTGGTGGGTGAAGTGTGAGAGAGGTGGTGTGCCAAGGGATGAGTTGCGAGAGCTCCAAACACTCCTATTTATAGGCTGAACAGAAGCTCGGGCATGGCCCCGTGTCCGCTGGGCACGGCCCCGTGTCCATCTGACCTTCTCTCTTCATTAATTGCAATTCGCAATTACAATAAATGCGCCTGCAGGAAGTTGACCACGCCCCCTGTGTCCGATGGGCACGGCCCCGTGGTGGGCAGTAGAAGCTTCTATGGGTTTGTCTTTTCTGCTGCTACTTGGGCACGGCCCCTTGCTCGCTGAGCACGGGGCGTGTTCAGTCTTCTTTCTTCTCAGTTTTGCTTGGGAAGATGCTGTCGAGGGGGTCGGGCATGCCACTTTCGTTCCTTTTCTTGTATTTATGTTAGATTTTGCTGTCTTTTTGCTTCTTTTGTTAATTTGAGCTCATTTAATCCTGAAAATACAAAAGGAAGACAAAAGCACACTTTTTCCAACATTAGTACTAAAAAAAGGGTTAGTTTTATGCCACAATTGACATAATTTATATGTTGCATTTTGTGCACATCATAAGTCACCGAAACCGCCATATATTTCATTGTGCATATATATTTTCGTCCCTATCTCCTTCAATCAAACATGACGATGATAGGGAAATTTATCGTTACAGCCGACCTTCATATTTGTTTTCAAGCCTTCGCACCGCATTCGAACTCCTCCTCCCATCGGTTTTCTGCTTTGCTTCCTATTCAGCGCCGCCAACATCCTCGTAGCGCCACCGTCTGCCACCACGGACCAGGGTCAGTACCATCAATGGCCACTCCCAATCCGCGAACTGCACCATTCAGGTCAGCCATTCCGTTGCTACGCTAGTTCGTCGCGACCATCACCGCACCGGAAAAATCAGCCTGTTCACCGCTACAACCGTCACTGTACCACCGTTCAAAGACTTTGAGAGGTTTCTGATTCACGATCCAACCACCGTCATGAACCGTGCACCCACCCATCTTTGTCTCAATTTCTGGTTGATACACCTTCATCACCGGCTTCACACCTTGTAGCCTCTAGAACCACCGCTATCATCACCTATGTCTCGAATTCGGTTGTTGCGATCCCCACGGAAAACTGCAACAACTTCACCATTCGCCGCAGCCAATCAATGGTCATTGCCGCGCCCTCCTTATGCTAATCGCCCACGCGAAATAAATCTGTTTATTTGGTCCATCAGTAGAGGTAAGGATGTGCGCCTTCTTACTTTTGTTTGATTTAAGTAATGAACCGATTTGTTTTCGGCGACTAAGAACCGTATTTGGTAAACTGCTATGAGCCTTTGCTTATATAAATATGAACCAAGGTTGTGTATGTTCTGTGTGCATGATCTATGTCATATGCATGGGGTGCGTGCATGTGGTGCTTGGGTTATTCTGTGTTGGAAATCTAAATTACATGTTGGTGTAGTATTGCCAAATGAAGTCAAGATTTTGATTTCTTTTGTTTTTCCAAATTAAATTAAATAATGATAACTGAATATTAAGTGAATTCATAGAAGCTTTTTGTTTTGTAGAGAATAAGAACATATTTTAATGTGAAGTTTAAAATTGTTTTCATATAACGTACTATTTTGGTTATTATGTAAGTTTAATTGATGTTTTAAAAACCATTTGGGGTTTAAGATTACTGGGTATGATTTAATTGTAGTCACTGGGAATTTTGTAACGAACGATATAACTTAAACGAATACGTTATTACAGAAATTGATTTGGGATATAACGGGATTATAGGTTCTTGATAATGAGGACGACTTGTTTGATTGTTTTGATTGGCTAAACCAAGGTACGGATTCCGTTTCTTTTACATGATAGTATAATTTCGTTTTTCGTTACTCGTTGGTACGACAACTATTTGTTTTCATTATGGTATAATTTCCAATTCTTTCTACGGGTACGAATTCTCAAGTCTTGATATCGTAACATAATTTTATTTTCATTACTCTTAGTATCGATCTTTATCTTTGTTTTAGAGTCTGATTGTCATGGTTTGACACCTATATTCGTTTGATATGTGATACGTTATCTGAGTCAGTATTGTATCTGTCTACTTTTGTTAGTATTATTTTCACTTGCCTCTAAACTATTTATAAGGCCTTAGTATTTGTACTATGTCACCCAAGCATGTCTGGCTTGTCGTTTGGGCGTCAACGTCATGGCACTTATCGTGACAGTGCGTAATCAAAGTTCACGGCGTCTCTAGCTTGTGCTTGTGTAGCATCTTGGGCACTAGAGGCGTATTGATCGATCTTAGCTCTGAGTTTGAGTTTGTTTGTCTGGAGATGGAATAAGGGGTGAACGCCACACTCACCATCTCATAGGTGCGTGGACTAGCTAGCTGTGTACCAGTCTGTTTCTGTTTTTGGCTTTGGGTGCTTCTGTGTTACACGATTTATTTTGTTGATATATAGTTGTCGTGTAAGTTAGTATATGTTTCTGTATGTGGATACGTTAAGTATCTGTTCTGATATGTCTGATATGTTTGTACGCATCCGGTTTTGTTTCCGATCGTGTAGGGTTAATTATGCTTCTAATAGTGTTTAGTATCCGATTCTGTTATGTATTAGCTATGTCTGTTTTGACTCAGTGTCTGTACCAATTTGTATCAGATTTGTCTCGATCAGTATCAGTCTCAGTTTGGATTTAGATTCCGTGTTACACGTTTAGTTTGTGTCCGACAATATCTGTATTCAGTATTTGATTCGGTGTCTGTCGATCTTTGTCGTTCCATCTATCTTTGTTCCGTGTCCATTTTTCTTATAGGTTTAAGAAATCTCGTAAAGGATTAAATTATTCTACTATTAAACTCAAGTTATCTAGATTATTTTGGTTATTAAATATAAATCTCCAAAGCTATACAAATAGTTATTTTAATTAAATGATAACTTAAGAAATTTGATAAATTAATAAAGATGGATTTGAATCTAAACATTTATTTAAAGATAATAGTTCCACAATTCTCTTCTTTTAAAGATTATAATATTTTAGTGGTATTTAAAATGGTTAGGCTTACGTATTTGGTTTTGATTTTGTATCATCTCCCATGTCAGTTTACGAAACTTTTATAAGTATTTCATTTGAAATCCATTTTATGACATTTATTATATTTCTAAATTATAACTTTTTCAAAGTTAGAAAATTAGTTCTTTTTGTCTAATGTTGATTTGATATGAAGTGTGATAAACTATTTTATTTTGATAACATTCAAATGCTCAATATAAGAAAATACTTTTGCCAAGTACCTTGTTTTAAAATAATAGCATTATTAAACGTCGTTTAAAATATTCGATAGTTATTATTTCTTGGATTTGTTTAAATGTCTCATTTACAAACTACGAATAATAGGTTAGGAACTTCTCTCGTTATACTAGATTATTTAAACTAGATTATTTAAACGATGTTTTCAATAAGTTCGTTCATACAAGCTAAAATATTTTAGTCATCGTGGTCAGCTATGTATTAGTCTCTACAACGGTTTTGTGTTGGGTTCGAATTCGGTTATGTGTATGGATGACTTTTGTTTCCGTATCAGTTTTTGTTAAAGTTTCAGATCAGTTAGTGTATCAGTTTTTGTATCAGTCTTTCGTCTGCATCTGTTTTCAGTACTCGTGTCAGTAATTGTTTCAGTTCAGTCTTAGTTCTACTATGTTTTTCTTTCCGTTGATATGACTTTGTACTGTTGATTTCTCCGTTACTGAGTAATATTTGCCTCAGCCGTATTTTTTTTTGTTTTTCCTATTTGTTTTATAGGTAATATGAGATGATCTGGGATTTCAGTGAAGAGCGTTAGGAAGTTGCTAGTCAAGATTCTTTATTTCAGTAATGTAATAAATGTAATTAAGATCTTTTATTTAATGTTATGGATTGGTTATTAGTTTTGATATCTGTAAGAGTGACACGTCAGCCCTAGCGGGGTTGGGGTGTTACATATGACTTTTGGCTACTTCTTCAGAGTAATTTTGATCATTCTCAAGATTTAAAGCAATGTTGCATTGAAGTACTTTTCCACTCTTTGTTGCTAAAAATTTTGGATCGAATGATGGATATGAAGAGAATCCAGTTTTGCTACTTGATCCTTGAGATGAACTTCCAGACGAGCTTTTTGCATTGAAAGCAGTTTCAATCTTTGGTGCAATGTTGGTCTTATCACTAACACCTCCTTTGTAATACAGACCGATATCTTGTTCACCATCATAGTTCTTCATTCTTGCTATCTTTCGTTGTTTCATCTCTTGAGCTTTGATTTGTTCAATAAAATCATTCAGCGTTAGATTATCAAAGTCGGGTTTATTTTTCAACATCATAAGATACGTGCCCCAAACATCATGTGGCAACGCATCGGCCAACTTTTCAATCAATTCTTCTTTATCTTTATTGATGCTCAATCTTTTCATGTTCTTCACCAAATTGCAGTATCTTTCTATAATCTACTTGGTGTTTTCAGTTCTTAATCCTCGAAATAGATCAAATTCTTTCTTCATAAGTGACATTTTATTCTTGATCATCTCTTTACTGCCAACAAACTTTGATTTCAGTTCTTTCCATATTGATTATGCACTACCGTTGTGCTGTAGTAAGATCAAGATTTCTTCCTTGATAGCTTGCTGCAAAAGACTAACCATCAACTTTTCATTTTTGTATTTCTGTTCCTCATCAACACTCAGATCTTTAATATCAACCTTCTTTCCGTCGTCCTTAACCGGTCTAATATATCAAAATTCAGTATAATCCCATGCATCTAGATAATATGCTTGAACCTAGTTTTCAAACCGTTCAGCCCATCCACTATACTCCTCAATACTCATAAGCTTAGGCGGTTTTTGCATTATGCCCGTTTCATTTTCTAGCATCGTATTCTGAGTAATAGTCATCGGACTAGCAAAGGCGTTGTAGAACTCGTTTTCCATGATTCGGTTATAAAAAATTCACAAACATAGATTTTCAAACGAAATGGATTTCTTCAAACGAAATGTTCTTCAAGCGAAATGAACCCCTTTCAAGCGAAATGAACCCTTTACTCCCAATTCATGCGAAATGATGTATGTTGCAAACGAAATGGATCAAATACTTCCAATTCGTATGAAATGGAGTGTAGTTTCACACGAAATGACAAAATGGTGCGAAATGAACGCTTAATTCGTGCGAAATGACAATCTGATGTACTATTTCAAGCGAAATGGTTCTTGAAGCGAAATGGAAACTCGTTTCGTGCGAAATGAAAGCAAAGTCAAACGATTTGATATCCGATTCATGCGAAATGGAGCTGACGTCACACGATCGGACAATTTTTCAACAAATTGATCAAGTTTCACTTTGAATTAAGGTCTGATTCTTTCAAGGATTTGTTAAAACACTGTTTCGCACGTTATATTTGAAAATCAAGCCATTTTATCCGTGAAAACTTGTTTAATTTTGAAAATGTATAAAAGAAGGTGTAGAAATCAAAATTTTCAGCTGAAATGGTAAGAACTCTTCCTCCTGAGCTCTGATACCACTTGTAGGATCGTTTGTACGACCAAAACGAGTCGTTCAGAAGAGATCTAACGAATACGAGTGGCGGAAACAAACGTATCGGAGTTATTTCAGTTGGTTTGCACACAGATTCACTTAAACTGTCTCTTGTATTGATATCAGATAGTTTTACAATGCTAGAGACACTTCGGCAGAGCTTCGCTACCGGAATTGAATCGTTACAAATGAAATGTCAAGGCACGTATTTATAGGCATCTTCATTTCGTACGAAACGGCTTAAACGAAATGGCCAATCCATTTCTTGCGAAATGGCCCATCTTACATATTATCTTAGTTTTCTCGAATATCGTGCGCTGATCTATCTAGACTAATACAAGACGAAGTCGACAGACATATGCACCAACATTATATTTGTTTGTACAAAATTACAAACCACGGTATGGTCGTTTGTCTTGGTGCCAATCGCTTCGACCCATTTCGACACATAGTCGACCGCCACCAAGATATATAAGTTGCCATGCGAATTAGGGCATGGGCCCATGAAATCGATCCCCCAAACATCAAAAATATCTACAATGAGGATCGGTTGCACGAGCATCTCATCCCGTTTAGAAATACCGCCTAATTTTTGACACTCGACGCAGTTCTTAGAGAAGTTAAATGCGTCCTTAAAAATAGCCGACCAATAAACACCGCTATTAAGCACTTTGTGCCCGGTTTTGTGACCACTGAAATGGCCCCACAAGCATATGAATGCAAGTGAATCTAGACACTAGGAATCTCCTCGTCGGGTATGCATCTTCGAACGACTTGATCCGGACATATCTTGAATAAGTCCGATCCTTCCAACGTGTAGTACTTGATTTGAGAAAGGAAGTGCAGCCTCTTCTTTCTATCCCAATAAGCTGGCAAGTTACCTGTAACCAAATAGTTAACAATATTAGCATGCCATGGTAATATTGAAACTTTCAAAATTTGCTCATCTGGGAAATTCTCATTAATCTCCACACGAGAAGAATCCTCCTCCACTATCAATCGAGACAAATGGTCCGCAACCACATTCTCACTTCCTTTCTTGTCTCAAATCTCCAAGTCAAATTCTTGAAGCAAGAGAACCCATCAGATTAATCTCGGCTTTGCACCTTTTTGGCCATGCGATACCTAACTGCAGAATGGTCAGAATACACAATGACCTTAGTACCCCATATATAAGCACGAAATTTGTCCAATGCATATACCACCGCAAGTAGCTCTTTCTCGGTGGTTGTATAATTTAATTGTGCATCCGAGAGAGCCTTACTTGCGTAGTATATGGCAACCGGTTTCTTGTCTACCCGTTGACCCAACAAGGCTCCCACCGCATAATCACTTGCATCACACATAATTTCGAACGGTAACGACCAATTCGGTGATTGCAAGATTGGGGCATCAACCAACTTTTAGCTATAAATTACATAGAGATTTTGTTATATCACTAAAGCTTTTTATAAACCTCCTATAAAACCCCGCATGACCCAAAAATGATCGAACACCCTTAACACTTGTGCGATAAGCCAAAGTGGATATGACTTGCACTTTTGCTCTATCCACGTCAATCCCCCGACTCGAGATGACATGCCCCAACACAATTCCCTCTTGAACCATAAAATGGCTCTTTTCCCAACTCAACACTAAATTTTTCTCAACACATCTTTTTAAAACCTTTTCGAGTTGGTCAAGGCATTCATCAAACGATGATCCAAATATCGAGAAATCATCCATGAAGATTTCCAAAGACTCCGCCACCATATCGGAAAAAAATACTCATCATGAACCTTTGGAAGGTGGCGGGGGCATTTCAAAGTCCAAAGAGCATTTGCCTAAATGCGAAGGTACCGTATGGACAAGTAAAGGTAGTCTTTGCTTAGTCTTCCGGATGTATAGCAATTTGATTGTAACCTGAATAACCATCCAAGAAACAATAAAATTTTTGTCCGGCTAATTTCTCGACAATTTGATCAATAAATGGTAAAGGAAAATGATCTTTAGAAGTAGCAGCGTTTAACTTCCTATAATCAATACAAATACGCCACCCGGTTACCGGCCGAGTGGCGACCTCTTCACCTGCGTCATTTGTGACGACTTGAATGCCCGCTTTCTTAGGAACTGTTTGCGTTGGGCTCACCCACTGGCTATCAGAAATGGGGTATATAATACCCGCATCTAGCCATTTCAATACCTCCTTCTTAACCACTTCTCGCATGTTCGGATTTAGTCTCCGATGTGTGTCGCGAGAAGGATTAATGTCGTCTTCTGTGATGATTTTGTGCATCACCACCAAGGGACTAATTCCCTTCAAATCTGCAATGGTCCACCAAATAGAGGCTCTATGAGTGACCAAAACCTTCATCAGCTTCTCTTCTAGCTCCTCGGTCAAGTTGGATGCAATAATAACCGAGAGCGTGCTACCCCCGCCCGCAAAAGCATACTTGAGATGCTTGGGTAGCGCCTTCAACTCTACAACCAGAGGCTCTTCCAACGACAGCTTTAACTTAGTGTCAATGCTTTTCGGGAGGCTTTCCACTTGATGCGTCCAAGTGGGCCTTCCTTCCCTAGCCGCTAATACCTCTAATTCTTTCACCTCCTCATCCATGCTCCGATTTGTTTCCCTTTGCAACCTGTCAAACATGAAACACTCCTCTATTGTGCTTTCCTCTTCGACATTAATGTCACATAGAGGTATACACTCGTCAACAATGTCCGCCATATAGCATTCATCGCCAACTAGAGGATCCGTCAATCCTGAAAAGACATTTAACCACAACCGACGGTTACCAAAAGTCATGTCGACCGTTCCCGATTTGCAATTTATTTGATCACTTGATGTTGCAAAAAAATGGTCGACCGAGGATAACCGTTGGTTGCTTTGTTCGGTCCAAAGAAACATAATCAAGTACAAGAAAGTCCACCAGATAGTAAAAGTACTCGACCTTGACTATTACATCCGTGAATATCCCACGGGGTAGTTTAGGGGTCAAATCGGCTAACATCACAGTAGTGTTTGACGTTTGAAGTGGACCAAAATCATATTGGTCATATAAACTACCCGGCAAGATACTCACACTTGCCCAAGATCCAAAAGTGCCCGAGTCATTTTAAATTCACCAACTTGTATTGAAATTATGGGTGCCCTCGGATCTTGAAGTTTTGGTGGAAGTGCACCCGAAAGAATCTAACTCACATTTTCGGTTAAATCAAGTTTCTTAGGAAACTTGTGAGTCCGCTTTTGAGTGCATAATTCTTCCAAATACTTAGCATATGAAGGTACTTGTTTAATTGCATCTAAGAGTGGTAAATTGATTTTAACTTGTTTAAAAATTTCCCACATCTCTTCTTGTTGTGGGCCTCGTTTATTTACCACTTTCTTAGATGGTCCCAATAAAGCCTCGGGATAAGGGGCGGTGTTAACCTCCACACCCTTGTCCTTAGCTTTTGGGATGGGGACGGTCACAACGGGTGTATTTTTATTAATTTTTATATCATTTTAATTTTGACCCATTTGACCGTCACTACCTGCATCATCACTAGCATCTTCCACCACCCCTTCAACAAACTTGGGTGGTGGTGGCTCAACACCATTATCTATCACTCAACCACTACGTAAAGAAATTTTATTAATTGGTACCTCATTTGTGTTCTTTGAGCTTGACCCTTGATGCTTAGGGTTAACATTGGTGTCACTTGGAAGTCTTCCTCCACTTCCATGAATTTGAGCTATCTCTTGGGCAAGTTGTCCCACTTGCTTCTCCAACGCTTTATGGGATTTATCTCGTACCTCAAACTCTGTCTTCATTTCGGCTTTGATCTCTTGATTTGAATTGGTGATAGCATTCATAATAGCATCAAGTTTAGAGTTTAATTAATCATCACCACATATTTGAGAGTTTGAAGCACCACCCCCATTTCCACTTTGGTTGTAACCACGTTGATAATTGCCTTCATGATTTTGATATCCTTGGTTACCCCCTTGATTGTAGTTCCTTTGGTAACCCCCTTGGTTACCACCTTGCCGATTATGATAGGAAGAACCACCTTGCCCACCTTGATTTCCTGATTGAAAGTTCGGGTTCATTTGATTCGACGCATTAACATATCAGAAATTTGGATGATTTCTCAAACCCGGATGGTAAGTATTGGAGTTTATATCATACTGTTTTCGATCCCCATACACTTGATTTACCTCTTCGGTGTAGTCACCCAGTCCCGTTTGACATTGATCGGTCTGATGACCAATCTCCCCACAATCCTCACAAACCGCGAATTGCACCACGTTCACCTCTTTCCACTTCATGCGAGCTAACTTCCATTCTAGAGTAGTAATCCGATCCTTAGAGTTCAAATCGAGATCCGGAAGTGATCGGGAAACAAGATGTTTTTTAGCTCTATCGGCCGACTCCTTTGACTTTGACCTTTTGCTCATTCTTTCAAGAAATTCCCAATCATCGTCTTCATGGTTACTTAGTAACGTTCCATTGCTCTTTGACTCAAGGTGATTCCATGTCTCATCATCCAACCCTCTTACAAAGCACTTAACCAACTCCGACTTTTCTATTTGGTGATGCGGGCACTTCTGGATCAATTCTTTGTATCTTGTGAAAGCTTCATGCAATGGTTCACTCGAAAGTTGACAGAAAGACCTAATTTCATCTCTAGCATCATCGGTCTTCGTCATCGAGTAATACTCATCAAGAAAAACTTGTTGCATTTTGGCCCATGTACGAATACTTCCCGCCGAAAGTGTGAGGAACCATTGTTCGCCTTATCCTTTAGCAAAAATTGATACAACCGAAGCTTGACCTCTTCCATGCAAAATCATGCCCTCCAATAGTACTACATATGGCCGAAAACTCTGCCAAGTGAGTATATGGTTCATTATTAGACCTCCCATTGAAGTGGGGAAGGATATTGATGTAATGGGGCTTGCAATCGAACATTCTTCTCTCACACACAATTGGTGAGTCATTGCCGGTGACCACCGGCCTAAAACGGTCATTTACTCCCCTTGGAGGTTGTTGATGACGACGTGGACCATCAACTTCTTGCTCCCTTGGTCTTCAGTTATCTCTTCGATTACCTCCTCTATTCCCACCTTGGTTACCTCCTTGATTACCACCACCCACAAAACGAGGAATCCGGTTATGGTTCACATTGTTGTTGTTTTTGTTGTAAACCCATCATTCTGGTTCCTTTGGTTGTTGTTTCGTGATTGGCAGTTGTTTTCATAACCGTCATTTTGAGCATTCCCATAACCATAGTTGTCATTCCCCACAAAATTGGCATTTTGATAGCCAAATTCATCGTTGTCAAACCCTCTAGCATTGTAGACATTTCCCCGATTCACATAACCCCAACCATCATCATCTACCCGTTCATCATAATTACCCCCGTCATCCAAGTATTCCGAGTGAATACTCACGTGTTCCGGTGATGGGTAACCGGGAACACTAAACGGCTCATCATCGGGGTTAGCGTTTATCAAATCGTCTATATTAAAGAAAGGGTCTTCGTTCGCGGGATTGCCACGATCTCGGTTGCCTCTATGGTCGGAATTAACATTCCCGTCATCAAGGTTAGTGGTTAAGGAGTTATGTCGGTGAAAGTTTTTTTGTTGGGGTGTTCTTTGGTTGTTACTGGGAATTTGGTTTCGGAAAGGTGGTGTGGGTGGTCTAGAGTTGTTACCACCAACTGGTTGATCTTGAGGTATATGTTGGACGTTTTGGGTGGGATGGAAGGTTCCTCGAGATTGGAATTGGTTTTGATTGAGGTTTGGGTGATTGGAGTTTTGGTTTGCCATTGAATAGCTTTCAATGGATGGTGTGGTGTGGATTGTGGTGTTTGGGTGACTTGGTTAGAAACAACGGTTGCTTCTAACCGGCTTGCTAGGTTCCTTCTTGCGACTCTTTCAATTTCCGGTTCGTAGACTAATGGTGAAGTCCTCCCGGAATTCCTTGTATGCAAGCACTACCTGTAATCTGCACAAGTAACACAACCCACGTAACAAGGAAAAAGACAAAGTACAAAAAGAAACTAAGCAGATTAAACAGTTAATCACGAAAATTCAAACAATAATCCAAACACAAAGCGCAGTAACTCCCCGGAAACGACGCCAAAATTTGATCGGATTGTCGCGCTCCGATCAAAGATAATATTTATATATCCAAATTACCCTTAACAAATAGCTAATGGTAGTAAGGGGTCGAACCACGAAGAGTATGTGGTTTACGAATGGACTTGATTGAATTTCAACGACTGTCACAATTTATGAAGCTTGCTAAATTATATTTTTATGAGTTTTGTTTGGTTGAAAAGATGTTGAATTAAAATAACGGAATTGATTGAATTAATTAACTACTAGAAATTAACGATTGCAAGAAAACTTGATTAATAAAATGATATGGAATAACAAGGTTCACACCCGGTTTCAACAAATGCAAGACCAAGGATTACTATGCGTTTTAATTTAATTTACTTGAATTAATTCATTAACGGGTCAATAATCACAAAGCTTAGGTGCCAATCACTATCAACGTCATAGACAACGGACCAAGATGCACTTCGTTACCTTGGACTAGCAAATCCTATCAAAAGACAAGACATAAATACGTGTATTCGTTTCACAAAGTCAAGTTTAATCATTCACTCAACAATTCGTAAATTCAATACAAACGTAGGAAAATTGTCTAAAGATTCAAATGTAATTCAAGTTGTCACAAACCAAACATCAACACATAGTAAAACCTAAATCTTACAAAAGTTTTACACCGGGGTGAAACCTCCACGAAATTAGCCACACATGATCGAAAGGACTTGGTCATCAGATGCTTAGAACTCGATTTGGATCATCTTGAAGCTTGGAGAATGGTGGAATGATGGTTAGGGTTTGGGTGAGATAGTGATGATGAACGAATCTAATGATTGATGAATTGATGAAGGTTAGGGTATGAATTGGATGGAGAATTTGGTTAATTCGTATGATGGAAGGTGTTAGAGATGGATTGGTAGTGATGATATTAGGCTCCAAGAACAAGTTTCAAACTCAAAATGTTGTGTAACTCCCGTTTTTGGTGGTCCCAACCTCTTTTAACTCGTTCCCAACAACCCCAAGGAAGAATTTCACGTTTCAGAAATCCAAGGGCCATCGCCGATGGCCTAGGGACCCGTCGGCGACGCCCTCCCCATTCTTGAAATCTTTCGACGCCTAGATTTCCTGGGTACGGACAATTTGGGCGACGCCCTTTTCCATCGTGCGTCGCCGACGGCCTTGGGAGGCGTCGGCGACGGGCTCTCCTTTCTTGAAAACCTATTTTTCGCTTCTTGAGTTCCCGGTTGACCCGTTTCGCGTCCCGGTTGTCCATTTTTCGTCCCGGTGGCCCGTAAAGCTCCCAAAAAGCACCTTAAACTTCGCTAGAGCTGCAAAACATAAATCTAATCAAAAGTAGGCTTTTCAAGATTAAAGGTTGAGTAAATCCTAAACTTAAACATAAACGAACACCGTTATTCGACCACGTATCAAGGTGCAGGTTGTCTTGTCGTGTAACACGATGCGAACAGAATTGAAAACGACAAGTCGATACGAGAGTAGGACCTAAACATCCTAGGATGACTAGTTTACCTCCAGGATGGGCTGCAAAAGCCGCAGCCACGGTGTTGATCAGGTTTGTAAACTGAGCTTGAGTCATGTTAACGTTTCCTGTTCCGCGTCCGCTCATTGTCTTCATATCCAGAAAACACAGTATGAGGGTGACGTCGTAGCGTAGCAAGAATGAGTAGTAGGAGAAATGGATATATATATATATATATATATATATATATATATATATATATATATATAACTAGGCACGCTAGTGCGTATAGTATCACATAAGCCCGAGCCATGACATGCCCGAGCCATGAGATCTAATACGTTGAGCCTTGCACTTGGAGTGTAGTGTCGTCGCGAGTCACGGGTTATAGTCTGGTTTTTCTCAAAAAGACTTTCTTTTAAAAACCGAGTTCACTATAACCAATGGCTCTGATACCAATCTGTCACACCCTCAAATTCCACATGCGGAGTACCACCGCGAGGCGTGTGACTGTCCAGCATGCAGCCACCAATTATATTGAACAGTTATAATAATAGTGAAATAATTTCAGCAAACCAATACGATTGGTGACAAGTCAAAATTTAAGTCCACAGTTTCTAAGTCCAAAACAGTTTAAGTAAAGAGCGGAAGCATAAGTTAAATAGTTCAAATAAAAGTGCCTAGTTCAAGATTTATTAAAGAACCAATCACACGGGTTAAGATGACAACTACACATCCCCAAGCTGCAAGATCCAAAGTCACTGAGTAACTGCAAAGCATGCAGTAGGGTGTCAACATAAAGTTGGCGAGTTCACGATTTTGTCCAGTTTTAATTTCCAAAACTTGTTTAAGTAGTTAAATTACTCATTTATATCATGCCACGGGGAGCTACCACATATGTAAGCAACTAAACTGCGTCATACCGAATACTCTGCGACCTCTGTTTGTTTGCCCCGCGTTGTCAATGTCTATCATCATTGACGGGTTTTTCCTGAGTCTATTAGTTCACGCCCGTCCTCTACAGGCACGGTGTGAGGTTGGTGAGACCTAGATAGTGCTATCAACTAATAACCCGTTCGCCGGCCCCGGCGACTAATCGGTATCCTGAGTAAGGACTTTCGTGATAGAGTTTCGTTTAGTCTTGCTTGTTGCATCTAATATAAATAGTAATTAACTGAGTGTCCCATACAAGGGGAGAAAAGTATGTTTGTACCCCACACAATGAGGTAGCGTTGTTTGTATCCCGCACAAGGGGATAGCGTTGTTTGTTTCGTTTCCCAACCACCGGGAATGCATGCTTTTAGTAAAAGTTGTGAACTCACCTCGGTTTTCTCGGCAGACAGTTTACTTGGTCAAGTGTGCTGGTCAGCCACGTCCTATTATGGTTACCAGTATAGGTCAGGTTTGGGTACAAATAAGTCACGTAAATCCTACACGCATCTAACACATAGCATGCATGTCGTACTAGCATATATTTTATTGGGCCTATCCTAACACACGAATAACTAAGCAGCAATAGTTAAGCAACAACAGTAGCACACAGTCCAGCAACAAGAATCGTCAGTTTGTGCGGCCTAATAACTAAGCAAAATAGTCCAGTCGAAACCGGATGGTCTCGACTCGAGACCAAGAGATCTTGAGTCCCAACCTTGAGATTCCGAGTCACAAGTAGAAGGTCTCGAGTAGTGCATAATTGAGCCGCAACCTATGAGGTCTCGGATCAGGTCTCGAGTCGAGATCAGGAGATCTCGAGTCGCAGCGTGGCTGGTCTCGAGTCTTCTGGTGTGCGCATCCCGGTTTCTAGTAGTCCCTAGGTGGTCTCGAGTCACAACCCTAGGGTCTCGACTCGCAAACTATGCAGATGCCTCTAGAATTCCCAGAATGGTACTATCCAATCAGATTTCATGAGCATGTACTATCCAATCATTTTCCAAACATGTTTTCATTCTACCATACACTATCAAAATGGATCAAAACAACATATTTCAAATATTCATCACACATACAAACAGTTCATCATTTAGGGTTTTATCACAAGCAACACATCCAATCCTAAACACATTCATATCAGCCTGTCATACTCATTCAATGCAAAACTTATGAACCTCATCATTCCACTAACCCCCCAGCATACATTTCATAAAACAGGAACGTGTATACATATAATCTAGATGTCATGACAACCTTGCATACCATCATCAAAACAATATTTTTCCATTACCATCTAATCATAAATCAACTTCATTAACAGTTCAAATGCACGCACTGTTGACATATCATCATAAAGGAAAGGTTTTACCCACAATCTAACAAGTAAACACCTCATTACACATAATTACCTAGTAACCAATTAAAACACTAACTGGATGATGTCCGAATGCAAGAGTGTGCAGAAACAGTTGCGAGAAAGCTTTCGAGCGACGCACACTAGCCGGTTTGGGAGTCCTTAGCTGCCACCGTTGAGTCCGAGAAGAATGGAGAATGTTTGGTGAGGTTTAGGGTTTTCTAGAGAGAGAGAAGGCTAGAGAGAGAGACGGAATAAGGGAATGTTTTGGGGATTTGGGATGATGAATGCCTTGTCAAAAGGAGAATGTCGGCTAAATCATGGGTTTTATACTCTCCAAAGGCGGTCCATTCCAAAGGGGTTTCGAGTGGGCTTCGATGGTTTGGTTTGGGCCAGATTATGTGGGTGCGTAGCCCACTGTTTTAAACAAAGCAGAACCCGAGTCGAGACCAGGCGGTCTCGAGTCGGAACCGTGGTTTCGGTTCGTAATCATACATATACATAGCACATATTTAATTATATAGTGCACATAACACATCAAGAAATCATATAATGCACAGAAATAAATTACAGGTTCTCATTTAATAATATATATGTATAACGACATTATACAATTAGGTTACTCGGGAAAACCCTAAGTGTCACAAGGAAGACACAAGGACACAAGTTTATTCCAGGGTCAATGATTTTGACTCCAATTTGTCAATTACATGCTTCTTTAATCGCTTTTCAATTCTCTAACCTAATTTTGGTAACCATGCTTGCCTATGGCCGGCCTGGTTTTCAATCAAAACCCTAAATAATGAACGGAATATTAACCCGCCTAGTTAAATTTGGGCTTAAAATTTCATTTTGTTACGGCTAAGACGGTAGCAATTAAAAAAATACGCGTATATTTGGGATAATCTAGCGAAGTTATTCTTATTTTTCCACGAATTTGTCACCAAAAATAGATGGTGGCAAAATTTTCCACCGCTTTGCTACCAAACGATGCTGAGTACGCTTAATTTACATATCCGTGGGAAATAGGTGGCTAAATTTGCCACCGATTTTTTCGCTAGCAAATTTTGGTGACAATTGCCAACTTTTCTAGTAGTGTGACATCATTGTAAACACTTACAAACTAGGTTTGCTACTAATTCCTTTGTCTCTCAACCATACAACGCATTGTGCATTCGGTGTTCTTTCAACTCCACCATGTTGGTTGATTTAAATCTTCTATTTGGGTTATGGAGATCTTGACATGTCATTGGTAAAAGGGGGGGAGAGAGAGAGAGAGAGAGAGAGTCAAGAGGGAGAGAGGAGTACGGATACCGAGGGTTGGTCGAGCTACTTAACAAGTGTGCATCCGGAGTCCCCAACTTTTCAATTACGTTTCTGAAATGTTTATGATCAAAATAGCGAAAGTAGGGTTTCCTTGGGGAAGAGGTACTAGTAAGGGGGTTTTTTACAATCCAAGGTATTAATATGATCCACTTAACACTACAAAATAAAGAACGACCATTGACGATCATGTCCATCAACGAAGGCAATTACCGTTGGATATCCATCGATGGTCACCCTTTGGATGTTTGTTAGTGGGTAATCTCATTTGCGTCATGTGACTAGCAAAAAGTATTGAGGGGGTCACAAGCAAAACTAGTAAAGGCACCCATACAAATAGTTTTTGATGGATGCATTAGTTACCGATGGTCTTATACCATTGTATTACCAGCGGACTCCGTAAAATTTATCAGAATATCCCTCGGTAATAAATATTTCTTTAAGCTTATAAAAATTCTCAAATTTTTTTTAAGTTTATCAAAATTCAAGGAGAAGAAAAATAAATTGTAAATTCAGAAAGTTTAAATTTAAAGTATATATCCTTGATAAAAACATAATTACAATAAAGTAAAATACAATTTTTTTATATAAACAAAATGTCACAGCCCCCGACCCTACCCTGGAAGCGGGAGCCGCGAGCCAGTCAGATGGTATTGGTGCTTATTAATTATGTTGCAGAAAACTTTCATCAGGACCGTAGTTAGGAAATATTTATCAGAGTTTAAAACACCATAGTTTATGATAAACAAGTGGGATAAAACCCAGTTTCCATTATAACACATTTATAGGGATAAACCCTATTTTATTGAAAATGAAGTCTCCTTTTTATTTAGGTAACTTTTATAGCCACTTTCCTAAGCCTTTAGTGCTCTCCAGTTGGCTTCTATTGGCTTCACACTAAGTTACCTGAAACGCGTTTAAAAAAGATTTTATCAGCAAGAAATACTGGCGAGTGCATCCCAGTTTAATCAAAACAGTTTTATAATCTTTACAGTAATTGAGAGCATCCGCATTTACATTGTAAATATCTATCCAATTACCCCTTTGGTACTGTTAGTCCTAACATGTGGTCATGCTACTATTCGCAATAGTAACGATTTTCAAGTAATGTATACAAAACCCCAACATACCGGCAGTAATTGTAGAATCACAAATACTCAATCACTGTTAAGTGTAAATTAAAAAATTGGAGGTTTTGGTAAAACCTTTTAGCTCACAAAAAGATTTACAAAAAGAGAATGTACTCACTTTGTTACTTAGGTGATACTATTGTAGTTTCCTGGTGATTCTCCTGGTTATTATCTATTAAAATTAAAGAATACACACATGTTAGTAAAATAACCCGAATCACATTAATCGTACAACTCGAGACAGAACTCCAGTGACTGAGTCAGGCAGAGTCTTGACATGCATTAAGGAGCCCTAGATCAATCAGGTGTAACACAAGACAGAACTCCAACAAAGCCTTGACATGTGTTAGTGCACTAATGTCTATCGCCTCTGTCATTTCCGTTCGTAGCAGAAACAGAAGAATTATAGGCTTTATTTAGAGAAAAAGGCAAGGTGGCATTATTGTAAATAAGGGGCATCCTCCTTATACCTTGGCCTATAAATAGAAGCCTTAGGCTTAGAGTTTAGAACTTTTGCAACTTTGGTCTCTTTAGAGCTTTCGAGAAGATAGGAGCTAGAGAGAGAAACTAGAGAGAGAAAGTGACATCGTGATTCAGGTGCTTTGTACGATTTCATATTCTTCAATAGAATCACAGATTAGATTACGTTTTGTGTGTTCGGTCACGTTCGTGTACGGATTCCGCACGTCATACGTTCGGTTACGCAATCGTTTCGGAGTCAAAACCGGTCCTAACAAGTGGTATCAGAGCGGGGGCTCGATTGCATGGATCAAACGCACGAATTCGCACAGAAATTCTTCAGATTCAGAGTCGATTTCACTCAGATTTGTCAAAATTTCTTCACTCTTCATCCTCTTCACGTTTTTATCTGAAAATCGCAAAATTAAACGACTTTTTACGGTTAAAAATTGGTGATATTTTGATACGTTGTGCGAAACTACCTGATCTACAACCCTACAAATTTTCAGATCTTAATTCTTAACGGTTTGGGAGAAATCTTGGATTTTCTGTTCGAAAAAGCTGAAATATGGTTACTGTTGTTGTTAAGTTGCTGAATGCCAACCAATTGGCCAAGCCAGCCGATCGGCTAGGCTAACCGATTCATTACAATTCATTAAAAAGGTTGACTTTTTGACCCTGGCCGATCGGCTAGGACTCCTGTTCGTTCCACCGTTATATTCAACCAATCGAACAACATTTAATGAGTTGACCTGGTTGACCTAGCCGAACGGCTAGCACGCTAGCTGAACAGCCAGCTACTCTTGTTCGATCGACCGTCTTTTGCATCCAATCGGCTAGCAACATTTATCATTTAGTCAACATATTATCAGCTTTATCAGTCAATATTGTCGGCCATTACCCTTTGCGCATGTGATCTGATTTTAAAGGCCCTCTCACAATCATCACCCATTAAAATTGTCGACCATAAATCATGAAAGTGCTTATAATCTGTCAGTTGCATGTGAGATCAATAATTCATGACCAGTTTGCATGAAATCTGATAATCTAGCACATTCAAAGTTGTTTCAATATTGGAGGTCCAATTAAACAAATACATCAAAAAAAGTTGTCGGCCATTTGTCATATAATTTGATTAAATTGATGGCTACATGTGTCAAAGTTTTATTCCGCCAATCGATTGATCAAATTTTTTGTGTAGTGTTACTTGATCGAACAGAAAGCCAATCGAACAAGTTTTGTCGTGTAGTGATTGTTTCTGTAGTGTCTTCATTCGGTTAGTATAACCGATCGGCTAGGAAACTCGATCGGCTAGCATAGTGTTGTCTCAATCGAGTAGTTCACTCGATCGGCTAGCAAGCCTTTGTTTGATCGTGTAGCTCATACGGTTAGCAAAAGTTCTGTTTTGATCGAGTAGTAAAATTGTTCGGCTAGAAAGTCTCTTGATCGAGTAGCCTACTCGATCGGCTAGCAAAGTCTTGTTGTTTTGAATATCCCATTCGATCGGCTAACAATACTCAATCAGTTAGAATTAATCTCACTCGATCGGCTAGTATAACCGATCGAACAGCAGATATAACATCTCAATCGATCGGCTAGTATTTACTAACCGATCGAACGGCCGCATTTTTTTACCAACCGATCGAACTGCACAAATCACTATCCAATTGTTCAAACTCCCGTACGTACAAGTTGCTTGATATTTTTGAACTAATCATTTGTTTACGTGATTGATTAAGGTGATTCGAGGAGATTCGAAGAAAAACCATCATGGTTGAAGAGTTTTACAACACGTTCTACAACGCGTTTACATCTGATTCGTCTGAAACATCAACTGTCACACCAAAGTCAATAACAAAAACGATCAATGAGAACATCAAGCATGATAACTTCTACGGAACACATTCAAAACCACCAACGCTCGAAAGTATTGAAGACTACACTTGGTGGAAAGAACGGTTCATTAACTGGGCGAAAGCGTATGCGCATGAAAGTTGGTTCTGTCTTGAGTTTGGATACGAACGACCAAAAGATGATAAAGGCGAAGAACTACCGTTCATAAGATTTTCAAAAGATGACAAAGCAGAATTTGCCGCCGAACAGAGAATGATTGCGTTGATCCAGTCAGCAATTAGAAATGATATATTTGCATTGCTAAATCATGATGGGTCATCAAAATCAGTCTGGGAAGCTTTACGAGTTAAAGCTTAGGGGGGTAAACAGATAAAAAAGAACAAAATTGCATTACTTAAAAAAGAATTTGATCTGTTTGATAGCCTAAAAGGAGAGTCGGTGAGGCAAATGATAGAGATATTCTGTCACCTCAAAATTGAACTTGAACGCTTTAAAATTGAGAAAACAAGAGAGGAAATTATCGACAAAGTGATTGAAGCGTTACCACGAGTTGATCAGTGGCAAACGTTTGTTTTTATTTTAAAAAAATGATGCTTTATATGATACGATTTCTCTTGATTCATTGTTTGAAAAGATTGAGAGTCATGACCTGGAGCTACAGAAACAAAACAAGATGACTGATTCTTCACATCAACAGAATGTTGGCTTGTATTACAAAGGTAGTGTACCTTCGGAGAAAGGCGTTGGTTCACCAAAGACAACTTTCAGTGGAGAGAAGATGAAAGAACCACAAACAACGTCCACAAGTCATCATTCTGGATTCCATTCATCTTCAAAATCAAGTTCTGATGAAACTGAGGAGATATTGTGCAATATTGCTCTTAAGTTGAAGAAGTCTCCGGCAATGAGCATTAATGTAGCTAAGCAGCAAATGAGTTTTCTTGCATCTGTTCTGGAATCATATGAAGGTCTAGTAGCTGGAAAAATTGGAAACTCAGAGTTGACCAAAGAAGACTACGACCAGATCGATCCGGAAGAGATGGAACTCATTGACATTCGCTGGTGTTTGGCAAGCTGTATTCGCAGAGCTCAAAGATATATGGAGATTACTGGGAAACAATCTTTGGGTGGTCTGTCAACGAAACTTGGATTCGACAAATCAAAAGTGACCTGCTTCAGATGCAAGCAAAAGGGTCATGCAGAGCTCAAAGATAAAATTTCTGAAGTTGCTGAATCTGAAAAACCTTTCAACGATGATTATTACCGAAAGGCAATTTATCACCGAAGCAGAGAAGAGCCGAAATTGATCGAAGATAAACCCAAGGAGAAATCAAGAGCTTGTTTTGTAATTCACGATGATGAAGGCTTTGACTGGAGCTCTATTTGTCCAGAAGAAGATCGTTTGGAGAATGTTCGAAAAACAGCTCATGGCAGGGATATAACAGAGAAAAGAAAGTTTGTTTTTGTTGCTAAAATTAAAGAAGATAACAAAGACAAAGACGCAACTGAAAACAAAGAAGAAAATGTTGTTGTTGAGGTCAAAAAGAAAACTCGAGAAGAGATTTTGAATGAGAAAACTTATCGAGAAAGAAATGTTGTTTTCAACAGAATGGATGAGATGCAGGAAGAGTATGAGAGTGCTGTCAGCAACAGAAGATGGGATAAGAAGAGAGAGTGTTACTACAACAGAGAAGGAGAACCGGTTGTTCCAAAGAAAGACATAATCTTCGAAGATGTTCTTCTCATAATTCCTTCAAGAGCCGAGTACTATAGAAATGTGATGAAAGATGACAGATATGCAAAAAGGAATGAAAAAGAAATAAGATATGCCATGTTATCGTATCTGAGAAAAAGGGATGAAAAGAGAATGAAGAAGAGTGTTGAAGAGATGGTGAACAACCTGAAGAAAAATGTTGAAGAAGTGAAGATAGAAGAAGAAGTTGTGAAAAAGATTGTTGTGAATAAAACGTTTGAGAAAGCTGTTACTGAAGAACAGCAGATTGGAGAAGAGGTGAGGAAAGAAGAAGAAGGAGAAGTTAAAAATGCGAATTTGGAAGCTGGTAATGCTGGTAATGAAGTAAGTGTTGAAGAAAAGAAGAATGATGCTGAGATGAAGCAGACAGAAGCTGCTGAAAACACCAAAGTGCCAAACACTGAGGTACATTCTGATTCTGAAATCTTAAAACCGATTGATCAGTGCAAGAAATGCATGGAACCGTGCAGAGCTTGTACTGAAAAAGATGAGCAATTCAGAACAAGAGATCTTGAGTTCACAAAAATTGAAAACATTTTCAAAGAAATGCAAAGAAATGCTAGAAAAAGAAAAAGTTTTAAAAGAAAATGATGAAAAACTTTCAGAAAAATGTAACAAATTAGAAAAAGAAAATGAAGTTTTGAAGGAAAACGTTTTGAAAATGACAAATGAATGTTCACAAAAAGAAAACGTGGTTCAAGAAATGAAGAAAGAATATGACTCAATAAAACTAGCATATCACATTACAAAAGAGTCATATGAGAAAGTGAAAGATGAAATGAAATATGCTCAAACAAGAATGAATTATCTTTCTGAAACAACTAAAGAGCTTAAACGAATGTATGAAATAAAACAAGGTGTTGTTAATTCCTATATTGAGGATGTTGCTAAGCTAAAGCGACAGATTGCTGATTTAGAACAGGACAACAACAAGTTAAAAAGTTATCACATGTCGTCATATGTGCTTGAACGAATTTTCAATATAAAACCGGGTGATGGTGAGTCTGAGCAGAACAAGAAAGGCATTGGCTCAGAGTTTCATCAAGTTCCACCACTGGAAAAGTTTGCATTTTATGATGAAGAAAAGGTCGAGAAAGCTTTCAACATGGTAGATCAGTTGCCAGACAATATTGACATAACCTATTCCAAATCTGATGATTCTCATGATTCAGAGGTGGTAGGTAAAGTCTTTGAAAGTGTGTTGAAAGAAGAGTCGGTTGATACAGGTAAATCTGAATCACAAGATGAAGATGAAGGAAATCTTCATGATGGATATCTGAAGAACACATAATCCGAGAAAAAATTGAATGATGATTCAAAGGGATTGGTTTATACCATGATTGGATCAGACAAATTATTCTTAGATGTTGTTTTCCCGATTCAGAATGTGATTTCAGAAAAGATTGACAAAGTTTTCAAAATGGTTGAAATTGAAAAGTCTGAAATTTCAAAGTTTGCTGGAAAAGGTCACAAAACTTCTTATAACAAACCTAATTACAAGAAGAAAAACATGAAGGCTGGGTTGGGTTATAAGAAGAAACAAAATTGGAAAAGAAATGAAGTTCCAAATTATCAAACAAAAATGAATTTTGTTCATGGAACAACGTCAGAAGAAGAGAAAGAACTAAAATTTAGACGACAGTCTAGTGACGAGTTCTTAGCTCAAAAGAAAAGGCAACAACCACAGGTCAAAGATGTGTCCAAGAGAACATGTTTCAAATGTGATCAAATTGGACATCTTGCTCGCAAGTGTCCAAATCTGAAACCTGTTGATGTTGAAACGAAAAAGAAGTCTATTTATGTTCAAAAACAGAAATCTGAAGTTGTGAATCAAAAGTCAACCAAGTTTGATTCAAAGCAAACTTGGAAGCCAAAAATGTCAAAGGCTGACTCACAACAAACATGGAAACCAATGACGTCTAGATTAAGAACAACACAAAGTTGGAAAACAACTGTTGATGCAACAAAACCAAACCAGTTTTGGAAACCAAAAGTTGTTGTTCAGAGTCCAAATGTTCAAAAAGAGTCACATTTTTACAAACGAGGTACTCCAAAAGGTCAAACATGGAGTGTTAAGAAACAAATGACTTTGGTAAATGATGAAAAAGTTGAAATTAAAATTGACAAAGTCTTTGTACAAAACGACAAAGATTTTCGAAGCTAAATGATGCATATTGTGTTGAAATGCCTAAGGTTCAACAGACCTGGGCTAAATTGTTCAAGTAATTGAGTAATATGAATGTGCAGGTGCTTCGGAAGAAAACTGAATGTCAACCAAAGGAGAATCGAAGCAGCCTGGCACAGGAGGCTGCTGATCCCTGCAATTGTTAATCAGGGAGTTTGTTTGTTTTCTGTATATAAATAAACCATATTTCAAAAACCCTAAAAATTGAAAAATTTAAAAACCAAAAATATGTTTTCATTTTGTCAATATTTGAAAAAATCAAAAATATGTTTGCTTTTAAATTTGTCAAAAAATGCAAAAATTCAAAAATATGTTACTTGAATTTGCCAGAACTCCCAGGTTGGTAATTGGGGAGTAGGAATCGGCATCTTTCTTGAGAAATGTTTTATCAAGGACATTAAGTTGTACTTGATTTAACTTTCGTACTAGTTGATGAAAGAACAAGGTGATGAATAAACCCCGTGTGTGAATCAAACAAAAATTATTTTCCGGAAAAACGATTTTGATTAAAACAAACTTAAGTGTTTTGAAATCATAATGGGAAAATAGTTTGCTGTCAGGGGGAGTTCTGATTGAATACGCCGAAACCTTCACGGCTGAACAAACATGATTAATTTCACAAGATTGAAAAACGGTTTTCAAACTGCAAAAAATCAATGGGTTGTAAATCATGGGGGTATTTACTGCTTTTCATGCAATTCGGTACACATTACGCAGAAAATGGATGGCGAGACAAAGCTATCAGTATGAGGTTGTAAAATTTTCTTTTAAATGGTTTTGAATTTTAGGGGGAGTAAGAAAAATTGAAAAAGCTAAAAACATGATAAAATTCAAAAATTGAGTTTTGTGTAAAAAGAGGAAATGATAGTACGTCAGTAGACAGTTACAGTATGCTAAAGAAATGTAATGATTATATAGCGTTAAACAGTCTCATTGATGATATGCCGATTGGTTCTTATACATTTAGTAAACTTTTTCGGGATATAAACCTAAATTCAAACTTGCTTATTTCGTGGGGAACACTACTTGGATATATAGGTAACCCCTGAAATCTCGTTTGAAAGGTCCCTCTTTCTGAAATACTAGGTCTTTATACTCAGTGATATCTGGGTATTATTCCGGGACTTCTGCTGAATGGAAGTTCTGACCTAGTCCCCGAATAATACTTTCCGCATTGCTTGAAACATAGCATCGCCCTCAGCAAATTGATGAAACAATAAAATTGATAGTCATTGCTGTTGAAACAAAAGATCCTCTAAAGGGGACACACCTAAAGTCGAACCGTCATCTCTCTGCTGAACGGAAGTTCTGACCTGAGCTCTCATGATTTCACATCTAACCCCTTACAAATATCATCTGTGGTATGCTCACCTGTAAGACTAAATATTGGCATTTGGATACGGAAGTATATTCAAGAGGTGGGACACATGAATGAGTTTAAGTTCTTAAAACATCTAATTCGTATCCTGAATCAGTTGAAATTTGTGTGAAAATTTAAGTGGATCAGTATATCGACAATCTAAGTGAATTGTTTAATTCTTAATGTGTAACTAAGCTCAACGGTACTTGTGATTTGTCATAAACTGATATGATCCTCTGACGCGAACTTAAACAAAAATATTGTCTATAAATATGTTTGTACATATTTCTTTACTACTTTATATTTTCTGAAAAATTCAAAAAGATTTTGATTTCTGCTTTATTTTCGACAACCGATGTCTGAATGCTAAGTTTCAAAATCTAAGTATGCTGATTGTGTTTCTGAAAATAAACAAGTTCGTTAATTTGAAACTTGAAGTTTTAAAATAAAATCAAAAACAGTTTGTGATATCTCCAAGGTCATTAATTTGGACTTGGATGATTAACGGTGAGGGATTTGGATGCTCATATTGTTAAACTCTGTTGTAAAAGAGTCAGTTTCCGATCCTGTTCGTTGAAATTGCCAAATCTATGAAGCATGTTGATAGGGGGAGAGAATCAAGTATTTCTGGAAATATTCATATTATTATATCTTTAAAGCCAGGATCTTGATTTAGAAAGTTTAAAGAGCCAGATTACGATTTCTGGACAATTTCAAAACATTGTCACTTATAAACGTATGAGTGTTGTTGGTGCAGTCATTTGTCGTCTTCGTCTTAGTGTCAAGTCTCGGTCACGGTGCAGAGCTGATCGGGGATGACATCACGAGTGACATCACCTAGGTGACATCACAAGTGATGTCATCATTCAAATAAATCAATGTGGCCGTTTACATCAATGTGATTTATTTGTATGAAAGAAATTTGAGATATATGTTAGACATATAAGACAAACCTCTTTGAGGTCCAATTAGGAGTTGCCATTCAAAGAACCAATGAGAGAAGTTCAAAAGATGACAAAAGGCTCATGACAAGGTCATGTGATGGATCGCTTATTTGACATTATGTCGGATCGCTTTTACGGCAACTTGTCTGAATCGCTTTTAGTTTAATGTGTGAACCGCCTTTATGGCATGTCTTTTGAGCGGTTCACATCTAGTATAAATAGGTTTGTTTGTCATGTCATTTGTAACAGTTGTTCAGAATTAATACCGAGGTGCTGCCGGTATTTCCTCTTACTGTAATCGTTTGTAATATCAATATACAAGAGGATTAAAGTGTGAAACAAGCTGTGTATATGTTCGTTTCTTTGTTTCCGCCGCTGAAACGGATTTGAGCTCTTCCGAACGACTCATTTAGGTCGAAGTCCGATCCTACAAGTGGTATCAGAGCCAAGGAGGAGGAGATCTCGCATATACAGCTCGTTTCTCATCATTTTTCTGCTTTTACATCTTTCTTTTTCGAAAAACGCAATTTTTTCACGGTCAAAATTCGTTCAAAATCTCAGGGATTGTGCGCGATAGTGTATAGATAAACCTTTGAAAGTTTGGGGTTGAAATTCAAAGAAAAAGTGGGTGAAAAAGATGTCCGAATGTGAACCGCTTTTCTGAACCGCTCGAAATACCGTCTGAACCGCTCGAAACACAGTTCTGAACCGCTCATAGAAACATCCTTGAATCGCTAAAAAAGTGTAACGTGTGGACCGCTCATTTGACCTTACCTGGATCGCTCATAGTGAGGATCGCTTTTTGAGACCGCTTATAGGGAATCTTCTGGACCGCTTTTGTGGATTAACGTGGGTCGCTCTTAAGTCAAGAATATGAACCGGCACCACCCAAGCTAGACCCAATCACGTTTTAAAGCTCATTAATTCACCGACAAAACAGATTATGATGAACTGGTTTTAGAAAAGTGACCGCCCCACAATTTAACCAATTAAAACATGTTTGCACCGCCCCATCATGTTGTTGGTCCAATCCTCACCCATATAACCAGCCGTCATATCCATGTCCTTTCATTTAGTTGTTGACTAAACCCATGTGTTGTTGGAATTTTTTAAATATTAGCTGTCATATCCATGTCATCCTCCGCCGCCCAGTTGTTGTTTTGTTTTAAAAAAGGTTGCCGCCCATCCCACTAGTTGTTAAAAGTAAAAAATATAATCAGAATTACCTTCAAACTCGTGCCGCCCCTATTAGCCAATCATCGGCCCAAATCACAGTGCAGCCCATGTGATTGAGATAAGGCAGCCCAAACCCAAAGTGTTGTCTGTCCATTTTTCATCTCGGCTCAAGTTGAAATCTTAAAAGCTTTATACTCACAAGGTGTAAAAAGATCAGATTTGGTTGAAAAGTCATCATTTCATTTGGAGATAGTTTCTTTCCGTACGATTTGGAGGTCAAAAATTGTTCACGTTGTCTGAAAGTCTATCAGTTCGTTAATAGTGTGTCAACTTTCAGTCAGCACAGAAAATTGATCATCAGTTCGAGTACCAGTTCGCTTCTATTAATTGATAATACCGTAAACTGATTGTGTTGTTTGTTTGTCTTTCAGGTATTTTCCCGAAGCATTACTGTATTGCTCGAAGTATTATCTGATTCTTGAAGAATGGATTCTGATTTTTATAACGCTTTTGCTACTCCGACCTCGATTACCCAAAGTGCTTTGATTGAAAATGAAACCGGAACGTCTCAAAAACCACCGAAACTCATGGATATTGACGATTATAATGTGTGGTCAGAACGATTCGGAAATTGGGTTGAAGCTTATCATCTTGATGCATGGGAACACACCGAGGAACCATATGTTAAACCAGTTAAAAATGGTGTGCAACTAACACTTCGAGAGATGAGTACAGATGAGAAAAAGAAGTATCGAGATGAAAAATTAATGGTCAGTCTACTTCAGCAAGCGATAAAAGAAGATATCTTGATTTTGCTTCAACACGATGGAACTTCATATTCGATTTGGACAGAATTGGAAGCAAAGTTTACAGGAAGTGATGACATGTTAAAGAACAAAATGTCTCTCATGAAGAAAGAATTTGACTTGTTTAGGGGATTAAAAAATGAAACCACCAAACAAATTATTGATCGATACTGTAATTTGGTGAGAAATATGACAAAGTTAGGTGTTAAGAAAGATACTGATGAATTAATTGAAAAACTTGCAGATGCACTTCCATATGAAATCTGGGGAACATTCTTGATGATGCTGAAGTCTAACAAAGTGGAATACAAAAAGATGAAACTCGGAGACTTCATAAAGCATTTAGAAGCCCAAGAGATGGAGCAGAGAAAGATCGCTAGGATGAAGAACTACGATGGAGAGCAGGATATCAGTCTGTACTACAAGCATGGTGCTACTGATTCAACAAAGTTTTCACCTAAGATCGAAACTGCCTACAGCGTTAAAGATTCTACTGAAGTGAAGACATCTCAGGGATCAAGCAGCAGCACAAGATTTTCATCTTTTGATCCTAACATCTCTGTAACAAAGAGTGGTAGAAAACTTCAGTGTAACATTGTGTTGAGTCTTGAAAATGATCAAGATTACTCTGAAGATATTGCTAAAAACCAAATGTCTTTGTTAGGGATGATTCTGGAATCTTATAGTTGTTTTGTTGCAGGAAAGATCGGTAATCCAATGCTCACGAAAGAGGATTACGATCAAATTGATGCTGAAGAAATAGAGTTGATGGATATAAAATGGTGTATGGCGAGTGTGATAAGACGTGCTGAAAAGTTTAAACAAATTACCGGCCGTGATGACTTTCGAGATGCAAATGTTTCAACTTTAGGTTTTGATAAATCTAAAGTTACATGTTTTCGTTGCAGGGAGAAGGGACATTTCAAGAGGGAATGCAAAAACCGTGAAGCTACCGGTGCCCAGAATCCTTTCGGAAACAATGATTATCACAAGAAGGCCATTTATCATCAAATCACACAACCAGCACAGCAGCATCAGGCACAAACAGCTCATGGAAGAGACGTGGTTGATAAAAGGGCATGTGTTGTTAGTCAGGGAAAATATGATAATTTTACCTGGGAAAAATATCTTCCGAAAGAAAGCAAAGTGTGTGTAGCTGAACAAAATGATGAGAAGTTGGCTGAAGGATTTACTTGGAATGATTTCTGTACAGATCAAGACTTTATGGCCAAAAATACTTCTCATGCTTTCTTTGCTAATGCTTATGATTTAAAATGTGCAGAAAGATGCAGAAAAGTCATGGAAGCTGCTGAAGAGAGACGAAGAAAGATTCAAGAGGAGGCTGAAGAGGAAGAGAGATTGAAGGAAGAAGCAAAAGCTGAAAAATTGAGAAGAGCTCATTTTTTAAATTCAGGCAGGACAGTGAAAGAAGTTCCTGAATTTGAAATTAAAGTGGATGCTGAACCGGTCATAGTCCAAGAAAAGTGCATGAACTGTGATTCGCTGATTAAACAGAACAATGAGTTGTTGCACAATATTCACAAGCTGAAAGAATCATATGATACTATGAACAGAGAGATCAACAAATACACAGATTCTGGTGGTGAACAAGCTGAAGCTATGAATACTTTGAAGATAGCATATCTGAGACAGCTTGATACAGCGAACTATAACATAAAGAAATGTGCAGATCTCGAGCTTGAGTTGGCAACACAAAAGATAGAAACTGAAAAAGTTAAGAAATTACTAGACAGTTACTCATGTTCTACTTTTGTGGTTGACAGGATTTACCCGGTGATGAAAGATTTGAAGACTTTCAAGGAAGTGCAGATATCGGAAGAAGTAAAAAGTGTGACAGATGTTGTAGAAGAATTGAAAGCTTCTGGTAAGAAACCGAGTTACAATAGATGTCCGCCCCCAGTCGAAAATGGCTATTCTCCTCGAAAACCAAATTCAGAAAGAGTCGATAAAGCAATCAATTTGAAATGGGAGTCTGGATCATCAGATAACTTACCGGAGAACATTGATGTCATATACACATCATCAGACACTGATCATGAGTCGAAGTTGATAAAAAGTGTGGTCGATCAGGTGTTAGACAAAGATGATGTTGATGAACCAAATTCAGAGTCAAAACCCGAGTCAAAGTCTAGGTCCAGTGCGTCAAAGCAAACAGTCAAAAAGGACAAACGGGTTTATGACAAAGAGTTTTTACTTTCGAAATCTAATTTGAATGATGAATCAGTCAAAGTAGCATATACTTTGAAGGGTTCTGACAAATTATATTCAGATGAAAGTTTTCCAATAAGAAGTGTCAGAATTGAAATGATTCAAAAGGTTTTCAAAATCACAGAAATTAATATTTCTGAAATAAAAGATTTTAATCTTAATGGAAAACCTAAACAATACACTTCAAGAGATCAACAAAGAATCAACAAGAAAATGGGTTACAATTGTGGTTATAGTTTCCAAAAGAAACCAAACCATGATCGTAATTACAAAAAGAAAGGTCTTGGTTTTATTCCACCGAAAAACTATAAAAATGAAAAATTTTATAAACAAAAAAATGTGTTTGTTTCAGGGAAAACTTCGGAAGCTGAAAAAGAAAAATTATTCAGAAATCAGACAAATCAGGAATTCCTTGCTAAGAAGCAAGAAGAACCAAAGAAGACCGAAGTTCTAAAGAAGGTTGAAAAGAGATCCTGTTTTCAGTGTAAAGCTGTTGGTCATCTTGCGAAAGATTGTCCGATGACATTCAGACCAAAACAGGAAATCTCAAGAAAAATGAAAGACAAAGTTGTTGAAACGACTGAACTATCAACCCGGAAGTTTACAGGATTTGAAAATTCAACTTATGAAAAAGGAGAATCTTCAAAGAGTGCTTCCAAACGCATAGCCAAAGAATCAAATCAGAAATGGGTTGTGAAAGGTTCAGGTAACAGTTCTGGCAATGAATCTGATTCCATAAAATCAGAGGAGCCATGTGTTGAAGGAAAGGTTGTAAAGAAAATTCCGAAAGTGGACGATGTGAATTTTCCGCCACTACATGCTAAAAATTACAAATCTAAAATCGGAAAAGTTGATGTTCCAAATCAATTTTATTCAGACAAAAAGAAAATTGATGTTGGAAAGACTTTCAACGGCAATGTGAAACGCATCTTTGGAAAAATGGTCAGTGGTAAGGCCCAAAGCATTCAGGATTTTTATGCTTCCAAAGGATGGGTTTACAGGTCGGTTGAAAGAAAAAATGAAAACGATGAGGTTACACCCAAGGAAGGTCAGGCTTGGGTGGATATATTTTTTCAAGAATGAAAACCTGACTTGCCGGAGATCCCAAGATGGTATTGCGGATCATGAATCGGTATCTTTCTAAATCTGTTTGTGTAGTTGCAGGACTTGCCGGAACTCCCAGGTTTGTAAGCGAGGAGTAGGAATCGGCATCTTGAGAATTCAACCTAAAGATGGTAATTGGTTGAAAAACAGGTTTGAAGAGCTTGAATTGCTAAACTTACAAGTGGTTGTATGGTAGTGTTTGGTGTAGATCTTACAAGTGGTTAAATCAGGGTCATTAAATTGGACTTGATTTAATTATCATTCAAGAATTTGGTAAACAAAGTGATGATTTGAACCCCATTTTACAAAAGATAAAAACAACTAAACTTATTTTTCGGAAAAACCATTCTGATTAAAACAAACTTAAGTGTTTTGAAATCATTATGGGAAAATAGTTTGTTGTGAGGGGAAGTTCTGATTGTTTAAGCCAAACGGATGGAGAATTGAAGTGTTTTGATATCAGTTGTCATTTTCTGTACAGTTTGTTTTCAATTTTCTTTAGATGTATTTGAATTTTAGGGGGAGTAAGAATTTTTAGAAAATCCAAAAACATCAGAAAATTTGAAAAAGCCAAAAACATGATAAAATCAAAAATGAGTTTTTGTTGCATAAAAGAGGAAATGATAGTACATCAGTGAACTATCACAACATGCTAAAGAAATGTAATGTTTAAATGTGATAAACAATCTTACTGTGGATATGTCAGTAGATTTTCACACATTTAGTAAATTGAATCGAGATATAAACCTAAATTCAACTAACTTGATTTGTGGGTAACTATTCTTGGATATATAGGTAACCCCTGAAATCTCATTTGAAAGGTTTCTTATTCTGGTATACTAGGCGTTTTGCTCAATGATGTCTGGGGTATTATTCCGGGACTTCTGCTGAACGGTAGTTCTGACCTAGTCCCTGGCTAATACTTGCTTTAGTATGCTTGAAAAATAGCATATAGCCCTCAGCTGATTAGACAATAAAATTGATGATCAGTTGTTGTAGCTGAAAAGATCCTCTAAAGGGGACACACCGAAAAGTCGAAGCTGATATCTCTCTGCTGAACGGAAGTTCTGACCTGAGATCCCTCAGTTTTCGCATTTAATCCCCTAAATTATATACAGATATCATTCGTAGTATATTCTCCTGTAGATTAGAATATTGGGATCTGGATACGGGAGTATATTCAAGTGGAGTGATACACAATTAAGTTTTAGTTTCTAAAACATTAATACCGTATCTCGAATCGATTGAAATTTGTGTGAAAATTTAAGTGGACAAACATACTGACAATCTAGGTAAATTGTTTAGAACTGAGAATGTTTAAAGCTTAACGGTGTTGGTGATTTGTTTCAGAACTGATATGATCCTCTTGCACAAACTCACAAAAATATTGTTTGTAAATAGTTTACTTTCTGCATTTATGTTCTTTTAGAAAATCCAAAAAGAGTTTTGGTGTGTTTTAGCATAAATTTTGAAAATTCAAAAAGATTTTCGACAACTGGTGTTGATATGCTGATTTTCGAAATTCAAAGTGCTAAACTTGACGAACTGGTTTGGGGAGTGTTTGAGAGTGAAATGATAAGATTGTTTTTGATGAAATCCAATAATGTTCTTGAATGCAAAATCATTATTGCTGATTGGTTCTATATAGTTTCTAAAATTGTTGAAAAGTTTATCTTTATAGAAACTTATGGTTGGGTAGAGATTATACAGGTGTTAAAGAGCCAGGTTTCGATCTAGAACCTGATGGAAGCCTGTTAGCCAGTGAAAGAGTTTATTCCAGACTACGATCTCAGCAAATCGAGAGGGGGAGTCTGAAGACAGAGAGAGAGAAGTCCAAAGACTGATAAAGACTGAAGTCGTTGAAGACTCGACACTTTAGACTCGTCAACATCTGAGGGGGAGTCTGTTGGTGCAGTCATTTGTCGTCTTCGTCTTAGTGTCAAGTCTCGGTCACGGTGCAGAGCTGATCGGGGATGACATCACGAGTGACATCACCTAGGTGACATCACAAGTGATGTCATCATTCAAATAAATCAATGTGGCCGTTTACATCAATGTGATTTATTTGTATGAAAGAAATTTGAGATATATGTTAGACAAATAAGACAAACCTCTTTGAGGTCCAATTAGGAGTTGCCATTCAAAGAACCAATGAGAGAAGTTCAAAAGATGACAAAAGGCTCATGACAAGGTCATGTGATGGATCGCTTATTTGACATTATGTCGGATCGCTTTTACGGCAACTTGTCTGAATCGCTTTTAGTTTACTGTGTGAACCGCCTTTATGGCATGTCTTTTGAGCGGTTCACATCTAGTATAAATAGGTTTGTTTGTCATGTCATTTGTAACAGTTGTTCAGAATTAATACCGAGGTGCTGCCGGTATTTCCTCTTACTGTAATCGTTTGTAATATCAATATACAAGAGGATTAAAGTGTGAAACAAGCTGTGTATATGTTCGTTTCTTTGTTTCCGCCGCTGAAACGGATTTGAGCTCTTCCGAACGACTCATTTAGGTCGAAGTCCGATCCTACAAGTGTTGCAGATGTTATTCCAGACTACGATCCCGACAGCCGAGTCTAAGGGGGAGTCTGAAGACGAGCTCAACGCAAGGGGAAGCGTGCAAGGAGCCAGGTATCGTTCCTGAAGGAGCTTGTAACCGGAAAGCCAGGTGTCGATCCCAAAAGCACGGAAGCTTGACGAAAGGGGGAGCCTGAAGAGTTTACCGAAAGGGGGAGCTGAAGCTAAAGACAGATCCACGGGATTCCGTTCGAGCAAGAGGGAGTCTGTATTTGCTGAAAACATGTTAAAGCTTAAAGAAGACTCAAGAGAAAGAGAAAGAAAAGTCGCTACGAGCTTGACTACGGATTGACTGCGGCAATATCCAAGGGGGAGTCTGTTAGTGCATTAATGTCTATCGCCTCTGTCATTTCCGTTCGTAGCAGAAACAGAAGAATTATAGGCTTTATATAGAGAAAAAGGCAAGGTGGCATTATTGTAAATAAGGGGAATCCTCCTTATACCTTGGCCTATAAATAGAAGCCTTAGGCTTAGAGTTTAGAACTTTTGCAACTTTGGTCACATTAGAGCTTTGGAGAAGATAGGAGCTAGAGAGAGAAACTAGAGAGAGAAAGTGACATCGTGATTCAGGTGCT
Organism: Helianthus annuus; assembly: GCF_002127325.2. Classification (NCBI taxonomy): domain Eukaryota; kingdom Viridiplantae; phylum Streptophyta; class Magnoliopsida; order Asterales; family Asteraceae; genus Helianthus; species Helianthus annuus. Next base: position 56,192,105 of record NC_035435.2, on the reverse strand, counting down.
TTGTACGATATCATATTCTTCAATAGAATCACAGATTAGATTACGTCTCGTGTGTTCGGTCACGTTCGTGTACGGATTCCGCACGTCACACGTTCGGTTACGCAATCGTTTCGGAGTCAAAACCGGTCCTAACAACATGCGTAATGGAGTCCTAGGTCGATCGTGTAGGGTAATAAATACGTGATCGAGGTTATAATACTTACAACGAGGCAGAGCGTTGCTTTTTAGGGGGGGGGGGGTATTTGGCTATAACTTTTGTCCTACAGAATTTGAGAGAGAATTGAAAGTTCTGAACAAAGAATGAAAGGCAGGGGTTCGACCCTTTTATAGCTGAGACAGAGGTCTCTCACGCCCCGCGAGAGTCTCTTCTTCTTCCTTCGCGGCCTGCGAGGGCTCTAAGGTCGGCCATAGGGTTGGTGAGTCAGCGAGTACGGCAACGCGTGTCAAGACATGTGGCAGCACAGGTGATCCGCAAGTAAAGGGGCTTCGCGCCCCGCGAGACCTACAACCAACTGGTTCGCTACCCGCGAGCGGCCTGTTATCCTTGTTTTATTTGATTTTCATTAATTTTAATGTTATTCGGGTCCGTTTCTCACATACGGGGTGTATTTTAGGATGTTTAGGGTGCATTTTAATTGATTTTAGGAGGGTTGGTATATCCTCCCCACATTGTTTTAAATCTCGTCCTCGAGATTTGGGCTATGATATCTCCGTGGGGTTACGTCACGTCTTTTAGTTAGGAAGAACAATATCAATGTATCTGGGGTTGAATCAAGACATGAATATCAAGAAACAAATGGGAACTTCATTGTCCAATTTGTAATTAGTTTCAGGGATCGATGAGATGAAATGATACAATTATCAAGGTGACTGGGTTTCACAAATCAAAAGAGAGATTTGATAGGCATATAATTCGAAATGCAATGACTTTTAGAAACAATAGGATTGGATGTAAAAAGGGAACTTAGTCTAATTGTCAACTAAGGAAGACTTAGAATCAATAATTTTAAATGAGAATAGAAGCACAAAAATGATTTGTCAATTTATCAAATCAAAAATCCGAGTAGTAACATCTATTTGAATTGCAAGGATACACTGAAAATACAATAGAATTTAATGTATCATTGTCCTAATACATAATTGTATCAAGACTACTTTGATAAGTCAACCGAAAGACATATGGAGGTTGCATGTCTTTGTGGGATTAAGGTTACGATTAGCTCAGGTTACAAATTTATACAGACACACAAGGTGTTGTAATGATTTAATAATCACGGAGACCGAACAAATTTGACTGTGCTCGAAATTAACTGAAGGTTTTAGCGAAGTGAACCTCGATATTCCAAAATATAGGATGTTCAAATAAAGGAATAAATGAATATCATAAGATTTATCAAAGATGAAAGAATTGTTAGAGGTACATTGGAATAGGAATTTAGGTACCTTTATCTTAACACATAATTGTATTAAGACTGGCTTAGGACAATGAACCAACAGAAGATAGATAAATTCATACTTTAGGTGTGAAAATGAAATTAGTTCAAGCTTCAAAGAAAACGTCACCACAAGGTGTCGTCATTTTACAATGATTTATTGGAATTGAAGACTTTAAACAAGCCTAATATGATTCAAACAAATGAGATTACCTCGAATATGATGATCTCAATTCATCATATGAGATCTTGAATTGAATGTATATTGTGAACAAGTTCAAACAATTGAGCTTGGTTTGGACATATTTTAACAATGAATATATGTATTTCACAAGAAATAGTTACAATGAAAATCTGGTAAGTAACTTTGAAAAGAAAAGGAGTTTTCCAAGAAATCTATTGACTCAGTATCAAAAAGTCAATGTTTTGCAAGAATGTAGTTTATCAAGAAAAATGAGTATAATGAAATAATATTCGGACTCGTGAATAAATAATCTTTTGAAGTGAAATCACATGCATAACAAGCAACGCATGTGCAACATATGAACTTGTCAAGAGATGGGGAAATGAGCTTTTGCTTTATGAAAGAAATTTGGCGACATAATGATCATTTATTTACAAAATTTTGATTGGAACCAAAAGTTAACTGATACTCTAGTACAGACAAGACGTACAGGTGCTTATGTTAGAATTTGTTGTTGCCTCCTGTGTTGTAAACATTTATGCGTTTTCCTTAGCTTCGTCTGTTGTTCTAGTCTTGTTGTCGGGTGCCTTAGATAGCTTCGGGCAGTAGGGACGAATATGACCTGGTTCGCCGCAGTTGAAACAGATATTACTTTTCCTCCTACATGTTTCCTTTGTATACCCAGTCTTCTTGCAGAAGTTACAGTGGTGTGTCTTCCTAAAATGACGTCTTCCTGAATGCTTTTTGTTATAGTTGTTGCAGGTAGACTGCGCGATCGCTGGTCCAATTTCTTTATTCTTATAGGATTTGTCAGAGCAGAATTCCTTATAAGAGTAACTATAGGTTGTAGTTTTCTTTCGTTTGGGAAATGGAGTGTTGACAAGGATATCACGGTCCTTATTAATACTAGGGCTAGGCTTGAAGTGATGGATATGCTTACAATGTATAGTAGGATTCTCGTTCATAGGCATAGAAATTTTAATAGTTTCAATGATCGAAGGTATGGCATTAGATATTTCTTGAGCTATTATATTTTCCATAGTACTTTTATCCAAAGAATTTCCATTACTAGCCTGAATTTCTTGGCTACGTGATATTTCCTTTGACATCTGGATTGCAAACATTTTCAGATATAATTAGCACAAAACTACACAATTATACAGACATATTTTGTTGCTCATATTGCATAGCACAATTAATATTATACCCATCAGTATTATGGGTTGATATATCTATATATATACATGTTATATATTATTATATATTTTATCAAAATATAAGGAAAGTATATATATTATATTATGGGCTGTTTCCTCTCGAGTAGTTGCAGGCAAGCTTTTCTTTTATATTACGGGCTTGGTGTTCTACTGATGATAGCTTCTCTCCATTTGCCTCAACTTAGCTATATTTTCATAGCTCATGGCTGGATAGGTATTCGGGATGTATGGTGGAAATTGTGGCTGTGACTGTGGCTGTAAATAAGGGTCTTGTATGAGATCATGAGATTCCCCGTCTTTGGTCCTATCATTGTTCCTTTGGATTTGGTGCTAGTACGGGTATCCTTAAGGTGTCTTTTGGGTTAAATGGGGGTATGGGTTAAGAAATCATCTGAATAAGTTCTGAGTAAACATGTAGGTTTGTTTCTTCCGTTATATAAAAGCTCGTTTTTCTACCGAAGATATTTGATTATTATGTTGTATACACCATTGAGAAATTTTGTTCTGTATCTGCATACGTATAAAAAATTTTCAATTTCCTATATATATATATATATATATATATATATATATATATATATATAATACGAAATCATTTTTATAAGAATCCAATTATATAACTAATGGTATTAATTATTCTGCTTATTCCCATAACTTTATTTATTCTTTTATACTAACAATAGTAATAGTATATTGAAATAAATTTCTGAGTTAATTGCCCAGATGGACCCTGTGGTTTCACATTTTTTCACGTTTAGTCCCCACCTTTTGGAAATAGCAGGTATACTCCCTATGGTTTGTCATTTTGTTACTCGGATAGTCCCCTGGCATTTACTCAGGGGACTATCCGAGTAACAAAATGACAAACCATAGGGAGCATACCTGCTATTTCGAAACTAACTGACATCTACTCGGGGGACTATCCGAGTAACAAAATAACAAACCATAGGGAGCATACATGCTATTTTCAAAAGGTGGGGACTAAATGTGGAAAAACGTAAAACCACAGGGACCATCCGAGCAATTAACTCTAAATTTCTATTAAATTTATTGAACATAATATTTTGGAATAAAAAAGGGTAAGTCACTAAAAGAAATTAATTTAATCAAAATATAAACTCTCTGGATTCATTAGAAAATTTTTATTTTTAACCAGAGGGTTACATCATATTAGTTGTAAAATATTATGACTAAATTCTGAATTTATCGTATTAATTTATTATTGTAGATAATACAAAGTTTGACATTTCTAAATTTGATTCTTTAAATAATGAAGTAGTATTCCTGTATTAGAATACATATATATATATATATATAGGGGAAGGTTCATTTGAGAAGAAATTTAATGTGAGAAGAAAAAGAAGAAAGGGCATATTAGTAAAATACTATTTCATTTATAACTCATATCATTAATTTTTCTCTCTTTAATTAATTAGTCAACTAATCATTAATTATCCTATATGTAATCTACAAAACCTTCACATATCAAAATTTTTCTAGATATACCCTACACATTATAGAATTTTATCCTACACTGTAACACCCCTTGTTTTCGAATGTCAAAGTCAAAGTCAAAGTCCAAGTCGACTTTGACTTTCTTTGACTGTGGATAGTCTATTTTATGTTTTACTTGTATTATGTGGAGTAAGTGTTGTAATCAGCAAGAACCGAAGTAATCAAATGTTTAATCTACGCGACCGATCTACGACTGTGAATGATAGGAAGTAACAATGCGATAAAGTTAACTAATCAGTAATCAAACCGATCTAACAATCAATCGAACTCGAGATTCGAATTATGCGAATTTTGATATTGTTATACGTGTGTGTGTGCCTTATGTGTTACTTGTGCATGTTTACTTTATGTTTGGTGTGGTACTCAAGCAAATCAATCGAAAATCGAATCGAAACTCGAAGAGCAATCGAACACAATCAAAACCGACATCGAAACGTGACTTATAGAAGATTGTATGTTAGATATAGTGATTGGGACTGAAAGTAATTTGACTAGGAACTCTATCGTATCCGCATCATCGTCCATCGAAATCGAAACGTCGAAAATCGTCGCAAAATACTCAAAGTGTGTCGCGGATCGAACAGGAGGCGTCCTGATCGAACAGGCCAGCCGATCGGCTAGCATCTTGCCAGCCGATCGAGCAGCCCACTCGATCGGAACTCCTGGCCGATCGGCTGCCACTTTCCCCTTTTGGAAGCCTATAAATAGGACTGTCCTTGTCTTCATTTCCACTTTTGGAAAGTTCTGACCGGCGAGCTCCTATTTTTCACCTTTTCTTAGATTTCTCTCAACTCCGGTAAGTTTTCACTCTAATTCTTGTACCTTTTTTATCATTACTTGATTCTACACCTTTCTATCTTTCAAAACTTGGATTCTAACAGTGAAATCACCAAGATCTAAGTGTTCTTGGGTGACGTCATCATGGTGTTCTTGAAGAACATCAAACTTTGGCCTCATCCAACCATGAATAGCTTAGATCTAACCGATTTCCACATAAACAAGTTAAGATCTATCAAAGATCTAAACATCCACAAGTTGTGAAGGATTGAAGGAAGGAATCCCAACTTTCTTTCAACTCTTTTACACTCAATGCCTTCAAACCGGTAGAAACGGAGCCTGAGCCAACCCACCGATCATTCCAATGGTTGGATGGTTCAAGATTCGGGTTCTATCTACGAGGTTCACCGACAATGGGTTAAACTCTAAGCCGACGTTCCGAACCGCTCAACGGACGGATTTGGGTGATTCCTGTCCGAGCCAAAGAAACAAGTAGGAATGGAGGTTATCATAGTTCAACTCGTTGTCAAGATACCTTGAAAGAATGACAAGTAACCAAACAGCCAAGTGTTAGACGAAAGGCCGACCAGGTCAGAGATGCTGGCCGAACGGCTAGGCTGTTCGAACAGCCCAGCCGATCGGACATACCAGCCGATCGGCTAGCACATGGTCCCACACTTTTAAAAATTTCATGAAGCATAGTATTGAGGAAGAGATGTTCGATCGAACTGTGTTTGGTAAACATTACTCTTCGGATCATGAGATACTACTCTTCAACACTTAATCGTTTCCACAACTCGTTCGTAGTAGGAATGCCAGCCGATCGAACAAACTGTTCGATCGGGTAACATTCTGTTGAGAATCACCTAAGGTTCCCAGCCGATCGAGTGAGCTAGCCGATCGAGTGAGCTAGCCGATCGAACGAACCGTTCGATCGACCGACTTGAAAGGTAAGAACATTTCAGTGTTCTCATATACTACAACGAAAACTTCAAAAGTTCAAATCCTTAAACACAAACACACCAGAGGAAGAAACAATCCACTCGAATGGCCCAGCGGATCGAGCCTACCGGCCGATCGAACAGGACTGTCCAATCGGATTTACCAGGCGATCGAACAGACCGTTCGATCGAACCTGCCGTTCGATTGACCAGCCTATTCGATCCATTCACACTTGTTGCATTTCCGCGTTACTTATTGTTGTGCTATCGAACTAATTCAGGCTAACCCTACTCTCAGCGCTCCCTTCAATCCATAAACAATCACGGTGAGTATACTCGATCCCTTTTTGCTTTTAGCACTTTTGGGTGTTACATACGTTACCTATCAAATCACAATCTAACACAAACTATTTGAACACTTACCATTTGCATGTGCTACTTGACGAAATGAATGTTTTTTATTATGTTTACACGTGGAGTGCTATCTACCTGCCTTAGCAACATAGTACTATAGTTTAGACTCAGCACCCGTTCACACGGGGGTTGTTAAGGAAAATTACTTGCATGGATTACGGTGGTAATCATGTATTGCGAACCGTCTCGGACGGTCAACTCGCAGTCGTTGGTATCGATGGTCCCATGTCGATAATTAACATGCATCGTTTTCCTCTGTGTACGTGCCTGGTTATGCGTAAACTATTCGAACTCTATATGCTATTATCAAACTTGTGTGCTCACCTTTACATTTTATGTATTGCCTTTATTTTAACGTATGTGACAGGTGCTTAAGTTGCTAGGATGCTTAGGCGCATGGTGATGAAATCGAGGCTAGGGAGTCTAGAAATAATAAACATTTGTCTGTAATAATAATTGAATCTGAGTTGTCGGAACGGAATTATTTGCCTAGTTGCTTCTATGATAACTTGTTATTTATTTGGGATACGGTATGGGACGTATCATTTAAACTGAATTTATATAATAGTTGTTGTGGAGACTTCTGGACAATCTGTTTCGCTCAGTGCCGCGCCCCGATGATTCCGCCATCGGTTGGGGTGTGACAGATTGGTATCAGAGCCATAACTATAGGGAATTTGGTTAGACACGACCTAGTCCGGGTCGCTGTCTTAGAGACCTAGACTATAGTTAGGAACCAACAGACCAAGTTTATGTGCTTACTCTGCAATCCTTCACCATCACTGCACTCGAATTTTCAAATAAAGTCGGTAGATTTAGTTAGGAATAGGTGTGAAAGCCGCAAACTCCTGACCAAACTGCCTGACTTATGCTTGATCTTAATCGTTTATTCATGCTTATCTCATTATTTTCACCAACAAATAAAGGAGATTATACCAAATCAGGAGTGAAATCCATATTTTGATGCATAATCCCCTTTATTTTATTAAAAACAAGGAAGAAATTGCTAAGCCAAGGGGTGAAACCCTGACCTTGGCAGTTTGTTCTGGACTTTATTTATCTCACCAAGGCCTCGATGGACTCCAACGACCTGAACTCACAAGTATAACCTTGGGAACGCGTGTGGAATGCCCGAGAATCGAGGCAGAAACACAACCTCTAGAGTCGAAAGTGATGACAAGTCTACTGTGAATAGTCGAATTGCCTTGGGTAGTCGATGTCTAGTAGCCGCAGACAATCTATCTCTCGATTTTAAGTGTTTCGACTTTGAGAACCGCAACCGCGTACTCTGATGACTCGTTGATCTTTATGTGTTTATGTGTGCTTTCTCTGTTTTGTGTTTATATTTTGGAATGTTATACGATTCTGCTATCATTTTAATCGACACACACGATTCGTACTGTTATTCTATCCTTAATCGATCCCCATTTGCTGCAATCTAGATGATATTACGGTATGTTATGCTATACGACTAAGTTAGGCTAATACGATGCTATTCGACATGCTAATCGAATGACACGCGAGCTCTGAAGGATAGGTTTCTGTTTTCTGACTGCCTCTGTGATTAAGTGGTTACGTGCTTTTGTGTTTATGTGACTCTGTGCTTATGTGCTTCTGTGCTTACGTGTATCTGTGGTTATGTGCTTATGTGTTTATGTGATACGTGTTTCGACGTGATTCTAAGCTTTAGATAGTAGTAGACGTGTGAGGTGATATTCGATTTCGTTCTGTTGAGTCTCGTGACGATGTCTGTTGCAGACCATGTCGTCGTCTGGATCCCGACACCGAACCCCACTTACCCGCCAGGAAAAGAGGGACAGACGTCTCGCTGCTATCATCTCCAAAACCGTAGCGAAAGCTGTGAGTGAGGTGTACGAAAACGCTAGCAAGTCGTCAGAAGAATCCCGAGCTGAAAACCCTAAGGATTCAAGCAAGGCTGCTTTCAGCTTTAAGCAGTTCAAGGCATGCGGACCAAAAGAGTTCACTGGCGAAGATGTTCCTACAGCCATATTTCACTGGTTCGACTCAGTCGAAGTCACTCTGCGCCAGAGCGGATGTCCCAAGCATCTCCGCACTCTCAGTGCTACAGGCGTCTTCCAGTCCCGTGCTCTAGACTGGTGGACGGCCAAACGAAACAAGCGCGGAAATGATGCAGCTTACGGGCTAACATGGAAGGAGTTGAAGGCAATTATGATCGAAGAATTCTGCCCTCCTCATGAACGCCAAAAGCTGGAGGACGAGTTCTGGGGAATCAAGCAGAAGGATGGAGACAACGCTGCTCTCACTGCCCGCTTCAAGCAGCTTAGCATCATCTGTCCTGATCAAGTCAAGACCTCAGATCAAGCCATCAAGAAGTACATTCGAGCCCTACCTGACTGTGTAGCCGACTTTCTTCACGCTGCCAAGCCAGCAACGATCGAAGAAACCTACCTACTCGCCGCTGAGATCAATGACAAGCGAGTGAAGTCTGGTTTTTAGGATAAGCAAACCAAGTCTCTGCACCAAGTCACTGCAACACCCACCGACTCACCTGCTCAATCCTCCAAGTCATCAAGAAGAAAGAAGAAGAACAACAACAACAGCTCCAGCAACAAGAACTGTGCTGTAACAACCACTGATGCTCCTCTACAAGCTGTACCAGCTCAACAGCACCAGCGCTCAGCCCCAGTGATCAATGCACCGCCAGCGAAGCGTGCATACACAGGCCCTCACCCACTCTGCCCGAATGTTCGTATCACCATCCAGTGGGTCTAGCTTGTCGTTTTTACGCTCACTGCAACCTGTATGGTCATTTCACTGCGAACTGTCGCTATGGTCCCCGTCAAGCCCCAGTTCAAGCCACGGTCAACCAAGCTCTGCTCCCTGCCCCGCAAGGTCAACAACCAGCTCAAGCACCTGCAACTAATGCTCGAGTCTGCTTTGCATGTGGTGACCCTAACCACTTTGCCAACAGATGCCCGAACAGGGTGGTTAAGCAAGAGCCCCAGCAGCAACAACAGCAGCAACAGCAGCCTCAGCCACAGCAGCAAGTAGCCCATGCCCGAACCTTCAACATCAATGCCCGCCAAGCTCAGGCGGATAACAACGTGGTTAATGGTATGTTCCTTGTGAATGGTATTTATGCATCATGTTTGTTTGATACTGGAGCCGATAACTGCTTTGTGTCGTTTGAATTCGAGAAGCTCCTTAGTCGTAAGCGCTCCTATCTATCCTCGTCATTCGAAGTCGAAGTTGCTACAGGAAGGACTATTGCCGTTAATTCAGTACTCCGTGATTGTACTCTCGAACTCAACAATCACATCTTCCCAATCGACCTTATTCCGATGCAACTCGGAAGTTTTGATGTCATAATAGGCATGGACTTTCTTCGCGAAAACCATGCTGAAGTTCTGTGCTTTGAAAAGATGATCCGATTCTCGCTCGCGAATGGTGATTTATTGTGTGTGTACGGTGAAACAACGTCGAAAGGTCTCAAGCTTATGTCGTGTATTCAAGCCAGCAAGTATCTCCGCAAGGAATACCGAGCTTTCTTGGCCAACATTGTAGTAGCGGAGAAGGGAAAGAAAAAGAAAGTTGAAGTCAAGGACGTTCCAGTGGTTCGTGAATTTCCTCAGGTGTTCCCTGACGATCTTCCCGGACTACCACCGAGTCGTGATATCGACTTTCGTATCGACCTCATTCCTAGAGCTAACCCCGTTGCCAAAGCCCCTTACCGACTCGCACCATCCGAAATGAGGGAACTCTCGAATCAACTTCAGGAATTACTCGAAAAAGGCTTTATTCGCCCAAGCACCTCTCCTTGGGGCGCGCCAGTCCTTTTCGTCAAAAAGAAGGACGGGTCGTTCCGAATGTGCATTGATTATCGGGAATTGAATAAGCTAACCATCAAGAACCGATACCACTTGCCCCGAATTGACAATTTGTTTGATCAGTTACAAGGTGTGTCATGCTTCTCTAAGATCGATCTACGTTCAGGATATCATCATCTACGGATTCAAGAGGAAGACATTCCTAAAACCGCTTTTCGAACCCGCTATGGCCATTACGAATTTGTTGTTATGCCCTTTGGTTTAACCAACGCACCCGCGGTTTTTATGGATCTAATGAATCGCGTGTGTAAGCCTTACCTTGACCGTTTCGTCATCGTGTTCATCGACGATGTCTTGATTTATTTCAAATCGAAAGCCGAACACGCGCAACATCTACGTTTGGTTTTCGAATTACTCCAGTGGAACCAACTCTATGCCAAGTTCTCCAAGTGCGAATTTTGGTTGGAGGAGGTTCAGTTTCTGGGTCACATTGTGAATAGTCAGGGTATCCATGTCGATCCTGCGAAGATTGAAGCTGTCAAAAGCTGGATTACGCCTAAGAACCCGTCTGAAGTTCGTTCTTTCCTCGGACTAGCGGGCTATTATCGACGATTCATTGAAGGATTCTCCAAGATCGCTGTGCCGCTTACCGCTCTTACTCATAAGGACAAACCCTCAAGCATATGCTGTGCAACGCACCGATTCTTACGCTGCCCGACGGAAGCGACAACTTCATTGTCTACTGTGATGCTTCAAACCTTGGCCTCGGCTGTGTTCTCATGCAGCGAGACAAGGTTATAGCCTACGCATCTCGTCAGCTCAAGATCCACGAGAAGAACTATACAACCCATGACCTCGAGCTAGGCGCGGTTGTCTTTGCATTGAAGATTTTGCGACACTACCTGTATGGCACTAGGTGTACAATCTACACTGATCACAGGAGTTTACAACACATCTTTAATCAGAGAGAGCTTAATATGCGTCAACGCCGATGGGTAGAACTTCTCAACGATTACGACTGTGAGATTCGTTATCACCCAGGCAAGGCGAATGTGGTTGCCGACGCGCTCAGCAGAAAGAGTTACGTGCTCAGTACCCGAAACATCCAAGCCCAGCACAATCTCGAAACCCTTATTCGCGAAGCTCAACATGCTCGCTTTAACGAGCGTACATTGAAGAAAGAGAGGATCTATCACGATGGAGCTCAGTTAGTAAGCAAATCCGATGGGATATTCTATTATCTAGATCGAATTTGAATCCCTAAGCGGACCGATTTGCGAAAGATTATCATGAATGAAGCCCACAAGTCCCGATATTCTATTCATCCCGGTGCAGACAAGATGTACCAGGACCTTCGCTATAAGTACTGGTGGTCGGGTATGAAACGGGATATCGCTCTTTACGTTGGAAGCTGTTTAACTTGCGCAAGAGTCAAGGCTGAACATCAAAGACCTTCTGGCTTACTTGAACAACCGCCGATACCTATATGGAAGTGGGAGAGTATAGCTATGGATTTCATAACGAAACTCCCGCCCACGCCATCAGGTCACGACAGTATTTGGGTCATAGTCGATCATCTAACGAAATCAGCCCACTTTTTGCCAATACGAGAAGACTACAAGGTGGAACGACTAGCCCAAATCTACACCGACGAGATCATTCGTAATCATGGTACGCCTCTTGACATCATATCAGACCGTGATACTCGGTTCACTTCGCGATTGTGGGAAACGTTTCAAGCGGCCCTTGGTACGTCGCTTAATCTGAGTACTGCATTCCATCCTCAGACCGGCGGACAGACTGAAAGAACGATCCGTACTCTTGAAGACATGCTCCGAGCGTGTGTCATAGATTTTGGTGGTAGTTGGAACAAACACCTGCCATTGGTCGAATTCTCGTATAATAATAGCTATCATGCCAGCATCCAAATGGCACCTTTCGAAGCTTTGTATGGTAGAAGATGTCGATCGCCTATTGTGTGGCACGAGATCGGTCACTCGCAACTAACCGGTCCCGAGATTCTACAAGAAACAACTGACAAAATCCACCAGATTAGAGACAACCTGGTGAAAGCTCGGAACAGACAGAAAAGTTACGCCGATAAAAGACGCAAGCCCCTTGAATTTGAAGTTGGCGACTACGTACTCCTAAAGGTATCACCTTGGAAGGGTGTAGTCCGATTCGGCAAGAAAGGGAAACTCGCGCCTCGATATGTTGGACCTGTTAGGATTCTGGAAAGAGTCGGAAAAGTCGCCTACAGACTCGAACTACCGGAGGAACTCAGTAACGTCCACCCGACTTTCCACGTCTCTAACATCCGAAAATACCTTGCTGATCATGATCTAATCGTACCACTCGACGATCTTCAGGTCAACGAAACATTACACTTCGTGGAAAAGCCTGTCGAAATCATGGATCGCCAAACCAAGCAACTCAGGCGCTCCCGCATCCCGATCGTGAAAGTCCGATGGGAAGGCAAACGAGGCGCGAAGTTCACTTGGGAACTCGAAAGCGACATGAAGGCCAAGTACCCGCAGTTGTTTAAATAAATAGATCTGAAGCATCAAATTGGTAAATCACGGTGTTGTGTAGCCTTCGACCTAATTTCGGGACGAAATTCCCTAAACAAGGGGAGGCTATAACACCCCGTGTTTTCGAATGTCAAAGTCAAAGTCCAAGTCGACTTTGACTTTCTTTGACTGTAGATAGTCTATTTTATGTTTTAGTTGTATTATGTGGAGTAAGTGTTGTAATCAGCAAGAACCGATGTAATCAAATGTTTAATCTACGCGACCGATCTACGACTGTGAATGATAGGAAGTAACAATGCGATAAAGTTAACTAATCAATAATCAAACCGATCTAACAATCAATCGAACTCGAGACTCGAATTATGCGAATTGTGATATTGTTATACGTGTGTGTGTGCCTTATGTGTTACTTGTGCGTGTTTACTTTATGTTTGGTGTGGTACTCAAGCAAATCAATCGAAAATCGAATCGAAACTCGAAGAGCAATCGAACACAATCGAAACCGACATCGAAACGTGACTTATAGAAGATTGTATGTTAGATATAGTGATTGGGACTGAAAGTAATTTGACTAGGAACTCTATCGTATCCGCATCATCGTCCATCGAAATCGAAACGTCGAAAATCGTCGCAAAATACTAAATGTGTGTCACGGATCGAACAGGAGGCGTCCTGATCGAACAGGCCAGCCGATCGGCTAGCATCTTGCCAGCCGATCGAGCAGCCCACTCGATTGGAACTCCTGGCCGATCGGCTGCCACTTTCCTCTTTTGGAAGCCTATAAATAGGGTTGTCCTTGTCTTCATTTCCACTTTTGGAAAGTTCTGACCGGCCAGCTCCTATTCTTCACCTTTTCTCAGATTTCTCTCAACTCCGGTAAGTTTTCACTCTAATTCTTGTACGTTTTTTATCATTACTTGATTCTACACCTTTCTATATTTCAAAACTTGGATTCTAACCGTAAAATCACCAAGATCTAAGTGTTCTTGGGTGATGTCATCATGGTGTTCTTGAAGAACATCAAACTTTGGCCTCATCCAACCATGAATAGCTTAGATCTAACCGATTTCCACATAAACAAGTTAAGATCTATCAAAGATCTAAACATCCACAAGTTGTGAAGGATTGAAGGAAGGAATCCCAACTTTCTTTCAACTCTTTTACACTCAATGCCTTCAAACCGGTAGAAACGGAGCCTGAGCCAACCCACCGATCATTCCAATGGTTGGATGGTTCGAGATTCGGGTTCTATCTACGAGGTTCACCGACAATGGGTTAAACTCTAAGCCGACGTTCCGAACTGCTCAACGGACGGATTTGGGTGATTCCTGTCTGAGCCAAAGAAACAAGTAGGAACGGAGGTTATCATAGTTCAACTCGTTGTCAAGATACCTTGAAAGAATGACAAGTAACCAAACAGCCAAGTGTTAGACGAAAGGCCGACCAGGTCAGAGATGCTGGCCGAACGGCTAGGCTGTTCGAACAGCCCAGCCGATCGGACATACCAGCTGATCGACCAGGCCAGCCGATCGGCTAGCACATGGTCCCACACTTTTAAAAATTTCATGAAGCATAGTATTGAGGAAGAGATGTTTGATCGAACTGTGTTTGGTAAACATTACTCTTCGGATCATGAGATACTACTCTTCAACACTTAATCGTTTCCACAACTCGTTTGTAGTAGGAATGCCAGCTGATCGAACAGACTGTTCGATCGGGTAACATTCTGTTGAGAATCACCTAAGGTTCCCAGCCGATCGAGTGAGATAGCCGATCGAACGAACCGTTCGATCGACCGACTTGAAAGGTAAGAACATTTCAGTGTTCTCATATACTACAACGAAAACTTCAAAAGTTCAAATCCTCAAACACAAACACACCAGAGGAAGAAACAATCCACTCGAATGACCTAGTCGATCGAGCCTACCGGCCGATCGAACAGGACTGTCCAATCGGATATACCAGCCGATCGAACAGACCGTTCGATCGAACCTGCCGTTCGATCGACCAGCCTATTCGATCCATTCACACTTGTTGCATTTCCGCGTTACTTATTGTTGTGCTATCGAACTAATTCAGGCTAACCCTACTCTCAGCGCTCCCTTCAATCCATAAATAATCACGGTGAGTATACTCGATCCCTTTTTGCTTTTAGCACTTTTGGGTGTTACATACGTTACCTATCAAATCACAATCAAACACAACTATTTGAACGCTGACCATTTGCATGTGCTACTTGACTAAATGAATGCTGTTTATTATGTTTACACGTGGAGTGCTATCTACCTGCCTTAGCAACATAGTACTATAGTTTGGACTCAGCACCCGTTCACACGGGGGTTGTTAAGGACAATTACTTGCATGGATTACGGTGGTAATCATGTATTGCAAACCGTCTCTGACGGTCAACCCGCAGTCGTTGGTATCGATGGTCCCATGTCGATAATTAACATGCATCGTTTTCCTCTGTGTACGTGCCTGGTTATGCGTAAACTATTCGAACTCTATATGCTATTATCAAACTTGTGTGCTCAGCTTTATATTTTATGTATTGACTTTATTTTAACGTATGTGACAGGTGCTTAAGTTGCTAGGATGCTTAGGCGCATGGTGATGAAATCGAGGCTAGGGAGTCTAGAAATAATAAACATTTGTCTGTAATAATAATTGAATCTGAGTTATCGGAACGGAATTATTTGCCTAGTTGCTTCTATGATAACTTGTTATTTATTTGGGATACGGTATGGGACGTATCATTTAAACTGAATTTATATAATAGTTGTTGTGGAGACTTCTGGACAATCTGTTTCGCTCAGTGCCGCGCCCCGATGATTCCGCCATCGGTTGGGGTGTGACATACACAGTCAAAATTTATCATACACACCTCGAAATATATCCTGCACAACTAGTAATTTATTCTACACTTTAAATTAAGTTGTTTTTTTTTTTAATTTGGAAAAAGTGTATATTTTGAAAAGAAGTTATAAATTTAATTTAGTTAGTTATTAAAGGGGAAGAATACAAATTAATGATTTATATAAGTTTACCAATATACCCTTATATTAAAATTAAATGCATATGTTAAATGAAGTAAAATGAAGCATTCTTATTGGTTGAAACTTCTTCTTTTTTCTTCTTACAAAAATTTTTTTCTCATTTGAACCCTCCACTATATATATATATATATATATATATATATATATATATATATATATATATATATATATAGGGGAAGGATGTACAGAAAACCCACTTTAATTTAGAAAACCCGGGAAACTCAAAGCTCCCGATGTTTTTTTTTTTTTTTTTGAAAAAATTTACACATGTTATATACATGTTTTTAAGGGTTTTGGGCAAAAAAAAAATCAAAAGAGCGCCGAGTATATATTTTAAAAAAAAAAATAAACAAGTTTTGGTGTAACACATGTTACATTCATCTGACATATTTGTAACATGTGTTACACCAAAACTTGTTTATTTTTTTTAAATATCTTCTCGGCGCTTTTTTGATTTTTTTTTGCCCAAAACCCTTAAAAACATGTATATAACATGTGTAAATTTTTTCAAAAAAAAAAAAAACATCGGGAGCTTTGAGTTTCCCGGGTTTTCTAAATTAAAGTGGGTTTTCTATAGATACTTACATTATATATATATAGGGTGGGGTTCAAGAGTGAACAATAGGCTTTGTGTGAACTAAGTGAACAAATCTTGGCCTTTGATTTAGTTGATCTATAGTTTTATACCAATGGCATGATTGTAATTTTATTGTTAGTAATTTCCTTTTAGAAAAAACTAAAAGGGTATATTAGTCACATGATATATTCTTGCTCCTCATAATTATGAGAATTGTAACCGTTTCAGAGATTTGAAAAGAAATTTGATTCCCCAAATCTGCTCTCATATCAGTACACAAGGATCAATGTGCATTAGTATACAATTTCCTTTCTCTCTCTCTCTAAGAAAAACAGATGATGATACGACGATACAGCGACTCCAACGAAGAACTCCGTCAAACGTGTGTTTCCCCTTACCGATACTGATCAAGGTACATTATAATCCAAAAATATATTTATTCTTCATCGAGTGAGCTAGGGTTTGACGTATAGTCCATGTTTTTCTTTTTCTGTTAGGTGAAAGCTAGGGTTCAAAAATTTTAGTATTTTTTTGTATAAGAGCTTCAATTAGTCAGTGTAATTTGTTGGAAAGAGTTGGATTTTAACTTTGATGTGCTTGTTTTTAGTATACATTTGTGGATAGGATGTGTATTTCAGATGTGGTGTATGTATTAAACGTATGATATGAACAAAAAACTTGATAGGCTTGGTTTGTCAATGGCTGATGTGCGTTTTTTTGTATATAATTGTTGATTGGTAGAGGATAACTGTATCCCCCTTTTTTGGCTCATGAAATCTAGGGTTCCAATACGTTATTGTTTTTTAAAAGATTCATTAGATGGATATGGTATGTATTATTTACTGGATTTAAGTTGGATGTACATCGGTGTATAAGGAGCATTCAGTATGATCTACATTTGTGAATAAACAATGTTTTTGAAGTTCAATGTACCTCAATGTATAAGGAGCGTTCAATATGTACATTTGGGAATAAACAATGTTTTTGAAGGTTGATTTACATCGGTGGATAAGTATTTTCCAAATATGATGCTCTTATGTATTAGGTTTTACACTTGATAGCCTGTACACATATGTATAATTGTCTGTACACTGGTGTACCGAATGGGTGAAACGGTTTTAAATGCTGCAATATACATTGGTAAAGTTTTGGATAATGTACAGGAAAATAGTGTTCCAAACTGAGTATGGAATAGAGTTGTGGCTTTTTCAAATGAAAGATGTGAAGTATGATTTACATTTGTGAATAAACAATGTTTTTGGAGTTCAATGTACCTCAATGTAAAAGGAGAGTTCAATATGTACATTTGGGAATAAACAATGTTTTTGAAGGTTGATGTACATCGGTGGATAAGTATTTTCCAGATATGATGCTCTTATGTATTAGGTTTTAAACTTGATAGCCTGTACACATATGTATAATTGTCTGTACACTGTTGTACCGAATGGGTGAAACGGTTTTAAATGCTGCCATATACATTGGTAAAGTTTTGGATAATGTGCAGGAAAATAGTGTTCAAATGGGTAGTGGGTTTCCGCTTACACACCCGGCAAAAAAAGGTGTCGCGTCTAAGGAAAAAGTATGATGTGAAGTTAGTGTGTTCCTATGCTAAGAAGCTCTGTGATCGAGTAATGGGTGAAGCGGTAGCATATAATGTGGCTAAAAGGCTTAATGTTTAGTTAATTCGATGGAAGACAATATTAAGTGTATGATGCTGGCTTTGTGATGTTATTTTTTGTTGGTACTGTGGTTTTTGATATTTTTATTTTGATGAAGTAGACTCTTTTTTCGGTTTGTTCGATATTGGGAATCATGTGTTTGATACATCAGTGTATTTACAAATAGATACCGTAATCTATTTTGATTAATATAAACTATTCTATTTTAAAAAAAAAACACTGGTGTATTGATACATATATACTTGTGTTTATGTATGTCCACAGTGTTTAGATTAATATTATTGAATTGAAAACACTCCACAATCAACTAAGTTGGCAAACGTTGCCCCATTCAAAATGATTTACGTTATAAAACTAACCACAAGGATGTTTTTAAATTATAATGTATACACTAGTCTTTAGATAAATAATAATTTCGGTGTAAATGCTGATATTTCATGTACTTAACTAGAAATTCCATATGTGTACACGTCCTCTGGTAGTCCTAGTAAGTGCATTAGTTAAACATGCGGCGCGAAAATGAAGATGTTGCATTAGATTGTTGTTTATACATTCATAGGTTGACGTGAGATGTCAAATATACCCGGTTATTAGTGGGGCATATATCGTACTTTACAATGTTATTTAAAGTGACATGTTATAGACAATAATTGAAAGGGAAATATATCCGGTAATTTTAAAAGTAAATAACCAACATGAAGGTAAGAGGTTTAAATACAATAAAAATTTGACGTAAAAAATGTGTGTTTTTTGCATATTTTCTAAAGTTCGGTTCCATTTCTTCACTTTTCCGAATCTTCGGTGCCCGACTTTGTTTCATCCTCATGTTCTTCTTCGTCATCCTCTTCCTCCGTAGACGAATCATCCTTAGTTGGCTCACCTTTTTTTAACAGGCAATTTCCATGCTCGACTCTATTTCAAACTGCAATATGTATCCTATATCATACCTGAGTTTAAAAAAAATCAATATTATTCACTTAAAACAGATAGGGAATAGACAATCACAGTAAGCCGACAATACACATGTGTATATACAGTATACAAACTCAAACTCCAATATGCATCTTATATCATACTTGAGTTATACATAAGTGTACAATCCGATTAAAACATTAAAAAATAAGTGGGTTTGATACATATGTGTATGCAAAAACAAAACTTACTGGTAAATCGCCAGTTATTAGTCTATATATCATCAAGATCAACATAATCCTATTTCTAAGACAAAAATTAAACTATACACAAATAACATAATCATACCAACAAAACGAACAACTAATTAATCTATAAAATCGACAACAACTTTAAAATCTAAACCAACAAAAAAAATTGAAATAGACATTGTACATGCTCCCTACAGTTCAAACGGATCATAATAGTAATGTTTAATAAAAAGAACGACATAAGAACAATATAACAAAAAACCTGGACGATCTATTGTTGTGTAAAACACATTATTGATTCCTGTAATACGTTGTTCTTGGCTATTTGAGTCATTACTATGTGTGTCCTCCATCAGGGAACGGATTCCTGAATGTGAAGATTTCAAAAAAATTAACTGAATTACGAAATTATAGTATCTGCAAAGTTGAATAGAATCTTGGATAAAAAATAAAAGATAATTCAGATTTCCCCAAATATAGGAACATGTAACTGCATATTGATTAATAAAGAATAATGATTTAAAAAAAATAACTGTTATATTACCATCCTACCCTTTTCATCTAAAACATAAATGGATGGCTTAGATTAGTTCACTAGGTTCACAAGTAAGGGGTTTGTTCACTAATGATCCTAACCCTATATATATATATATATATATATATATATATATATATATATATATATATATATAGTGCGGTTAACATACAAGACGCCTTATCGTACTTCACGTACGCGACAGCGTCAACCATCAGATCAGGGAAAAATAACGCATGGAACCCTAGTTTTTGTGATAATCACGCATGGAGGTACAAAATCACGCATGGGAGGCTTATAATCACGCATGGATACAAATCACGCATGTTATAGTTGATCAAAAAAAAATCACGCAAGTTTTATTTGTTGTCGCGTACGTTAATGTAGGATAAGCCTTTTTGTACATTATACTTTCACTATATATATATATATATGTATGTATGTATGTATGTATATACATGACTTAAATGTTGTTTAAGAGATGAATTGAACTATTTAAATGGTAAAATTTCTTAAGCTATTTCTTGTTGATATGTATGTGTTACATACATATATTTTAAACCATATAGTTATACGGTACCAAATATTTTTGTACATATTTCTAATTTATGGGTGAAATATCATTTGTTTTGTTAATACGGGTTATATAAAATACAAAATATTTTTTTATATATTTGTACACTTTCCGTGTGTATGTAATGTATATGTGCTTATATTGGTATAATATAACAAGAGCATATAAAATATAATATTTTCATAGTGTTATTATGAAAAATCCTGTTTTAGTATTGTATTAAACAACAAACATGTTTTAGGTATGCTAGGATACTATATTTTAACAAAATTAATATAATCATATTTGTCAAAATTTTGAAAAATATACATTTAAGTCAAGTAAAATTTTAGGTTATATTATTAATCATAAAACATATTACTTGAATCGAATAATATTTTATATTATGATATTTAGGAGGTATCATACCGGAATTGTGTAATCTTATATTAATATCTTGATTAAGATATTAATGTTAATATCATAATATTATAAGGTTATAAGATTTATACTGAATTATATTCATATCAATATATGAGGATGATATATATATATATATAATATATCACAAACTTTAATATTAATATATTATTAATGTATTCCCTTTTTATATTTATAACATAAGACATAACATACTGTAAGATACAAATAGGGGTTACACATACTGAGAATTTAAATGGCATAAAATCATTTAGGTATAATACATGAATTGTACTATCTTAATATTTATATTATGATTTTATTTCACAAAATAACACACAAGATATTAATTTCCTAACAAAAATGTTTAAGGTTTCAATATTGGAAGAACACCTAAAGGGCTTAAACCAGTGGCATAGCTCTGATACCACCTTCTGTCACAGCCCCCGACCCCACCCTGGGAGCGGGAGCCGTGAGCCAGTTAGATGGTATCGGTGTTTATTAATTATGCAGCAGAAAACTTTCATCAGTACCATAGTTAGGGAATATTTATCAGAGTTTAAAACACCATAGTTTATGATAAACAATTAGGATAAAACCCAGGTTTCCATTATAATACATTTATAGGGATAAACCCTATTTTATTGAAAATGAAGTCTCCTTTTTATTTAGGTAACTTTTATAGCCACTTTTCTAAGCCTTCAGTGCTCTACAGCTGGCTTCTATTGGCTTCACACTAAGTTACCTGAAACGCATTTTAAAAAGATTTTATTAGCAAGAAATACTGGCGAGTGCATTCCAGTTTAATCAAAACAGTTTTATAATCTTTACAGTAATTGAAAGCATCCGCATTTACATTGTTTATATCTATCCAATTACCCCTTTGGTACTGTCAATCCTGACTTGTGGTCATGTTACTATTCGCAATAGTAACGATTTTCAAGTAATGTATACAAAACCCCAACATATCGGCAGTAATTGTAGAATTACAAATACTCAATCACTGTTAAGTGTAAATTAAAACATTTGAGGTTTTGGTAAAACCTTTTGACTCACAAAAAGATTTACAAAAAGAGAATGTACTCACTTTGTTACTTAGGTGATACTATTGTAGTTTCCTGGTGATTCTCCTGGTTATTATCTATTAAAATTAAACAATGCACATGTGTTAGTAAAATAACCCGAATCACATTAACCTTACAACCCAAGACAGAACTCCAATGACTGAGTCAGGCAGAGCCTTGACATGCATTAAGGAGTCCTAGATCAATAAGGTGTAACACGAGACAGAACTCCAACGACTGAGTCAGGCAAAGCCTTGACATGCGTTACGGAGTCCTAGGTCGATCGTGTAGGGTAACAAATACGTGATCGATGTTATAATACTTACAACGAGGCAGAGCTTCGCTTTTTATGGGGGGTATTTGGCTATAACTTTTGTCCTACAGAATTTGAGAGAGAATTGAAAGTTCTTAATGAAGAATGAAAGGCAGGGGTTCGGCCCTTTTGTAGCTGAGACAGAGGTCTCTCGCGCCCTGCGAGAGCCTTTTCTTCTTCCTTCGCGGCCCGCGAGGGCTCTAAGGTCGGCTATAGGGTTGGTGAGTCAGCGAGTAGGGTCGACGCGTGTCAAGACACGTGGCAGCACAGGTGAAGTAAAGGGGCTTCGCGCCCCGCGAGACCTACGACCAACTGGGTCGTGGCCCGCGAGCGGCCCATTTTCCTTGTTTTATTTGATTTTCATTAATTTTATAGTTATTCGGGTCTGTTTCTCACATACGGGGTGTATTTTAGGATGTTTAGGGTGCATTTTAAGTGATTTTAGGAGGGTTGTTATACAAAAAAAATGTAACTAAAAGGGATAGTGGGAGGGGAGGGGGAATGGGACGATTTGACCCTTGTCTAGAACATTGTTTCAAGATAAATTTTATTATTTATTCAAATTCGTGTTCCCATTTTTGTGGTCATGCACCGTATTTTTTTCGATTATCCTTCGTCTACTTCTGCTCATCCCCCATTTGCTTCCA
Organism: Helianthus annuus; assembly: GCF_002127325.2. NCBI lineage: Eukaryota > Viridiplantae > Streptophyta > Magnoliopsida > Asterales > Asteraceae > Helianthus > Helianthus annuus. The sequence goes on along the minus strand of NC_035435.2, from coordinate 56,169,277 downwards.
TACCTTCTCCACCTACGCCACACGAGCCTATGCTATTGTCTGCACCTCGCCATCACGTGCCTCCATAATATGAATGTTTTCTTCTAAAACGACAACCTGCAAAAACTAAACAAGTATCTAGTAATTAACTAGTAATTAATGTGTTGAAAATATAATAATTACATTATCCAAAATAATTACATTCATTAATTCAAGGATGAGAAACATAAGTTCACCTGGTGCCAGATTGAGCTCACCAGCCATGGTGTAATATGTGTAGACACTATTTCTGAAGTGTTAAAACAATAGGAGTATGGCTAGGGGAAGGTCGTGGATCTACCTCGTTAGAAGCTTCATCAGATATATCTATAAAATTTGAAGCATCATAAGTCTTAACGCAGGACGTGGTCTCCCGCGTTTGGACTCTGGTGTGAGAGTAAATAGAGGGTTCTTGAGAGTCAACAAGCTTAGAGAGAATAAGAGTGGAAAGTTCTAGAGAGAGAGATAGTTAAAGTAGGAATACCTTTGAGAGTATGAGGAGTACCCTTTATATAGGTAGAGCTTTCTGCCTATGGGTAACCCTCCTCGATAGCTCACTTACCCATTTGGGTAAGTCTTATCCTCTAAGGTGTTGCTTGTGCGGGTTACCTTGCCTTTTTGGTGAAACTCTGAATTGTGTGTCTCTAGGTTACTTTTGCATACTTTTGGACAAAGTCCCGTCAAGTTGACTTTGCAGTCTTGGGACTTGTTATGTGTATAGTAATCAAGCCTCCAGCTGCTAGTCATTCGTATGACTGCTTCCTACTTGTTGCTTCCAACTCTGTTGAGTGGGAGCTTCCGAGCACCCACGTCATCAGCCCCCAGTCATAAGTATCTATGGTGTAAGCATGGGTGCTGGCGGCTTCATAAAATCTAGTCTAGGGGAGCTTAATTAATTCAGAGTATGCACCCTAATTCTTCTGTCGGAGTTAGAAGTTGTTGGGGGAGGTGTGAGGAAGCAATAAGCGTATTATCCCAGTGTTGGAGCTGCAACAAATTTGCCTAGTAGCTTTGTTATTGGGACCAGGAGCTATTAGGTAAATATGGGGGAGCTATAAGCTAGGAACATTTTTCCTACCAATCTTATGAGCTAGAAGCTTTATGTGGGAAGCTAGTAGCTCGAAGCTGAACGGGTGCGAAAAAATGTTTGTACGGATTTTTTTATCTTTTATTATTTTACCTTTTGTAAATTCGATGTCTTTAAGTGCACATGCCACTTGCATTGGATGGCTTTGACATGACTGATGGGACATTTGCAGCAGGGGAGGGTATCATTACCCTATGCTTCTAGCTATCCGACAGTTAATCCCCACCTTCCACATGTCCCTAAAAATTATGTGGATTCAAAATTTATTTAAATAACCCTCCATGTAACTGCCTCATTTTCTTTATCTTCTCTAATTTTCTCTTCAAAACCTTTGGTTAATCTGGTGGTCTTTATTTTTATGGCGATTTCTTTTGATTCTAATAAATCGGTAGGTCCTCCCTTCTTATTTGTCATGGCTACTAATGCAAAGAACAATATAACAATACAATTTTCAAAGCAATCCCAGTCCGATGTTGATCTATTTTGCATTGAGCATGGAATTGACCCATATTTTGAACCAGTGGCCTCTGAAAAAGTTACCGCTAACAAGTGTCCCAAAGGTAAGGTTGTTCTTCATACTCGTGTTTTAGAACATTCCAATCTTTGTTATCCATTTTCAAACTTTTTTCTAGAGATTCTTAAGTACTACTGGTTGTGTTTGGTCAGTTTGCTCTTGTATTTGTTGCTCGTATTATGCATTTTGAGATAACTTATTGTAAACTTGTTTTGAAAGAAGATATATTCGATGGATTATTGTTATGAGATTTTATAAAGTTGGGTGAGAAAAAGTTATTTTGATTTGAAGATGTTATCATAAAATTTCCTCTAAAATGTAAACCAAGTTAATTGTTTATATGATTTACAAAATATCCATCATTAAAGAATAAAAGTATTTTTTTAATAAAACTCTTTTAATAGGACCAGTTTGATAAAATTCAGATAACTAGTTGTCTCGGAACATATTTAAAATTTTTCGTTCAAACAAAAATTTGGCATGAGAGGGGGAGTAAACACAGGAGGGGTATTTGAGAACAAGGTAGGGATATACAAAGAGTTGTAAGGTGGCATGGCATAAAAAAATCGAATACAAACATATCACAGAAGGTAACATGGGGATACAACGACACAAGGGTCGTAGTTATTTAGTAGATAAACGAAAACGTTTGATTAATTAATGAAATCAGGTTCCATTAATCACATCTTTATCGGTTGGAGCCTCGATAGCATTAATGTTAAACACACGTCCACGAGCTAGGTTGGTATTAGTAAGCCTAGGGCAATCACGTTTAAAGTGATTAGGATCACCACAATTGAAACATGTTCCAATTGGGTAAAAGGCGAGCTTGAAAGACAAGTTGCGGTGGTGCTGCAAGTTGAGTAAGGGTACCTTGGTTTCGGACAGGAGCAAAACGTCAAGTAGTGACTAAATGGCCTAGGAGACCACAATTAGTATACTGACGCAAGGAAAGTGAGCTTCATGGTGACTGTTGAAACGGATGCACAAAGGTGCATTTCCACCATATGGTCTTCTAACTGGTGGTGGAGCCACCGGATTAGGAGCCACCTGATTAACTGGGGTTGGGGTAACAACTGCAAAATTCTTCGAAGCCTTACATGTTTTAGATTTTTTGGAAGGTTCGGCTTTTACTTCCTTTGGCGCTTCAAAAGTATCCTTGGCAAGTTCCTTTTTTACCACCCTTACGAAAAAAGCTTTACTTTCTTAACATGAGAATCTGTTAAGGTTGCAGCTAGTTCGATAGCCTCCCTAACTGTAGCGGGCTTGCTACCAGTGACAATATCTTGGATCTGCTCGGGAAAATCCTTGATATATATTTCGAAGGCTTGATCTAAAGGTTGAACCATGCTTGAGCAAATAAGGCTCAATTATTCGTATCGGTCGGTATAAGCACGATTCTCACCAATAACTAGATTGAGGTCATGAATTTCTGTTTCGAGAGCCCTCATTTGATTTCCTGGGCAGAATACTCCTTCAACATATGATTTCTAAGTTCATCCCAAGTTAATGCCATAGCTGCATCTGCACCAAGATCTCTCATGATCCCATTCCATCATCTGAGTACTCTCTTCTGAAAGACACTCGAGGCAAACTCCACATTGAGATCGTTGGGACATTAGAAACGGCGGAAGGTGCTTTCGATGCCTTCAAACCATTGTAGTAGCCCAGTAGCCCCCTCAGCCCCAAAGTACTTGATGGGGTTAGTAGACTTAAGCTGCTTGAGCATACAAGATGTAGGTGCATTCACGTTGTTGTTATTATTGTTGCCCGCGTTGGCTTAATTGAGCTAAGCCGCCATGGTTGGGAGTATCACAGCCATTTGTTGGGTGATCATGGCAGCTAATTCAGAATTTTGAGAATTATTCTAGTTATCACGATGAGGAGGCATTCCAAAGGAAGAGAATAGACATAAGAAAAAATGAGTTTGAGATTACGGGTGTATTAAGATAAATCATGTAAGGATAGATGATGATTTGGTATAATTTAGAGAATGATAAGGGTAGGGATGAAGATAAGGATAAGGAAGACAAATCATAGAGATCATGAGATAATCATGTTTAGGGCCCTAGGAAGGTTATAGTCTAGGTCAAAAGTAATCTAATAACCTAATTCCCTATAACCATAGCTCTGATACCAATCTGTAACACCCCAACCGACGGCGGAAACGTTGGGGCGTCACGTAAGATAGATTGTTTAAAACACATGGCACTAATTTGAGGTTGTAGTTTATTAATCATCCAAATTGCATGGTTTTCACAAAACAACTTGTCTCAAACATCACAAAGTAATCTATTGGCTTCCCTTCTTCTACTTTTTTTTTATTAATATTTAATTATTATGTTAATAAACCAATGTTTTTTAATATAAAAACCCATTATTTAGAGCCACCTCAACTGAATAGAATATTTTACATAAAGCCTCAATAAAGCGCCATAACACACCTTAGTGGTGTGAACGGTAAAAAAAAATGTGTGTCTACAAGGCAACACTCACTTTTTTTACACAAAGCCTCGATGAAGCCCCCATAAGGCATGTGCAATGGGCTAATGCCCTTGGTGAGGTTGTAAGTTTTTAGGTGTGAAGGGTTAACACCGTTCCTATGGGCATTAAAAGGGACGCAAAAGCCCCATCCGGCATCCGTGAGCCGTCTAACCGGCGTGAGAGAAAGGATAATGGTGAGCCCCATGTACTTCAACCAGCTTTATTTTGTTTTTTTATTTATTAGCTTTATATATATATAATTTTAATGAGTAAAGTGGATAATGAAAAGTTGTAAAAATATTTACACAAACGAATTGTGCTATTTTTATTTTATTTATATTTTTAATTTTAATATCGGACAAGTAGATAGACCATATCACTAAATGATATCAATTGAGTGGGTTTAAAAGTATTAAATGATTTCATCTGAATGGGTCATAGGAGCAAATAAATATCTTTCAACAAAAGAAGAGAAAATAATGTTGTAAAACAAGATATGAGTGGGTTCAAAACTATTATAATCAAAAGAGTTAAATGTGATTTTATGTAGTTTGGGTCATTTTGTCAGTTTAGTCTAAAGGTTTTATTTTTCGTCTGTGGGTTCAAAAAAGTTTTACTGTTTCCATTTTAGTCAAGTGGGTTAACTTCATCCATTATTTCTGTTAACGAGAAGTGCAATTTGTCCTTCTAGTTAACAGAATTACATATAAAATGACCGAATTGTCCTTTTCGTTAACAGAAAAAATGCATGAAGTAAATCCAGTAGACTAAAATGGCAACAGTGAAACATTTTTGGACCCACAGGTGAAAAATGAAACCTTTGTACTAAACTAGCAAAATGGTCGAAACCACAGGGACTAAAATGGTATTTAACTCTAATCAAAATGATGAATATAAGACCGTCCGTAGTGGGCGTGATTCTTTTTTCAAAAAAAAAAAAAGCCCCCAAACATGCCCAAAAACGCTCCCCCACCCCCTTGGGCGTGACTGAGCGTGATTTCGCAAAAAAAGCCCCCAGCGTGTTTTGAATCACGCTAAAATGGCAAATTGTTACCCAATCACATGCATCCCTCTTTTTCTTGGCCCATCCCCTTTTTTGGTTAGTTCTTTTTTATTTAATTCTTTACACCCCTTTTTAACACAATAATCACATCCTCACTACACCCATTTTAGAAAAACGCCCAATAATGCCCCAATGATGGATTGTATCCTATTGAGGCATGGTGCGGTCCTGAGGGCACACCCGGTTTTACCTAGTTGTTACCCCAGCGAGTCTCGTGTGGGGGCAGTATGGTTTCTGGGGGGAGATCAGCTTGCGCGAGGGCCGGGGCCCGATAGAACATCAGTCTTTTGTCTGGTTGACAGGACCAAAACGCGGCCAAAGCTCTGCGTTTTGGTCGGTCAACAGACTCGTCAGACACCCGTCAGCCTTTGTCTGGTTGACCGGACCAAAACGTCACGCTTTGGCCACAGCTTGACACTGCAGGATGCGCATACAAGACAAAAACACCTTTTGGGGTGGCTATCTACACACAGTGCGTAGATAGTTTGAGCCATTTTTAAATACATTTTAAGCTTTTTATATATATATTTTTTAAAAATATATATATTTTAAGGCTCGATTTTCATTACTTGATCCAGCATAGAGATTTTTTAGAATTATCGGGAGTGCGCTCTCTAATGGTGATGGTTCTTTAATCTTCATCACCTTTGTTCTCGCCGCAATATTCCAGGTTTTAAAATATTCAATTATGTTTTCGCAGCCTCTCGAATCCTCTGTTAGTTGTAGAAATACATCATCCACAGCATCCTTATTTGACTTCTTTTTACCGATAGCCGCAACTTCTAATAGATTTTGTCACGAGGATAATGCTTCTTATTATTTAATGGATATGGATGTATTAAACAGTGAGTAAACAATTACATAAACAATAAACAGTTAAAACTACTATATGGATTGCTAAGCTTAAGTACCTTCTTCCAAATCTCAAGTGTCACCAACATAAGTAAACTTCTATGTAAGATGACTATATTTTACCATTAGGGATGGACATTTAGTACCGAATATCGATACCGAATTTCTCATACCAAATTATTTTTTATACCGATTCAGTCTCACTTGTACATTCTAGCATAAAAAGATTTGGATCCAACTTTTTGGTTTCTGCTAAGTTTGCCTCTTGATTCTTCCTTCTTTCTAGACAGCTAGACGCGAAGTGACCCATCTAATCACATCTGAAACATTGAATTTCAGATTTATCTTTCTTTGGTCTCTGTCGGTTGTCAGAATTCTTTTGACCCGAGCCCTTTCCACCACGGTTCTGACCATTATCTCGGTTCTGATTCGTATCTCGCCCTTGACCCGAACCACGTCCATGACCCCAACTCCTATTATTAGAACCTCCTCGCCCACGCCCCCTGAGTTATTATAGGATTTGTGGCTAGAGGAACTTTCACCACCAGCGATCATCAATTTGCTCTGATTTTCGCCTGCAACTTCAATATTTTTAATTCTGTCTTCAAAAGTCTTTAGCCTCTCTATAGCGTCCTGAAACGTCATGGCCTTCAAATCTGCGAACTGTTCAATTGATGCGACAATTGGAACATACTTTGCTGGAACAGAGCCTAATAACTTTCTAGTTAGCTTTTTGTCTTTATAGGTGGTTCCCAAATTGGCTGCCTTGGTAACCAACTGACTTATTCTGCCCGCGAAAGAATCAATTGTCTCTGTTTCTTTCATCTTCAAGGATTCGAACTCATTTTCCAGTTGCTCAATCTTTGCCTCTCGAACCCGTTCAACCCCAACATACCGTGTCTTCAATGCTTCCAATATTTCCTTTGCTTTTTGAAATTGAGCCACCTGAAACATGAGCTCTTCGGGTATTGCCTGAAGAAGTAGTGCTACTGCCATGTCATCCTTTTTGACTTCTACCTCTTCTTTACCTGGTTCTAAAGACTGCAATATTCTATGAACTCAAAAAACCATCTTGATCCTAATTTCCCAGATGTTGTAATTAGTTGAAGTCAACATCGGACATTGTAAGCTTGTAATTAGTTGCTGCAACTGGTGGTGGTCTGGAACCTTCTCCATCAACCATGTTTCTCCATCTAGTTCATTTATACGTAAGTGGTGTAGCCGGGCCTTGATCCAGTCCTTCGGATTAAACGGATTAGTTTACGATTATAATATAACGGACCAGCTGCTCTATTAAAATTCAGATCCGCTCCTGATTAAAACAATCGGTTTTGCCTTTTAATAAAAGACACTGCTGCTACTTTAAAAAACACAAGACCTGTTAATTCAACAAGCCCAATGAATTATTATAAACGGCCCACTGTATACTTTTAATAAAAAACACGTTCATGCTTCTTCCCAACAGAAATCCTACGCCTCCCCTGTCTTCTTCCACAAGCTCCTGAAGAAAACTAAAATGATTGAAACCCTAAATCCAATCGTTGAAGTTCGCTACAAGCTTTCACGCTCCAATCCGAATGCCAGAACCCTAAGCAGTCTTCTACCGCCGGTGTTCCTCCCTTGACGTCATAAAAAAAGCTCCATGGATCTGCTCTCGATTGCTTCTCCTTGTCGCTGCCGGTGTTCTTCTCGTCGGTTTCCTTTGACGTCGGAAAAACATGTTTGTTTCCTCCTACTCTTCTGATGTTGGAAGTACAAACACAATCATAGGGAAATTGAACTGGCTCTGATACCAATTCAAGTCCCAATCGATTAATTAAACACACAAGTTTTAGGAATTAGCTCTACTTTATTCAGAAAAATAGCTTAAAACTGAATATCACTCATAACCACAATAATCCAAGATGGATTGTTTATATAGTGGTAGAAATCCTAATTGAAATATAATCCTAACTAGGAATAACACCCACGCGCGTTGCAGCGCGGGTACATTGCAAACATTGAATGTATTAGTCTAAAAGTTATGTGATGCGTTAATCATATGAAAACATGCATTTCGACATCTGATCGAACTCAATGTAACATATATAAGCATTGCGATTATATCAAAACATAAAGTAAATCAAATTTATACCGTACAATTATAACGTATTATATAGGATCCGACTCATACATAGAAAACATAACGTGTATAATGGAAAAGCTGACACGTATAATCAAAAGAGATTAATTAGAACTTTTGAAAAAAAGAAACCCCAATTTGACTCCACTCGGTTCGAAACAAAATTAACGAAACATTCATAAAATAAGCACGGAAACAGATTATACTTGACCTCACTCATTTCCCAAAAAAGTTTAGGTTAAAACATACGCCAACTCTAATTTATACCGAAACGTACATAAAATATGCACATAAAAGATGTTTTTTTTAAACAAAAGTATCATATTTGATCTGACTCGTTTCTAGAAAAAAAAAGTTTACGTCAAAACGTAGAGCAAATCGAATTCATACCGACACGCACATAAAATTACATTTATTATTACATTTATTTGATATATAAAATTACATTTATTTAATCCGTACAATATGCGAGTTTCATAAAGATATAACTTTTATTATTTAATATATAAAATTACATTTATACAACCCGTATAATACACAGGGTTCTAACCTAGTTTTAATATATACTAATAATAATAGATAGACTCACTTGACCTGTTAGATAATGGTGGGTCCGTCCTTGGTCATGCGGCTAAGACAACAATCCTATAGAATGACATGTGAATGCTATTATCCAACATATACATTTACAAGCTAAAAGGAATACTTTCAGGCAGCTTGCATGGCAATTTTCTATTGGATCAACTAATTTTTAATTTAATTTTATTCCCAGTTTAAAATTACGTTTTCGTCCTTTGTTTAAAATTACGGTTTTGCCTCCTACTAAAAATTAAATTATAATTTTGCCCCTAGCTAAAATTACGTTTTCGCCCTCAGCTCAAAATAAAATTATAATTTTGCCCTTAGCTCAAAATTACACTTTTACCCTCGATTCAAAAACTGATTTTTAATTTTGTTCCCAATTTAAAATTACGGTTTCGCCCTCCGTTTAAAATTACGTTTTTGCCACCAGTTTAAAATAAAATGTTGTTTTCCCCTCCAGCTCAAAATTACGATTCTGCCCTCAGCTCAAAACTACGTTTTTGCCTCCAGTTCAAAATAAAATTATGTTTTCCCCTAGCTCAAAATTATTAGCTGCCTGCCACTTCCCTATTGGACCAACTCATTTTTTATTTAATTTTATTCTCAGTTTAAAATTACGCTTTCGTCCTTCGTTTAAAATTACGTTTTTGCCCCCAGCTCAAAATAAAATTATAATTTTGCCCTAGCTCAAAATACGCTTTTGCCCTCGGTTCAAAAACTCTTTTTTAATTTTGTTCCCCATTTAAAATTACGGTTTCGCCCTCCGTTTAAAATTACGTTTTTGCCCCCAGTTAAAAATAAAATGTTGTTTTTTCCTCTAGCTCAAAATTACGATTCTGTCATCAGCTTAAAATTACGTTTTTTCCCACAGTTCAAAATAAAATTATGTTTTCCCCCTTAGCTCAAAATTATGATTTTGCTCTCAGTTTAAAATCATGATTTCGCCTGCTGTTCAAAATATAATTCCGATTTTGCCCTCTGTACATACATACATGTTATGTTTGAGGGAATAGTGCCACGCAGCTGCGTGGCACTTCCCTATTCAACCAACCATTTTATTGTTTTATATTCGTTTTAAAATTATGGGTTCGTCCTTAATTTAAAATATAATTACGTTTTTGCCCCCACTTCAAAATAAAATTATGTTTTTGTCTCTCACTCAAAATTACGATTTTGCCTTCTTTTCAAAATTATGATTTTATCCCCAGATTACAATTACATTCTTGGCCCCAGTTCAAAATAAATTTTGCTTTTGCCCCAAACTAAAAATGATGATTTTGCATTTTCGCCCCGTTTAAAAAATTATGCTTTCGCCTTCAGTTTAAAATTATGTTTTTGCCTGTTTCAAAATAAAAGTATGTTTTTGCCCCTCAACTCAAAATTACGATTTTGTCCTCAGTTCAAAATTTTGATTTTGCCCCATTTCAAATTAAAAATATAGTTTTGTCCTCAGCTTAAAATTATGATTTTGTCCTTAGTGCAAAGTTATATTACGATTTTGTCTCTGGTTCAAATTATAGTATTGCCATCACTTTAACTTTTGGCAAATTACGATTTTACCAAAGTCAACAAATACAACTTTGCCCTCAGTTCAAATTACATTATTGCTATCATTTTAGTTTTTTAGCAAAACTATAAAAGTGTTTTTTTATTAGTTGACTGGATTTAATTTTTTTCCATGTCAAGGAGCTGCCTAACATTCGCTCATTAATCCTGACAAACTATAGTTTTGCCCTGAGCTCAGAACTACAGTCTTATCATTGTTTTAGTTTTTTTTTTTCTAACAAAACTATAATAGTGTTTTCTAATTGATTGAGAATTATTCGGCCATCGCCCCGCAACGCGGGCTAGGCATTAACTAGTTATACACATTTCATGTGAATGCCACAACATGTGAATTTTGTTCAAAGATAATGTCTCAAGACGAAGGTACGGTACGATGGTCAAATTTGTTGTGTGTGAAGAGTATAATGTTCAAATTTATTTATAAAAACATTCATTTTTTTGTCTCTATTATATGCCAAAACTATTTCTGCAATTTTCACAAACTAAAATATATGAAGTAATTTAAAACGCACGAAATAGCCTTTGACCTAGTGTACAAAATATCTCTTTGCCCATAGATTGCTTTAAAACTATACTTTAAAAAATGAAAAAGCTTTTACAATGTATACCTTAGAAGTTAAAAAATTGATGTCAAATTGTCAAAATAATTAATTGTCCACTAAAGAATAATCCAACAAGAAAATGTTGCAACTCGATGGCGTTAGACCATGTGTAGTGGTAATGCTCTTATCCTTTGACGTTTTGTGTTATGTGACAGCCCAATCAGCAATGGGGCATTATGGGGGGTTTAAAATGGGTGTAGTGGGAATGTGGGCACTGTGGTGTAATAGAATTAAATTAAAAAAAAAAAACCATAAAAATGTTATTGGACAAAAAAAGGCATGGAAACAGGTGATTGGCCACTTCAACTCTCGATCTGGCGTGGAATAAAGCACGCTCCAAATGATTTTTGCAATAAAAACGTCCACCGGGGTGGCTTCCGGGGCGTGCTCCGGCGTTTTCAACAAAAAAAAAAAAAAACACCCAATTTTGTACAAGTACGGATGGTGTTACAATGTATACGTTATAAGTTAAGAAATTGATGTTAAATAGTTAATTGGCCACTAAAGAATAATCCATCAAGAAAATGTTGCAACTCGATGGCCTTAATTGGTTAGAAGTTTCTTAATTAGGTCGAGATAATCATCATTATTATAAATGTCATATATTGTTAGTTTGTTACCAATTTTTTTTATCAATTCAACAAAGGAAAAGTTTGCGTACAGAATTTGGATCAACAAAAAGCTGTCTATTTCATGGTTTTGATCTATGGTGTTTATAAAGTCTAAACAAAATGCTTCCAATGATGCAAGGATAACGGCAAGGTGGACGAAAGCCAAGGGCTTATTTTCCGAGGCTCAAAATTTTTAAAATTTTTAAATATATTTTAAACAAAAGGCAATAAAATTTAAAACTTAATAATATATATAACCTAATAAGTTTTATAAATTCATTAACGTAGTTACTTATAGCTCATGTAAACCCATTTTTAAGTTAACCAACTAAAGCTATATATGTAACTGAATTGAAATCTAGAATTATAAACCTAATTATTTAACAAAATCCTTTTTATTGTAGTGACAACAAATGTGAAAGGATAATGACCAATTGGCGATTGTATTCTTGAGAGCTTAATTTTAGAGGCTCATTTTGTTCAGTCACACACAGCCCCTGAACTCTGAAGGACGACCCTTGTGTGAGCCATGGTGCATGCCAAATATTTGGATGTAAACAAGTCAAGTTATTTGTGAGCTACTTGAAACCGGGTTGCTAAAATCTCGAATTAAATCAAGCTTAAATTAGCTCGAGCCTAAATATAAGCTTGTTAAACAAACGCGCCTGAGCCTGAGCTTCATCTATCAAGCTCAAGTAGCCACGTGAGCCTAAACGAGCTTATTATTTATATGATATTTAGTTGAGGTATTAAGAATATATTCACATAATAATATTTATTATATATAAACTAGGATTAAGACCCGCCCACGTTGCGGCGCGTGTACATCGTAAACATCGAATGAATTGGTCCAAACGTTATATGATGCGTTAACCATATGAAAACACACATTTCGACGTATCTAGTTGAACTCAATGTAACTTGTATAAACATTGTGAATAGATCAAACGTAAAGTAAATCAAATTCATATCTAACAATCATAACATATTATATGTGACCCATAGGAAACGTAACGGGTATGAAGTAAAATCTGCACATGTAATCGAAAGGGATTAATTAGAGCTTTCGAAAAAAGAAAAAGAAACCATAATTTGACTCCACTCGGTTCGAAACAAATTTTACGAAACATACATAAAATAAACACGAAAAATATTATATTTGACCCGAATCATTTCCCAAAAAAGTTTACGTCGAAACCTAGAACAACTTGAATTTATACCAAAACGTACATAAAAATATGCACGTAAAAATGGTTTCTTTAAACGAAAACGTATTGTATTTGACCTGACTCGTCTATAAAAAAAGTTTACGTCAGAATGTAGAACAAAACATATTTATACCTACCCGTACATAAAATATGCATGTAAAAAATAGTTTTTAAATAAAGGAAGTATAGGGGTAAACCGAAACAAAATATTATTAAAAAATTTAATAGGTTAAAAACGTTCGTAAATAGTGCAAGTAGCACCAATGCCACAACGACATCGACTCTCAACATCGTAAAAATAAAATAGATAAAATGGGAAAAATTACACTGAACGAAAAGTAGATTTAAAATCGTTGAACCACGCACACACGTTACAGTGTGTTAATGCGAAGAAATTAACCAGAAACAGAAAACGTAGAAAATAATAACTTAGTCGATCTAGGACCCGCCTGTTGCGGCGAACTTGTCAAAAAGGAAAAAAATGGACACGTTGCGACGGGTCTGTCAAATATGAAAAAATAGAGCAAAAAACGTTGAATTTCATATGCATGCTACGACGTGTTAACTTGCAAAATTTAGAACGAAACGTAAAACTTGCGAAAGATAAAAAAGTATGGGTGACCAAAGTTGTAAATAGTAAAGTGTTGTGTTAAATTATAAAAGATGGAAAAGTTTGGGTTAAAAGTAAAAAAACTAAAAGGGGTTAAAATACAAAATATGAAAATGCTTGGGTTAAAAGTGAAAAATCAAAGTTTTTTTTTGAAGAACTCCCTAAGCTCATGGTACAACTCACATATGCACAAAGTTGTTGCTTATTTATATATGGAATAATTAACGATAAAATTAAGTAAATAGTATATATTATGGGTCAGGATTTAGGGAAAACGGTGAAAAGTGTGAGAATAGTGAGAACACTTATGGATCGTCCGATCAAAACAATCTATGGACTAGATTGGCGCGGTGGCGCTTTCGTAAATAACATCAATTTTATTACATGGACCCGCTTCATTAAGGGTAAAAAGGACTTTTACTGCTCAAATTCAAAACGCCAAACTAAAAATAGAACACGCCATTCAAAACGAATAAAACACCCTTAATACAAAACGCCAAAGCTTAATGATAAAACGCGTTGCAGACTTACAGGTAGAAGAAACAAACAGTAACTGAAAGTCAATTATTAACATTTATTAGAAGAAATTCCCTCCTAAATTACGCGCCAAAACATCATTATATAAATGACGTTAACATCGCTTCCATAATCACTTCCATCAATCATTCTAAAAAGATCTTTTACTAAAACGCCAAATTTACCAAAACGCCAAAAATGGCAACCATCGTTTCATGGAGATACGCCCTGAGAATCAGAAGATTCCCATACGTTTTGACAACAGAAGAAGGGTGTTTGTTAAAACAATCAAAGCAATTTTGAAAATGAAAGAAGAGGTACAGAGGCGTATCCTATCGCTTGGCATCCCTCTTGATAACGAATGTGATGAAACACATAAGCTTATGAGAAGATTAACCAGGAAATTTGGACCAAGCAAAGCAAATGCAAAAATGGACCCAGTCATCACATCATGGCGTTTTGATGAAGAAACAAACATGGTGACCGTTATATGTGACAACAGAGCGCAGGAAGACTACATGCTTGAAGACATCATGACCAAGCACGGGGTTGGGTTCATGGAAGAGTTACACAACGCCACATGTTTGAACACAGACATGGACATAAAAATGGCGTTGATGCAGGACATGTTCAAATGGAGGCTTCAAAATCTTCAAGAACAAAAAGCCAATGGAAGTGAAAGTGATGACTTGGATGAAAGACTAGAAGAAGACTCCGAAGAAGAAGACGAAGGAAGTGATGGATACTTCTCAGACAAAGTCCGTTCTAACGATGAGTTTTATTTTTTTTTTGTTTTCTTTTGTGTAATTTTTTTTTCAGATAATAAAATAATATATTTCTCTCATTAGTTACAAAACGCCAAAAAATACCACAAAAGCCATTGAATACAAAACGCCAAATAATAAAAACTATTTTTCATGTGTAATTTTTTCTCTGATAGTGTATTTTGTCATCTTGGTCTACAAAACGCCATTAAATATAAAACGCCAAACTTGGAAGATCGGACGTCTTACAACCTTAACAGATAAAACTGAACAAAACAGTAAATACAGATAGTAACTGAAAGGATGGTTATTTTGTTACTAGCATTCATTGTAATAAAATCCCGCCTAACTACGCGCCAAAAAATCCTATAAAGAGAAACGTCTCTATACAATCAATTGATCACAAAAAAAAAAAAAAAAAAACCCGCTAGGTTTCCTAGAAACCACTCACTTTAAAATGCCAATATTAAGTTAAAAAAACCACAGATGGCAAACCTCGTTTCTTGGATATTCAGTATTGTTATGCATGAAGTTTCACTGAATGGATTTTTTCCTGGGGTGGGTATCTCTATAAGCTTTTGCTGAATGAGATGGACAAATATTTAAGAAAAAGAGACTGATGACAGTGATATGTCATTATGTGAGCTTTGTTCTTGATGGATATATTGATGACATGAAGGGATCGATACCAGTGTAAATGCTATTTTGGACTCCATGATAATAATAGCATCCACACAGGCGTTGATCTTCAACCACATGTAACCAAACAAAAAAACATCACACCAAAATACAGGATACCACTAATCAGCTTCGTCTAAAGGACGGGCGTTATGTATAGGGCTGTAAACGAACCGAACGTTCAGCGAATAGTTCGTGAACCGTTCGGCGGGAAGTTCGTTTATGTTCGTTCGATTAGCTTAACGAACGAACACGAACAAAAAAATTTGTTCGGTTAGCTTAGCGAACGAACACGAACACAGGTCTCGTTCGTTCGACTGCGTTCGTGTACGTTCAGTAATATGTTCGTTTGATTATATTAAAAAAATAATAAATAATAAACCTTTTATCTAAACATTTTGAAAATTTGAAACCCTATTTTTTTCTAAGTTAGCTAAAATTTGGACATTCTAAGACATTATTGGGTATAATTATGTCTAAGTTAGTTAAACTTTATTCATCGTTTGGTGGTGTGGTAAACTTTTTGTGTTTTGATTTATCATTTGATGGTTGTATTTAACTACTTATATCCAATGTTTAAGATCACAATGTTTTCATTTTTTTTTATTTTCAAGTTAACTGTTCGTATGCATTCATTTTTATTTAATTGCGTTCGTTTGTGTTCGAGACCAGTGTTCACGAACTGTTCGTGAACAATTGAATTTTCTTAACGAACGAACACGAACATAAACTTATGTTCGGTATGCGTTCATGAATAGTTCGCGAACATGTTAATTTCCTTAACGAACGAACACGAACATGGCCTTGTTCGTGTTCGTTCGATTCGTTTACAGCCCTAGTTATGTAGAAAAATCGGCATCTTGCTAAGGTATTCAAAGGTTCAAGGCACAAAAACTTCAAGAAGAAGAGACTGATGAGAGTGAAGATTTGAATGAGAAATTGGATTAGCATTTTTAATTTTTTTTCATTTTCTATTTTTTTTATTTTTTGGTGATAATTTTCCATTGTTTGTTATCTAATTCTCCGCTGATAAAATACATTATATCTGTAAAAAAATGTTTATACAATGCCAAAAACTACAAACACCAAACACCAAACGCCTAATAGTATGAAAAATGTGAGAACGGATACTCGCCAAGCACGTTGTTGATAAATAAAACGCCAAAAATGCCAAAACTTATAATGAAATTAGTTTAAGCAATTATTATTAAAAACTACAAACATGAAGTAAACGCCATTAAAACAATGTATAAAACAATGTGACATCTTTATCTAAACGCGAATAAAAACAAAACGTCAAACCCTGAAAAGATGGGAAGTGTTACAGCCTTAACAGATGAAACTGAACAAAACAGTAACTGCAAATACTAACTGAAACGAAGGAAAACTTTATTACTAACATTTATTATATTAAAATCCACGCCATCGTAATTGAATTTATCTATCTTTCCAAAACGCCATAATTACCTATCACATTGTAGGCCTGCATCCTAAATGGCACGACAACTGATACACAAAATGTGACAACTATGCTCTGTAAACGATGTACGATGTAAAAAAATATCAATTATCAGTAAAACAATGTGTTTTGGTGTTAATATATGTGTATGTGTGTTTGATGATTTTACGATTTGATTCGAGTTCGATTTCAAGCTTTAAATCGCTTTCTGGAAAGTTATACGCAAACTGATACGTAAACATAATCAGTTTAATGTGACAAACATTCCAGAATAGTGCTATAGGCTTAACATACCTTAAATAACCTTTACATAACTTAGAAATAAATTTTGAAGGGTTTGGTGTGTCGAAAACAAGTTTATTCGATCGCAGAGACTATTTGTGTCAAACTCGAAACTATGCCGATTCGTACTATAACGAACATTCTGGAACTTTATCATAAGCTAAACATACCTTAAATATCCTTTACATAGCTTAGAAATAGGCTTTGAGGGGTTTGGTATGCGAAAATAAACTTATTTGATCAACAGGGACTAAAAGCGTCAAAAAGTGCATAAGTTTGCATTTTCACGCATATCTTACGTGCTGAATATATCCGGACATCCAAAAATTTTTGTAACCATTAAAATATTTTATTTTAGTGATTGGAATGCAAAAATACCATTCGTTGCGTAATTTGGATTGTTTTTCGCATCCGTTCGTGTTTCGTTGTAATTAACAGAATAACGTGACCGTACGACCAAACGAACCGACATCCGAGATATTTTCAAGCATGTTTCAAGTCCTCTATGCTTTAACATCCTTGTAGAGCCTTGAAAATGGGTTAACGGGGTTTAAACGCGTCGAAAATGGCTTAAACATGCTGTAGGGACCATTTCTGCCAATTTTCGAAACTTTCTGGCTCTGGGAGGTGGTGGCGTCGCGCGACAGGGGTACCCCCTTTGCCGTGGCTTAAACATGCTGCAGGGACCATTTCTGCCAATTTTGGAAGCTTCTTTCATACTTTTTATGCTTTTCAAGCATGAAAGTCAAACTGTGTTTGACTTTCTACTTTGACCATGAATTGGTCAACACAAAGTTCGTTTGAACTTTGCAACGTGAGCGTAATCATGATGATTATAGTCCCTTGTGACTATACCTACTGATTACCACGTCGATTAGTCGAAGTGACGAGTCAAAGTTTCGGTCAAAATACGTGTTTACGCGTATTTTGCATCGAAGCTATTTTCGGGTATCAAAACACTTTGTTTTGATATCAAACTTGTTTTCAAACTTAGTTAAACGTGTTTTAACATGTTTAACTCGTCACTTTTAGTCTAGTGCTTGTATAGGGTCGTAAGTCAAGCAGTCTTGACAACCGCTTAGACTTTCGAACCCGACCCATTTGGTCGATCATTAGGATCCGACCAAGCATATTTGTGACTGATGTGTGCAAAATGCAACATATAAATTTCATCAAATGTGGTATAAAACTAACCCTTTTTGAGTACTAATGTTGGAAAAAGTGTGTTTTTTCTTCCTTTTGTATTTTCAGGATTAAATGAGCTCAAATGAACAAAAGAAGCAAAAAGGCAGCTAAATCTAACATAAATACACGAAAAGGAACAAACGTGGCATGCCCGACCCCCCGACAGCATCTTCCCAAGCAAAAACAAGAGAATAGAAGGCTGAACACGCCCCTTGCTCAATGAGCACGGGGGCGTGCCCAAGTGTCTGCAGAAAAGATAAAGTTGTAGAAGCTTCTATTACCTACCACGGGGGCGTGCCCAACGGACACGGGGCCGTGGTCAACTCTAAGATTCGCAGAATCTGAGGAAATCTTGATAGTATAGATACGCTTCTGCACACGGGGTCGTGCCCAGCGGACATGGGGGCGTGGTCAACTAATGCAGAGAAACTGCATTAATGAATAAATAGAAGATGGGTGGACACGGGGCCGTGTCCGGGCTTCTGTACAGACTATAAATAGGGGTGCTTGGCTCATTTGCAAACCATCCCTTGGCACACCACCTCTCTCACACTTCACCCACACTCCACCACCACCACAACACCATCATCCACCACCATCATCCATCATAGAGTGTGTGAGTAGTCTCGGGATCCAAGATTGATCGTAAGAGTTCTTTACAATCAAAGGCCATGTTTGCCTAAGTCTCTTACATCACTTGGTGAAGACAAGTGTCTAGTGTAATACTTTTCATTTTTAATTTTTTCGCACTTTTTATTTGGTTATGTATTAATGACTTTAATAACTAGTTTCTTATGTTGAAGGTGAGTCTTCCTTATCGTTTGTCTGTGGTGTCTTGGCATTATTTTACTGTCTATATAAAATAAAAGATTTTCACCATTCATATCTCCACGGTCTATATGGAGGTATGTTGGCTACCTAGTCGGGGGTTAAGGGAACGGTTTGGTAAGAGTCTTGCCTTGTTCAGTGTATAGATCCTGCAAGGACCTGGGTCAAGTTTAGTAGGACCTCCTTCAATAGCCACTGGTATTGGATGGCGGGGGTCCAAACTCTTTGATCCCCTCATATGTAAGCTACTATTTAAACTTTAATCCGACTACTTAGGACTGTATCCCTGTTGACTCAGACTACTTAGCCGAAGGTAACGTCACCTTCAAAAGAGGGGCCTACCACATTACCCATTAATAACTTAATTAATTATCTTTCAATAACCCGACCCTTTAGGATTATATCCTTGCTGACTCAAACTATTGGGTTGAGGGTAACGTCACCTTCAAAAGAGGGGCCAACTACAATAACTAAGATAATCTCTTAAAAAGTGCAAAAGTGCGGAAATAATCAAAGGTTACACTAAACACGAGTTGGATCCAAGTCATTCATCTTGTCTATCTGTTTTTATTTTTATTTTTATTTCAGCATTTTTAGTTTTTATTTTTCTAGTTTAAAACATTTTTCTAAACTTTTTATTTGATTAGACGTTGAGGATAAACCGGTATTAAAAGCTCTTGTGTCCTTGGACGACCTCGGTGTCTTACCAACACTATACTATGCTCACGATGGGTGCACTTGCCCATATGTGTGTTTGGTGATAGTAGAATATCGTGTTTTATAAATTTAAAACTTGACTAACGTGTAAAAAGGGCTAAAAATATATATAAAAATCTATGACACCACCCGCGCATCAAGTTTTTGGCGCCGTTGCCGGGGACACAAGGATTTTAAGAAAGCTTAAAATCGACGGCCTAATCAGTTTTTCAAAACTTTTTTAAAACGCACGCACATTTTTTTTGCATTTTAGTTAGTTTTGCATTTACAGTAGGTTGAACACGGGGCCGTGCTCACTGAACACGGGGCCGTGCTGCATATTTTTATAAAAACACTCAGATACAGAGTCTAAACACGGGGTCGTGCTCACTGAACACGCTCCCGTGCTCAATCAAACCCGTAATTTTATTCAAACGCCCAGATACAGATCTTGAACACGGGCCATGTCCACTGAACACGAGGCCATGTCCAGCCTTTGTTTCCGTTTTTATTTTTGTTTTCTGGTCTCGAGACTCTGTTGTGGTCTGCTGAGTGATTCTTATGGATCAATACTTAGGAGGCTACAACTACACCTATGAGGAGGATGATTATAGGGAAGACTTGTAACATTTGTGCTCGAAATCATTATGAACAGTTCAATTATCAATAAAACAATGTTATTTGATCCCAATGTTTGTTTGGTTGTGTTTTACATTTTTCATGTTTTGACTTTTGTTCAATTTCAAACTCTACATCGCTTTCTGGAGAATTATTCGCAAACTGGTGCGTAAACGTACTCAGCAACAAATACTCCGGAACATCAACATATACTCAACATACCTTAAATAACCTTTACATAACTTAGAAATAAGTTTTGAAGGCCTAGGTGTGGCAAAAACAAGTTAATTCGCTTACAGGGACTAAACTTGACAAACTGCGAAAGTATGCCAATTTAAACTGTAACAAACATTCCGGAACATGTCCATAAGTTAAACATACCATAAATATCTTTTACATAGCTTAGAAATAGGCTTTGAGGGGTTTGGTATGCTAAAATAAACTTTTGGATCATTCAGGGGCTAAAAGTGTCAAAAAGTACACAAGTTTGCACTTTCGCGCATAACTTACGTTCTGAATACATCCGGACATCCAAAAATTTATGTAAGCATACTTATATTATGCCTTAGTGTTTGGCATGAGAAAAATCCATTCGTCACGTCATTTGGATCATTTTTCGCGCTTATGCGCATTCCGTCGTAATTAACCGAACATCGCGATCGTACGGCCAAACGAACCAACAGCCGACATATTTTTGAGCATGTTTCATGTCCTCAATGTTTAGGCATCATTTTAGGGCCTTAAAGTTGGCTTTACGGGCCTTAGAAGTGTCGGAAATGGCTTAAATATGCAACAGGGACTAAAACTGTAATTTCTGAAAGTTTGTGCTGATCAGACAAGGCCAGGCGGCCCGCCTGGGTTTTGTGTGTATGCTGACGCGAGCCGCGTCAGACATGCAGACCAGGTTCAATGTTTTGATCCACTTGCAATGGCCTTTCGATCACCCAAAGGGCAACGACACGTGTCAAATTCCTATGGTAGGGGCAAAATAAGCCACCACAACTTTGCGACAAGTGTACGGATAGGATCGTGGCACAATATTCAAGAAACGATCCTAACGGTCTTGCTTTTCCTATAAATACCCCCCCCCCTTTGGTTAAAAACCCACAAAATCTAATCTAAAGCTCTAAGTTGAGGCCTTTGCTTCATACCTGAGCTCCTGGATCGAGATTAGCTTTCGGGGACCCTTCGTAAGTGTTCTTTCGTTCTTTTATTTGCTTTTCGAGTCCGAAAGTCAAAGTTTTGTTTGACTTTCTAAGTTGACCAGCCTATGGTCAACACGAAGTTCGTTGGAACTTCATAACGTGAGCGTGATCACGATGGTTATAGTCCGTAGTGACTATACCTACTGATTACCACGTTATCAAGGCTCAGTGACGAGTCGTAGTTTCGGCCAAAATGCGCATTCTTGCGTATTTTGTAACCAAACTACTCGTGAGTATCAAAACTGTTTGTTTTGATACCAAACCTGTTTTCTAAACTTATTTAAGCATGTTCTAACATGCTTAGCTCGTCACTTTTAGTTTAGTGCTTATATAGGGCCGTAAGGTAAGCGATCTAAACAATCGCTTATACTTTCGAACCCGACCCATTAGGTCGATCATTAGGATCCAACCAAACACATTAGGTGACCATAGCTGTAACCTTCCGAGGTTATACCTTATGGTCACAATGTTAGGCGTTCCAAACGCGTTCTACGCAAACGACACGTTGAGGTAGCATAAGCTACCTAAACGAGTCGTAATGGGTCGTAAGCACTTAGGTTTGGTTTCATTTTAGTATGTAGGCTTTGTTAAACCATATTACACGAGTCTCCATACTCGTTTGGTTTACGAACCAGCATATTATCCGATCCTTCCGATTTTGGTCCGGTATATTAATATAGCTACCTATTAGGTGCCGTTTGATATCCGTGATCTCTAGCATTATTTCGTTGTTATACAAGAACTTCAAAGCAATCTCAGGTGAGTACATTGAACCCCATCTTTTACTGTTTTATGCTTTTATGCTTCCCATGCTTTCACATCATATACTTGCTATGTTCATTAGTACATTTATAGTACAATATTTCATTACATTCTATGCTATGTATGCCCATTGTGTGCGTACTTAGTATATTGTTTTACACTCCATTTTTATGCTATGTATGCCCATTGTGTGCGTACTTAGTACATTGTTTTACATTACATTTTATGCTATGTATGCCCATTGTGTGCGTACTTAGTACATTGTTGTACATTACATTTCATGCTATGTATGCCCATTGTGTGCGTACTTAGTACATTGTTTCACATTACATTTCATGCTATTTATGCCCTTTGTGTGCATACTTAGTACAATTGTTTACATCACATGCTTTCATTTTGGTATAACATTTGGTTTGTTTAACATGGAACAATACATTCATTAACATTAGCTACGCCGTTCGTTAGTAGGTAGTGGTACCATAGGAATTGACAACTCCCGTTCCGGACATCCTAGGTTGGTTTGGATGAAAGGAATGACCGAATTCGATATACATAACTTAGATAAACCTTTAATTTGTTTAAGGGTTTATCGCCACAGTCTCAAGGCTTGGATGTATGCATTTTCACAATACCGCATAAATGTTTGTATCAGTATAGCATGCATTTGTTCCACAAAACATAACTTTGATTTAAACCATGTTCTACTTCAATACCTTGTTTTTGTGCATTTTACATATGGTTTAGTTGATATATTTCACTTACCATACATGATATATTTTGGGTACACATTACATGATCTACATTAAACATAAACATTTTGACATTGATATACACATTTGGTGGTTTACATTGAACATAGACATTTCGGTATGATTTACACAATAACACTTGACAATTGATTTATACATGAACAATTTACATGGTGGTTGGTTTGGGTAAATGGTTTGAGTAACGTGGCGTATGTAATATGATACAAACATGGTGGATACGCCGCTGGTACTTCCTATATATAAATGTTTGTATAATATTACATATCATAGCATTATTTGAATCATTTCAAATTAGACATATAACATTTTATACAAATAACATACTTTTTACAAGACATTGCTTTACAAACAACTTATCATATTCAACTCATTTTACTTGGTTATTCGTTTAACCTTACATTTATCTATACATATCATCTGATTTTATCGTTATCCAAATGATTTACAAGGCAAAACAATTTACAAGGTTCATGACTGACTGTTATTAAACGTTTTCTTAAAACTTAAGTCATGAATCCCATTTTCACAAAACCTATGTATCTCACAGGCATTTTTATGCTGACGTACCTACTTTCACATGTGTTTTCAGGAGCTATCGCTTAGGATGATGATTGTGATACTATGGCGGACCTGTGCCTTAGAGACATAAAACGAAGATAGACTAGTTTAATTATGTTATAAACTCTTTATTTCCTGTTTAAAGACAATGTAATACACTTGTTTGATAAATAAAATGTAACTTTAATTTCCATGGTTATGAAACAATTAATTCTGTCCCAACACTCCCCGACGTTTCCGCCGCGGTTGCATGTTATACGCGGTCGGGGTGTGACAGAAGAGTTGGTATCAGAGCCAATAGTTATAGGGAATTAGGTTATTAGTAATGCTTTGACCTAGACTATAACTTTCTAGGACCCTAACACAAGTTATCTTGTGTTTAGATTTTAAAACATACACTTCACCTATCCTTAGGTGATAACCACAACGGGAACTTCGGTTCCGAATCCGCTTTGAAAATTAATCATCTATTCTAGGATGGTTGATTACTAGGTTTTGAACCCTCTGTTATATGGTTTTGAACCCTTTTGAGTTTTCAAAAAGTCTCGTCAAGGTTTTCCGACTTTAATAGTGTGAACATGTGCGAACTGGAAGAGTGAATGCCTGTACCCTGAGTTTTCTGTCTAAGGCTAGAGTGTTCGTACAAATCCACATAATCGGACCAGTCACTCTTACCTGGGAACTCTAGGGGTGAGTGTTCACTTATAGGCGAACATGTCTTCGCGATACATTATTTTTGACCCACTTACTTTGACTAGACATTTCGTGTCGCTTGTTTGCTTTGCGATGCACAACCACCATCTTTGCTTTTGTTGATTTTGTTTCATCTCATTCTCTTTATCCAATCATCTCACTCGTTTCCTTTCATGTTTTCCTCTTTTAGAATGCCTCCTCGACGCGAAAGCCAGATAGCTACTGCCGAGCTGGTAGAAATTATTGCGCAGCAGATGGCTGCTCAATTCCCAAATCTCTTTACTCAATGGAACCAAGCCAACAACAACAACAATGCTCCATGCAATTTCAAGAATTTTAACTCGGCTAAACCACTCAAGTTTAGTGGTTCTGAGGGAGCCACTGGGCTTCTTCAATGGTTCGAGAGCATTGAGAATACTTTTCGCCACGTTCAGTGTCCGGATAATCACAAGGTCGAGTTTTCGTCGAGCATGTTTCAGAAGAGGGATCTTACATGATGGAATGGGGTAATGAGAGACCGTGGTGCAGAAGTTGCTCTAGCTCAGACATGGGCTGAACTTAGAGCTCTTATGATGAGGGAGTTTTGTCCTCGTCATGAACAACGAGCGTTGGAGAAGGAGTTTGATGATTTGAAACAAGATAGTGGCGAGCATAGGGCATATACTGATAGGTTCGAGGAGTTGAGTCTGCTTTGCCCGACTATGGTTGCCCCACTTGACAAGGCTATCGAAAGGTACATCGACGGCCTGCCTGACTCGGTACAAGACATCATTACTGGTAGTAACCCTACCACACTCCGTCAGGCGATCGAGTTATCAGCGACATTGACTGAGTCGCAGATTCGGAAGAATAAATTACACAGGAAGGATGACAAGGGCAAGAAACAGTCGTCTGACAAAGAAGATAGCAAGAAAGGTTAAAACAAGAATGGAAAGGATTCTGGTTCATCAAAAAGGGCAAGGAAGCGTAAGGCTTCCCAAAACTATGCTGTCACTGCCCAAGCTAACCAGGCAGCTCCCAACCAAACTGCACAGCCTCCAGCGAAGAAACCCTATTCAGGGAATGCACCTTTGTGCAATAGATGCAACAGTCACCATCAGCCGCTACATCAGTGCCGTTTCTGTACTAACTGTGGGAAGTCAGGTCATCTTGCCGATGTTTGTCGGTTTGCTCAAAATCGCGCAGTTCAGAACCCGGCTCAACAAGTTGCTTAGCCTCCTGCTCAGCAACAGGGTCAAGCTGCACGACCGCACTACCCACCAGGTGCTTGTTATAACTGTGGGGATCTGACCCACTACAGAAATCGGTGCCCAAGGCTAGCCAACCAGAATCAGAATGCAAACCAGAATCAGGCTCAGGCTCGAGGTCGAGTCTTCAACATGAACGCACAAGAGGCACAAGCAGATGATAATGTGGTGAACGGTACGTTCTTTATTAATAATCAGCCAGCATCTGTTCTTTTTGATTCAGGTGCCGATAAGAGTTTTGTGTCGTTATCTTTTGAACCATTGCTTCGAGTGTCTAGAACGAAACTAGGTAAACCATTGACAGTAGAAGTGGCGAGCGGTGAACCCATTGTTCTTGATTCTGTTCTCCGCAACTGCCAGTTGAACCTTAACAACCATCTTTTTCCTATTGACCTCACGCCTATGCAACTTGGAAGCTTCGACGTTATTGTGGGTATGGATTGGTTAGCCAAGCATCACGCAGAGATAGTTTGTTTCGAGAAGATCATACGCATGCCGCTTTCGTCAGGTGAGATCCTACAGGTTCGTGGTGAGAAACCTGCTGGTGGTCTCAAACTCATGTCTTGTTTTAAAGCTCGGAAGTATCTGCGGAAGAACTATGTGGCCTTTTTGGCACATGTGGTAGCAGATAAGGACAAAGGTAAGCCTATTCAAGATATTCCTGTTGTTCGGGATTACTCTGAAGTATTCCCTGAAGAGTTACCTGGTCTACCCCCAGCACGCCAAGTCGAGTTCCGTATTGATCTCGTACCTGGTGCAAATCCCATTGCCAGAGCTCCATAACGTCTTGCACCGTCCGAGATGCAAGAGTTGTCTAAGCAGCTGCAGGAACTCTCTGACAAAGGTTTTATCCGTCCTAGCTTTTCACCTTGGGGTGCTCCTGTTCTCTTTGTAAAGAAGAAGGATGGATCTTTTAGGATGTGTATCGATTATCGTGAGCTTAACAAGCTTACCATCAAGAATCGGTATCCCCTACCTCGCATCGATGATCTCTTTGATCAATTGCAAGGCGCTTCTTATTTTTCAAAGATTGATCTGCGATCTGGATATCATCAACTTCGTGTGCATGAAGAAGATATTCCCAAGACAGCGTTCCGCACTCGTTATGGGCATTATGAGTTCACAGTCATGCCATTCGGTTTGACTAATGCTCCTGTTGTTTTCATGGACTTGATGAATAGGGTCTGCAAGCCTTATTTGGATAAGTTCATCATCGTTTTCATTGATGACATTTTTGTGACAACCCTCAAATTTACATGTAACCGTACAGTTTATTAATGAAAATTAAAGTGTTTGATGACTGTGCTGAATCATTTAACTGCTTCTGATATTTGTGTTATACTTACATGTACTTGTTAACATACTAGTAGTATGCAGAAAGGTCACTATATAGTCCGTTATAATTTCCTAACTGTTAGAAATTAAAAGTGTTACAAGAATATACATAAAAGACACTTTACGGATTAATTAAACACTTTAACGGAACAGTATCGAACCGAACAACCGGACTTTATCCGGAACATAAAAATATTGACAATGACAGTGTTTTGCTTTTTGTAAGTCAGTTAGGGTCCCCGAATACCCTAACACCCGCTATAATGCATAACACACTACAAATTAGTTAAACCTTCTAATTTAATCTTAACTAGCTACTAACTAACCAGTTGGAATTCAACCATGATACCCCCCCCCCCAACGAGTTTGCTTCCCATGGGGGGACACCCCACTAAACTTTGATTAATTTAATCTTATATGCTCCATATCTTGAAGACACATTAACTAGAGGATAATTAGAGATGATGGGATTATAAATATGACCACTAGTTCATAACATTCACTTCACAACCATCACAAAACTTGAACACTCTCCTCTCCCTCTCTTGAATTCTCGGCTGAAGACATAGGCACCACCACCACCACTTTTCCATTTCGATCTTACTATTTCAAGCACATACAAGGGTGAAGGATCACGCACAAGGAAGCCCGGTGCTTGCGGAGTGCCAAGGACCTCACTACGTTGCTATTAACCACCCGTTTTTCGTCTAGTTTCTTCCCTAGCCTTGTGCTAGTAGTAAGTGTTCTAAATCACTATCTTGTTCTTGATTTTTGTGGTTAATAGATGTTTGTACGATGAAATATGAAGAACACTATATAACATAACATAAACTCTTGAATATAAGATGAATAAGATGGATAAAGAAAAGTTATGTATATAAATCATGTAGATCTGGTGTGGTTATGATTATTGGTTGATTATTTGATGTTTTGATGATTAATATTAATGTTTGATGTTGTTGTGGTCACTAAACATAATTAACGGGATCAACCGAACACAAACTAGTAAGCTAGAGACCAAAAACAGCAATCTGTCCATACTTTACAGCCAACTTCAGTTGGCTGTAAACAGGTCATAAACTCAACGAAAAACTGATATTTTGAGTCTAAAATGTGATATTATGAAATACGGTTCTAATGACACCGGAATCGTAATTTTTGGACGTCGTTTACTATTTTTAAAGTGTTAATTTGTAACAGCAACTTAAGCTGAATTTTGACAGCAATAAATGGGTGTCGTACTTTCAGTCATAACCTGAGTTTTGTGATGAATCGGACCATGAAATTTGTACATTAGATGACAACCGATGCATGTGTAATTACCCCACTGGAATTTCGTAAATCGGACACTCGATGAATTTTTAATAAATTGTTCCGTGGACTGTGGTCAGAAGTTCATAAATCTGAGTTCAGTCCGGAATATGATTTTTTTTGAAATATTGGTAGTAAACCGGACCCCGATATTTTTACACAATAAAATATGGAACGTTTAAGACATCTTGTAAAAATTTGGGAATTTTTGGAATAGTTTAACCATTCTATTAAAATGTCCGAAAACAGCCGGTTTTGAATATAAATGCTGAATTGAGATAAGTTGTGACTCGCGTGTCTAAATGTCGAGTATGCTATCCGTTAATGATCTAGCATGTTATTTATGTTATGTGCATTATCGTATGTTTGATTTTGAGTGGGGAATGGATGGGAAACTTAGAGGGGCATAAACCGTTAAAACGATGCATGTTGTGTGATAGATACGTGTAGGAACTTTGTGTTCTATTTAAAAGCCACTAAATGACTAAATGGTAAATTATATTAGGACGTGATTGACCGACCTTGACTGTTAGCTATATTGAGAATCTAACCGAGCAAACCGAGGTGAGTTCACACTCTTTCTAAGGCATGGGATTCCCAGGGGTTGGGAATGGGATTGATTAAACTACTTGTACTATCATTTCTATTAAACTACTTTTTACTGTCCTCGGATTGAAGGGCACGTACGTAAAACCTACGTACACGATCATAAGACCATCAACTCTATCACTTTAAGTCCCTCATTTATCGACTTAATCGCCGAGGCCTATGGCGAGCGGGTCATTAGTTAATAGCGCTATTAGGTTTAACAAACCTCACACCGTGCCAGTCGGACGGGCGTGTACTAATGGACTATGGGCAAAGGGTCAATGCTGATAGACATTGACTTAGGGCACCTCTTATATTTTCGTAGCAGTCGATACGCGTGGTCTAGTAACACATGGGAAACCCCCACTAATCTTCGCAAACATGTCAGAAAGACCGCGATGCAAACTTATACGATACATGGTTTTCAAAACGAATAGATGATTTACGAAACGAATGCTTTAACTAAACAACCAACTGTGAATTCACTCAACTTTGTTGTTGACTCGTTGTTACATGCCTTACAGGTCGCTAAATGCTTGGAGCTTGCATATGGAGGTGGTCGTTGTGGGATGCGAACTGATATGTCCCGTATTTAATAAATAAACTTTATAAACTTATTAAACCTACGTTTTGGACTTTAAACTTATGAACTATGGACTATGTTTTGAACTTACGTTTTATGCTTCCGCTGTTTAACTAAAATCGGTTTACTTCCTTTTGGTCACCAATCGTATTGTGTTTGGTTTTAATTACTTAATTATGTTGTTCGATATGATTGGTGGCTCGATCCTGGTCACGTCACGCCTCTAAGCGGTGGTACTCCGCATGGTGGATTTTGGGGGTGTGACAGATTGGTATCAGAGCCATTGGTTATAGTGAACTTGGTTTTAAAAAGGGAAAAGATTTTTGATAAAACCAGACTATAACCTGTACAGTGCTCAACGATCCACAACGACGCTTCGCTCCACGTGCAAGACTCGACACCATAAGTGGTATGATATATGTTAGATTATCGGTTAGATAGCTCATACTGTGCATTAGTTAACGTGATAACTGCTACTTGAACCTTGTGTGCTTACTCTCTACTGTCGTCCCACACATACGCACTTTCACGACACTTTCCTCACTTACGTTGCTTCGTTATGAAGATCATGAGCGGACGCGGAGGATGTATCAACCTTACTCAAGCCCAGTTGACGGCTCTGATCAACGAAAGAGTTGCTAAGGCACTCGCAGCTGTTCCTGCAAGAGGTATAACCTGCTACTTCGACCTATCTTAGGACGTTTAGATCCTACCTTCGCAAACCAACCCCTGTACTTAATCTTGTCATTTATCCTCGCACTACAGGTCAACATGCCCAGCCTCCTGTGTGCACATTCAAAACCTTCATGGATTGCCGACCAAGCACTTTCAGCGGCACAGAAGGTGCTGTAGGCCTTCTTCACTGGTTCGAGAAGCTCGAGTCTGTTTTCGAGATGTGTGATTGCCCGGAAGATCGTAAGGTGAAGTACGCTACTGGAACACTCGAAAGAGCTGCGTTAACCTGGTGGAAAGCACATGTCCAATTGCTTGGGTTGGCGGTTGCTAACGCTACCCCATGGAACGGCTTCAAAGAACTGATTAGAGAAGAGTATTGCAGTCGTGACGACATCCACAAGCTAGAGGTGGAATTTTTCAATCTGAAGATGACGGGGTCTGAGATTGAGGCGTATACTAAGAGGTCAAACGAACTGGCCATCCTGTGTCCTAATATGGTGGACCCTCCCTACAAACGCATTGAGATGTACCTTAAAGGCTTGGTGCCAGAAATTCAAAGCCACGTAACCTCAGCTAACCTTGGCACTATACAGCAAATCATCAAGTTGGCTCACCGTCTCACTGATCAGGCAGTTGAGCAGAACAAACTGCCCAAGCGTATTAGCGCCACTACTTCTGATGCTCCCAACGACAATAAGCGAAAATGGGATGAAAACTCCAGTAAGGGTTCTGCTTCGGTTCAGTCTCAGCAGAGAAAGACTGATGGCTACCAGAGTCCTGGTCAGCAATCCTCCGGTAATCAAGGACAGGGTGGGTATCGAGGAAACCACCCGAAGTGCAACAAATGTAACAGACACCATAGTGGTCAATGCAACAAAGGACGTTGTCAGAGGTGTCTCAAGATGGGTCACGAAGCCAAGGATTGCAGGAGCTCACGTCCTGTGAATCAGAATCGCCAACAACAACAAGCTCCACAGAACCACCAGCAGCAGCCCCAGCAGGGAAATAAAGGATGCTTTCAGTGTGGCGCTGAAGGCCACTTTAAAAGGAACTGCCCCCAGCTGAACCAAAACCAGAATCAGAACAACCAGAGAAACGGGAATCATAATGGGAACAACAATGGAGGCAACAACGGAGGTAACAATAATGGCAATGGCGCCCAAGGTCGAGTGTTCGTGATTGGTCAGGGAGAAGCAAGGAACGATCCCAACGTTGTGATGGGTAAGTTTCTTCTGGACGACTTCTTTGTTACTGTTTTATTTGATTCGGGTGCCGATACTAGCTACGTGTCCTTAGAAGTTAGTCAGATGCTTAAGCGCACTCCAACACTTTTGAACACCAAGCACACGGTAGAAATAGCAAATGGCAAAAGTTTAGAGGCTACACATATAGTTAAAGGTTGCAAGCTTGTCCTTGCCGATCAGACCTTTTCTATCAACCTCATTCCTATCGTTCTGGGTAGTTTTGACGTTGTTATTGGGATGGATTGGTTATCTCAACACCAAGCGGAGATTATTTGCAAGGAGAAAATCGTCCCCATCCCTCGCCCTGGTAAAGAACCCCTCGTGATTCGTGGCGACAAGAGTGGTGCTGTTGTAGGCATCATCTCTTTCCTTAAAGCCCAGACGTGTTTACAAAAGGGCCACACCGCTATCCTAGCCCTCGTTACTGAGGCATCCGCGGAAGAAAGGAAGATAGAAGACATTCCTATTGTACGCGACTTTCCCGAGGTATTTCCTGAGGAATTACCTGGGCTTCCGCCTCATCGACAAGTCGAGTTTCAAATCGAGCTAGCTCCTGGAGCAGCACCAATAGCTCGTGCGCCTTATCGACTTGCTCCATCAGAACTTGAAGAACTGTCTACGCAACTACAAGAACTTCTGGAAAAGGGTTTTATACGTCCTAGCTCTTCGCCATGGGGAGCTCCAGTGTTGTTCGTAAAGAAGAAAGAGGGTACCTTCAGGATGTGTATTGACTACCGCGAGCTCAACAAGGTGACCGTGAAGAATCGTTATCCTCTTCCACGCATTGATGATTTGTTCGACCAGTTGCAAGGGTCGAGTTATTACTCTAAGATTGATTTGAGATCGGGATACCATCAGCTGAGAGTCCGAGAGGAGGACGTCTCCAAAACAGCATTCAGAACTCGTTACAGCCATTACGAGTTTTTGGTTATGCCTTTCGGGTTGACGAATGCACCTGCGGTTTTCATGGACCTCATGAACCGAGTGTGCAAACCTTATCTGGATAAATTTGTCATAGTTTTCATTGACGACATCCTGATCTATTCTAAGAGTCAGGAGGAACACGAGCAACACCTGAGGCTTATTCTGGAGCTTCTACGAAAAGAGCAGTTGTATGCCAAGTTTTCGAAATGTGACTTCTGGCTTCGCGAAGTCCACTTTCTAGGCCATGTGGTAAACAAGGATGGAATTCATGTGGATCCATCTAAGGTTGAATCGATCAAGAATTGGCCTGCACCCCGCACACCAACAGAGATCCACCAATTCTTAGGTTTGGCAGGATATTACAGAAGGTTTATCAAAGATTTCTCCAAGATTGCGCAACCTCTCACTTCACTGACTCAGAAGGGTGTCACCTATCGTTGGGGTGATGCACAGGAGTCTGCATTTCAGCACTTGAAGGATAGACTTTGTAGCGCGCCTATCCTCTCATTGCCTGAAGGCACAGATGATTTTGTGGTTTATTGCGACGCTTCCATCCAAGGACTTGGTTGTATGTTGATGCAACGTGACAAGGTCATTGCCTATGCATCGCGCCAACTTAAGGTTCACGAAAGGAACTACACTACGCACGACTTGGAATTGGGAGCAGTTGTTTTTCCGCTTAAGATATGGAGACATTACCTGTACGGTACCAAGTGCACCATTTACACCGATCACAGGAGTCTCGAGCATATCTTCAAGCAAAAGGAGTTGAACATGCGTCAACGCCGATGGGTTGAACTCTTGAATGACTACGAATGCGCGATCAAGTATCATCCGGGCAAAGCCAATGTTGTGGCCGACGCCCTCAGTCGAAAGGATACTATACCTAGGCGTGTACGTGCGTTACAGCTTACCATCCAATCTAACCTTCCCGCTCAGATTCGCGATGCTCAAGTTGAAGCATTGAAGGCAGAGAACATCAGGGCTGAGTCCTTACGAGGATCGAGGCAACGACTAGAACAAAAAGAAAACGGCGCCTACTATGTTAACGGACGCATCTGGGTTCCGCTGTATGGAGACTTGCGCGAGCTTGTGATGGATGAAGCGCATAAGTCTCGTTACTTAGTACATCCTGGTTCGGACAAGATGTACCATGATCTCAAGACTACATACTGGTGGCCTGGTATGAAAGCCAGCATAGCAACCTACGTCGGTAAATGCTTGACTTGTGCCAGGGTCAAGGTCGAATACCAGAAACCATCAGGCCCACTCCAACAACCAGAGATACTTAAATGGAAATGGGAGCAAATTTCCATGGATTTCGTTACTGGTCTGCCCAGATCTCAACGCGGAAACGATACCATTTGGGTGATCGTGGATCGACTGACCAAGTCTGCACATTTTCTGCCTATCAAAGAAACGGATAAGTTTTCTACTCTAGCAGACATCTACCTAAAAGAAGTGGTATCAAGGCACGGAGTGCCAACCTCCATCATTTCTGATCGTGACGCGCGTTTCACCTCTGAACTGTGGCAAGCTATGCACAAGTCTTTTGGCTCACGATTAGATATGAGCACCGCTTATCATCCACAGACGAATGGGCAATCAAAACGCACCATCCAAACCCTTGAAGACATGCTTAGGGCATGTGTAATCGATTTTGGTAACGGCTGGGAAAAGCATCTCCCGTTAGTGGAGTTTTCATATAACAACAGCTACCACACCAGCATCCAGGCTGCTCCGTTCGAGGCATTGTATGGACGCAAGTGCCGATCACCTCTTTGTTGGGCAGAAGTTGGTGACAGTCAGATCACTGGTCCAGAACTTGTAGTAGATACAACCGAGAAGATTGCCCAGATACGACAGCGAATGGCGGCAGCTCGTGACCGTCAGAAAAGCTATGCCGATAAGCAAAGAAAACCACCCGAGTTCCAGGTTGGGGATCGAGTGCTACTCAAAGTCTCACCTTGGAAAGGTGTAGTCCGATTCGGCAAACGGGGCAAGCTCAACCCGCGTTATGTCGGACCGTTCGAGATCATTGAGAGAATTGGCAAAGTCGCTTACAGGCTGAACCTACCTGAAGAACTCAGTGGAGTTCACAACGTATTCCATGTGTCGAATCTGAAGAAGTGTCTGTCAGATGAGACCCTCATAGTTCCTCTCAAAGAGCTCACAATCGACGACAAGCTGCGATTCGTTAAGGAACCAGTAGAGATTACGGATCAAGATGTCAAGATTCTCAAGCACACCAGAATACCTCTGGTCCGAGTTCGTTGGAATTCCCGTCGTGGCCCAGAGTATACATGGGAACGAGAAGACCAAATGAAACTCAAGTATCCCCAGCTGTTTAAGAAAAATGCAACCACTACTGATGCTGAAGCTACCGCAGAATTTCGGGACGAAATTCCAAATCAACGGGGGGATGATGTGACACCCCAGGAAAACCAGGAAACCAACGCAACTTAACTAGCTTCCTCAGTAACCACGCGCTAAATTTCGGGACGAAATTCTCTTAACAAGGGGAGAATGTGACAACCCTCAAATTTACATGTAACCGTACAGTTTATTAATGAAAATTAAAGTGTTTGATGACTGTGCTGAATCATTTAACTGCTTCTGATATTTGTGTTATACTTACATGTACTTGTTAACATACTAGTAGTATGCAGAAAGGTCACTATATAGTCCGTTATAATTTCCTAACTGTTAGAAATTAAAAGTGTTACAAGAATATACATAAAAGACACTTTACGGATTAATTAAACACTTTAACGGAACAGTATCGAACCGAACAACCGGACTTTATCCGGAACATAAAAATATTGACAATGACAGTGTTTTGCTTTTTGTAAGTCAGTTAGGGTCCCCGAATACCCTAACACCCGCTATAATGCATAACACACTACAAATTAGTTTAACCTTCTAATTTAATCTTAACTAGCTACTAACTAACCAGTTGGAATTCAACCATGATACCCCCCCCCCAACGAGTTTGTTTCCCATGGGGGGACACCCCACTAAACTTTGATTAATTTAATCTTATATGCTCCATATCTTGAAGACACATTAACTAGAGGATAATTAGAGATGATGGGATTATAAATATGACCACTAGTTCATAACATTCACTTCACAACCATCACAAAACTTGAACACTCTCCTTTCCCTCTCTTGAATTCTCGGCTGAAGACATAGGCACCACCACCACCACTTTTCCATTTCGATCTTACTATTTCAAGCACATACAAGGGTGAAGGATCACGCACAAGGAAGCCCGGTGCTTGCGGAGTGCCAAGGACCTCACTACGTTGCTATTAACCACCCGTTTTTCGTCTAGTTTCTTCCCTAGCCTTGTGCTAGTAGTAAGTGTTCTAAATCACTATCTTGTTCTTGATTTTTGTGGTTAATAGATGTTTGTATGATGAAATATGAAGAACACTATATAACATAACATAAACTCTTGAATATAAGATGAATAAGATGGATAAAGAAAAGTTATGTATGTAAATCATGTAGATCTGGTGTGGTTATGATTATTGGTTGATTATTTGATGTTTTGATGATTAATATTAATGTTTGATGTTGTTGTGGTCACTAAACATAATTAACGGGATCAACCGAACACAAACTAGTAAGCTAGAGACCAAAAACAGCAATCTGTCCATACTTTACAGCCAACTTCAGTTGGCTGTAAACAGGTCATAAACTCAACGAAAAACTGATATTTTGAGTCTAAAATGTGATATTATGAAATACGGTTCTAATGGCACCGGAATCGTAATTTTTGGACTTCGTTTACTATTTTTAAAGTGTTAATTTGTAACAGCAACTTAAGCTGAATTTTGACAGCAATAAATGGGTGTCGTACTTTCAGTCATAACCTGAGTTTTGTGATGAATCGGACCATGAAATTTGTGCAGTAGATGACAACTGATGCATGTGTAATTACCCCACTGGAATTTCGTAAATCGGGCACTCGATGAATTTTTAATAAATTGTTCCGTGGACTGTGGTCAGAAGTTCATAAATCTGAGTTCAGTCCGGAATATGATTTTTTATGAAATATTGGTAGTAAACCGGACCCCGATATTTTTACACAATAAAATATGGAACGTTTAAGACATCTTGTAAAAATTTGGGAATTTTTGGAATAGTTTAACCATTCTATTAAAATGTCCGAAAACAGCCGGTTTTGAATATAAATGCTGAATTGAGATAAGTTGTGACTCGCGTGTCTAAATGTCGAGTATGCTATCCGTTAATGATCTAGCATGTTATTTATGTTATGTGCATTATCGTATGTTTGATTTTGAGTGGGGAATGGATGGGAAACTTAGAGGGGCATAAACCGTTAAAACGATGCATGTTGTGTGATAGATACGTGTAGGAACTTTGTGTTCTATTTAAGAGCCACTAAATGACTAAATGGTAAATTATATTAGGACGTGATTGACCGACCTTGACTGTTAGCTATATTGAGAATCTAACCGAGCAAACCGAGGTAAGTTCACACTCTTTCTAAGGCATGGGATTCCCAGGGGTTGGGAATGGGATTGATTAAACTACTTGTACTATCATTTCTATTAAACTACTTTTTACTGTCCTCGGATTGAAGGGCACGTACGTAAAACCTACGTACACGATCATAAGACCATCAACTCTATCACTTTAAGTCCCTCATTTATCGACTTAATCGCCGAGGCCTATGGCGAGCGGGTCATTAGTTAATAGCGCTATTAGGTTTAACAAACCTCACACCGTGCCAGTCGGACGGGCGTGTACTAATGGACTATGGGCAAAGGGTCAATGCTGATAGACATTGACTTAGGGCACCTCTTATATTTTCGTAGCAGTCGATACGCGTGGTCTAGTAACACATGGGAAACCCCCACTAATCTTCGCAAATATGTCAGAAAGACCGCGATGCAAACTTATACCATACATGGTTTTCAAAATGAATAGATGATTTACGAAACGAATGCTTTAACTAAACAACCAACTGTGAATTCACTCAACTTTGTTGTTGACTCGTTGTTACATGCCTTACAGGTCGCTAAATGCTTGGAGCTTGCATATGGAGGTGGTCGTTGTGGGATGCGAACTGATATGTCCCGTATTTAATAAATAAACTTTATGAACTTATTAAACCTATGTTTTGGACTTTAAACTTATGAACTATGGACTATGTTTTGAACTTACGTTTTATGCTTCCGTTGTTTAACTAAAATCGGTTTACTTCCTTTTGGTCACCAATCGTATTGTGTTTGGTTTTAATTACTTAATTATGTTGTTCGATATGATTGGTGGCTCGATCCTGGTCACGTCACGCCTCCAAGCGGTGGTACTCCGCATGGTGGATTTTAGGGGTGTGACAATTTTGATATATTCTAAGACACAAGCTGACCATGAGCAACATCTTCGTCTTACTTTGGAACTCCTAAAGAAAGAGCAACTTTTCGCCAAATTCTCCAACTGTGAATTCTGGCTTGAAGAGGTTCAATTCTTAGGACATATTGTCAACGAACAAGGTATTCATGTAGATCCCTCCAAGATCAGTGCGATTAAGGATTGGGATACACCTACTACTCCTACTGAAGTTCGTTCTTTTCTTGGTCTAGCGGGATATTATCACCGCTTCATTGAAAATTTCTCGAAGATTGTAGTTCCTCTAACTGCTCTAACTCAGAAGAACAAGCCATTTGATTGGGGATTCAAGCAAGAGGAAGCGTTTCTGACTTTAAAACAAAAACTTTGCGACGCGCCTGTCCTAACTTTGCCTGAGGGCAATGATGATTTTGTCGTTTATTGCGACGCATCTAAATTAGGTCTTGGCTGCGTCTTGATGCAAAGGAACAAAGTCATAGCATACGCATCGAGGCAGTTGAAGAGACATGAGAAGAACTACACCACTCATGATCTTGAGTTGGGTGAAGTTGTCTTCGCTCTTAAGATTTGGAGACACTATTTGTACGGAACAAAATGTGTGGTTTTCACGGACCACAAAAGTCTTCAGCACATCTTCAATCAAAAAGAACTCAACATGAGGCAGCGACGTTGGGTTGAACTTCTAAACGACTATGACTGCGAAATTCGCTACCATCCTGGTAAGGCAAATGTCGTAGCCGATGCTTTGAGTCGCAAGGAACGTACTAAGCTTCATTGTGTTCGTGTCCAATCTGTTATTCAAGCTCAATCCGATATCCAAGCACGTATTTCTCAGGCTCAACAAGCTTGTGTTTCACAAGGTTTGATGGATAAGGAATTTCCTTATCACATAACACCTGCTCTAGAACTGAAGGACAATGGATCGTATTACTTCATGGACCGTTTGTGGGTCCCAAGCCAAGATAATCTTCGTACCTTGCTTATGGATGAAGCCCATAAGTCTCGTTATTCTATTTATCCTGGCTCAGATAAGATGTATAAAGATCTTCGTATTCAGTATTTGTGGCCTGGTATGAAGAAAGACATTGCCTTATATGTATCAAAATGCCTTACTTGTCTTAAGGTTAAGGCTGAACATCAGCGTCCTTCCGGATTATTGGAACAACCGGAGATCCCAGTTTGGAAATGGGAAAACATTACTATGGATCTCATTACTAAACTCCCGCGCACAAAGAAAGGTCACGATGCCATTTGGGTAGTTGTTGATCGTCTTACTAAATCAGCGCATTTCTTGCCAATCCGTGAGGATTTTTCGGCTGACAAACTTGCTCAAATCTACGTGGATGAAATTGTAGCTCGACATGGTGTTCCTTTGAACATCATTTCTGACAGAGATGCTCGTTTCACTTCTCATTTTTGGAGAACCATGCAATCTGCTATGGGGTCCCAACTTAATCTGAGCACAGCTTATCATCCACAAACGGATGGTCAATCTGAAAGAACAATCCAGACACTGGAGGATATGCTTAGAGCTTGTGTGATCGATTTTGGTGGTAGTTGGGATTCACATCTTCCATTGATTGAATTCTCCTACAACAACAGTTATCACTCCAACATCAACATGGCTCCTTTCGAGGCTCTCTATGGTCGAAAATGTCGTTCACCAGTCTGCTGGAATGAGATCGGTGAGGCTCAGCTTACTGGACCTGCCCTCATTTTAGAGACAACAGATAAGGTTAAGAAAGTTTGTGATAACCTTCAGACAGCTAGAAGCCGTTAAAAGAGTTACGCGGACCTAAAACGCAAGCCCTTGGATTTTCAAGTCGGTGATCGTGTATTACTTAAGGTCTCACCTTGGAAAGGTGTGATCAGATTCGGAAAGAAAGGAAAACTTGCACCTAGATACGTTGGACCATTCAAGATCGTCGAAAGAATCGGTAAGGTAGCCTACAAACTTGAGTTACCTCCTGAACTTTGAAATGTTCATCCAACCTTTCACGTGTCCAATCTCAAGAGGTGTTTAGCTGATGAGAACCTCCACATACCGCTTGACGAAATTCGTGTTGATAAAACACTGAAATTTGTTGAGAAACCGGTGGAAATCATGGAACGTGAAGTCAAGTGGCTCAAACGCAAGCGCATTCCTTTGGTCAAGGTTCGCTGGGAATTTAAACGTGGACCGAGTTTACTTGGGAACGCGAAGATCAAATGAAGGTAAAATATCCGCATCTTTTTCCACGAGTTTCCTCTAAATAAATTTCGGGACGAAATTTCCACAAGTAGGGGAGACTGTAACATTTGTGCTCGAAATCATTATGAACAGTTCAATTATCAATAAAACAATGTTATTTGATCCCTGTTGATGCACGGAATGTCTGTTGACTTCGTCTACATCAAGTCTTAGGTCAAGATAGGTCAACATAGGGTCTAGAATGTCAAAATTAGGTTTTATGTTGTTAGGTTCGCTTTTGTGAACATGTTAGATGTAGGTCCGCTCATAGGGTCTTATACAGGTTCGCTTATGTGTCAATTCAGGTAGGTTTGCTCTTGTGTCAACCTGGTAGGTTCGCTTTTATGTCAGTCTGTATAAGCGAACCTCTAGCACTATATATACCTGATGTTGTTGGTCATTTGAGCGGATCTAAACCATTGCTTGTGGAACGGAACTCTGTCAAATTGTAATCAGAAAGCAATAAAAGAGAATAAATTAGAAAGGAATAGCTGTTGTAACTTCATATATACTGATTCCGCCTTTATACATGAAGATGAACTGTCTCGGCTGACTTTTCGGGTCAAAACAACGGTCCAACAAGTGGTATCAGAGCTCAGGACGAGGAGTTCATACTACTACAGCTTGATTCTATCAAATTC
Source organism: Helianthus annuus (assembly GCF_002127325.2). Taxonomy (NCBI): domain Eukaryota; kingdom Viridiplantae; phylum Streptophyta; class Magnoliopsida; order Asterales; family Asteraceae; genus Helianthus; species Helianthus annuus. The sequence goes on along the minus strand of NC_035435.2, from coordinate 56,128,781 downwards.
TCTGATTTCTACTCTCTTTCTTTCATACTTTTTCGATTTGAAGTGGTTCCTACGGTTGAAATTGTCTGATTTTTTAGTATTACGTGCAGAACATACAATTAACAAATCCTAGAAATTTTTAGGTTAAAACTCGGCTTAAAAATGGTTAAAATTGGGTAAATTTTGAGATCCGCTTTACGGACTTCGAGAGATTCGCTCAAAAGACAAATCAGGTTCGCTTGTAATAATCTATCTGATCCGCTTTTTCAGACAATTTTACTGTTAGGTTCGCTCGAACGGACACATTTAGGTCCGCTCGAACGTACATTTCTGGTTCGCTCATTTGTACAAGAGATAGAATCGTTCATCCGGTCCGCTTATTCGGACAAACTCCGGTTCGCTCTTTTGATCATATCCTGGTTCGCTCATCCGAACATAATTCAGTTTGCTCATTTGAACCAGTGTAGGTTCGCTCGAACTGATACATACCAGGTCCGCCTATTTGGACATAACTTGGTCCGCTTATTTGTCACAATTGCTGATAGTTTTGGTTTCGCTCGAGTGTTCATTGTGATTGTTATTTTGAGTGATCTTGTTTGATTATTCGAAACTTGGCAAAAATGTTTGATGAACAAGAAAACAAGAATCTTGAAAATTTGAATAACTGGACTAAGGAAGCTTGGTATGAGATGAAATATGGTGAGAATGTTTATGTAAAAAGATACGAAAAATTTCTTGTGTATGGAGAATGAATCAATGGAGATGTTGAAGGAAAGGTTTTATGAATTAATCATCAAATTAGAAAAACATAAGATATATCATTCAAAAGATGAACGAATTTTAAAATTTGTTGATGCTTTACCTTTGGAGTGGGATAAATTTGTGAATGGACTGAAACGGGATTCTAGTCTATCACGTTTTGATTTAAGAAGTTTCATCAATACAATAACAAATCATCAGTTTCATGAAAATGCAGATAAAAGGAAGTTATTGGATGAAATAAAAGAAGAATCAAGAAAGATAGATCTGAATGTAATCATTGAAATGAGAAAACGAATTGATGTGTGTCTTGCAGCAAAAAGGAATATGAGATACGATATTAAGAGGGGTTGTTATATTGATAAAAATTCGAATCCTCTTGATTTTGTTAAAATTTTTTGTGCAGGTACATACATGATGGAAACAAAGAAAGAAGCTGAAGGTGATAAAATGAATGAAAATTGCTTGAAATGCGAAAAATCAGAAGCAGACAGTGTGAAACTCTTGAAGGATGTGGAGAGTTTGACATTGGAAAACAATACTCTGAAGATTGAGAAGAAGGCTGATGAAGATCAGATTTTGAAAGAAAATGAAAAAGATTTTGAAAGTAAAAGAAAATCTTCAGAAGATGAAGATTTCTGGATTAAACTGGAAAACAAAAATCTAAAAGAGAATGAAACAAGATTTTAAGAACAGTTAAAAGTCTTGGAAAATGAAAAATCTGTTCTTGAAAATCTTAAAATTGAAAATGAAAAATCAATCAAGTCTCATCTTGAAAGAATATCTCAGCTTGAAAGAATATCTCAGCTTGAAAATGAAGCTGAGAGTTCAAGAATCAAGGTTGATGAACTTGAAAAGAAGTTGAAAGGTTTTGTGACTTCATCAGATAGGTTGGATTTTCCCTGTCCAAAACCAATCAACTTTGTTCCAATAAGTGACAAGGTCACAAATTTTGACAAAGTCAAAATTGAAGATTGTGATGAAATATCTGATGATGAAAAAGAAAAGAAAAGAAAAATATTTTTAGATTTACAAGAAAAATTTCAAAATACTGTTTTGCAATCTACTGAAATAGGTGAATGCTCAAAGCAAAAACCTGTTAAGAAGAATGCAGAACAGAAACAAAAAGATAAAAATTTGAAAAATCCTAAAAATGAAAATAAAAGCTCATCAGATAAGTCATCCAATCATTATAAAAAATTACAAAAATTTAAAAATGAAAATTCACAAAATGTTGGTAATAAGTGGTGCAGGTTTGACCACAGTTCTCAATAGCCAAATTCAGATTACAGGAGAAGATGGGATGAAGATTCTTCAAGGACAAATCATTACAATGATAGAAAACGGAGAAATGGTGACTACCACAAGGCAACTCAATGCTAAAAATTTAAGTGTGTGGTATGAAAATGGTGTACGGTATGAAAGAGAGGAGAGGTATGATAACAGAGTGTGTTACTCTTGTGGCTATCAAGGACACAATGCTGTTAACTGCCAAAGCCAGAGATTTGAAACGAGAAGATGCTATAATTGTCAAATCAAAGGTCATATTGCAAGAGATTGCCCAAGGAGATCGATGAGAAGATCGAGGGATGAATCTCAAAGAATGACAAAGAAACCAGTCAATGTCAAGCCCAAAGAACATAAAGTTCAAGAACCAAAAGTTCAAGAAAAGAAAGTAAAACTTTCACAAGGGCAGAAAGACAAACTGAGGAAGAAGGCGAGAGAGTATCTCGAGAAGATTTTGTCCTCGGGTTCACCGGACAGATCGAATAAGAGTACTGATGAATCGCTTCATTCGACAACAAAGTCAAGTAAACCGAATTCGTCAGATGCAAATCTGAGGACAAAAGAATAGATAAAGAAGAAGGTAAAATTTGGTGGCAATGACTCTGTTTCTTTGGAAACAAAGAAGCCACATGTCGGCGATGAATCTGACTCTTCAAAGTCAGACAAGCCACATTCAGGCAATGATTCTGGTTCGTCAAAACCAGAAGAGCCATTTGTTGAGGTCAAAACTGTCAAACCCAAGGCTGGTCAGGCTTGGGTGGATCTTTTCAAATGAAAAACCCTGACTTGCCGGAGTTCCCAGGTTGGTAAGTGTGGAACAGGTATCGACATCTTTCTTGAGAAATTCACAGGTTGGTAACTGTGATATTTCGAATTATAGAAGACTAATCAAGGACATTAAATTGTACTTGATTTATCTTTCCGTCAACTGATTAAAGGAAAACAATGTGATGAAAGAACCCCGAATTTGTGAAATGATACACAAAACTAATTTTCCGGAAAAACCATTTTGATTAAATCAAACTTAAGTGTTTTGAAATCATAATGGGAAAATAGTTTGTTGTCAGGGGGAGTTCTGATTGTTTATGCCCAATGAATGGCAAATTGAAGTGATTCGATATCAGTTTGTCATTTTATTTGTACAGTTTTCAAATTTTCCTTGAAAATCAAAATTGAAACATATTTTGATTTTAGGGGGAGAAAAATTTTAAAAAAATTAGAAAATTTGAAAACGTACAAAAACATTGAAAAAAGCAAAAATGAGTTTTGTTGATAAAAGAGGAAATGATAGTACATCAGTGGACTATCACAACACGCTAAAGAAATGAAATGTCAAATGTGATAAACGGTCTCACTGATGATGTGTCGATAGGTTTTCGTACATTTAGTAGATTTATTCGGGATATAAACCTAAAATTTCAAACTTGTGAAATTCGTGGGGAACACTACTTGGATATATAGGTAACCCCGGAAATCTCGTTTGAAAGGTCTCGTATTCTGATATACTAGGTTTTTATACTCAATGATGTCTGGGGTATTATTCCGGGACTTCTGCTGAACGGTAGTTCTGACCTAGTCCTTGGCTAATACTTTGCCTCAAATGCTTGAAACATAGCATAAAGCCCTCAGCTGATTAGACAATAAAATTGATAATCATCTGTTGTAGCTGAAAAGATCCTCTAAAGGGGACATACTGCAAAGTCGAAACTGATATCTCTCTGCGCATACGGAAGTATCGACCTGAGATCCCTCAGTTCTCGCATTTAACCCCTAAATTATGTACAGATATCATTGTAGTATACTCACCTGTAAGACTGAATATTGAGTTTCTGGATACGGGAGTATATTCAAGAGGTGGGACACATGAATGAGTTAAGTTCCTAAAACATCTAAATCGTATCCTGAATAGATTGAAAATTGTGTGAAAATTTAAGAGGACAACTATATCGTCAATCTACGTGAATCGTTTAGAACTTAAAATGATTAAAGCTTAACAGTGCTAGTGATTTATCTCATGAACTGATATGATCCTCTTACACAAACTCACAAAAATATTATCTGTATATATTTGTTTACTACATTTCATTCATAAACAAAAATCCAAAAAAATTTTTCGACAACTGATGTTGAAGAGCTGATATTCAAAATTCGAGTGCTAAACATGATGAACAGGATTGGGAAATTTTGTTGAAAATTCTTTGAATGACATATATAAATGGTTTGTAAGATTGTGTGTGTTTAGTTAATCAAGGTCATTCATTTGAACTTGATGTAACTAATATGTTTGTTGAAAATGATGTCTACTAGTAAATTTACTAAATTCAATTGTCATAAATTTGTGAAACTTACGATAAGGTAGAGAATGTGTAGGTTAAACAGGTTTGGACTTTATCATTCCCAACGGAAGCTAACTGTCAAAGCTTGAACCAGATATTTCAGATTCTAGCATATTGAGAGGGGGAGTCAATGAAAGGGGGAGTCTGGATCAATAGTCAAAGGGAAGATGGAAGTCAGAGTCAGGTAATGATCTTAAAACCTGTGAAGAAAGATTGAATGATGTGAAGACAGATAGTTGAAGAAAAGACTAAGACCGAAGACTCTGGGGCTAAAGATTGCTGAAGACTAAGACCGAAGACTCAGGGGCTGAAGATTGCTGAAGACTACGTCAACATCCAAGGGGGAGTCTGTTGATGCACGGAATGTCTGTTGACTTCGTCTACATCAAGTCTTAGGTCAAGATAGGTCAACATAGGGTCTAGAATGTCAAAATTAGGTTTTATGTTGTTAGGTTCGCTTTTGTGAACATGTTAGATGTAGGTCCGCTCATAGGGTCTTATACAGGTTCGCTTATGTGTCAATTCAGGTAGGTTCACTCTTGTGTCAACCTGGTAGGTTCGCTTTTATGTCAGTCCGTATAAGCGAACCTCTAGCACTATATATACCTGATGTTGTTGGTCATTTGAGCGGATCTAGACCATTGCTTGTGGAATGGAACTCTGTCAAATTGTAATCAGAAAGCAATAAAAGAGAAGAAATTAAAAAGGAATAGCTGTTGTAACTTCATATATACTGATTCCGCCTTTATACATGAAGATGAACTGTCTCGGCTGAATTTTCGGGTCAAAACAACGGTCCAACAATCCCAATGTTTGTTTGGTTGTGTTTTACATTTTTCATGTTTTGACTTTTGTTCAATTTCAAACTCTACATCGCTTTCTGGAGAATTATACGCAAACTGGTGCGTAAACGTACTCAGTTTAATGCGACAAATACTCCGGAACATCAACATATACTCAACATACCTTAAATAACCTTTACATAACTTAGAAGTAAGTTTTGAAGGCCTTGGTATGGCAAAAACAAGTTAATTCGCTTACAGGGACTAAACTTGACAAACTGTGAAAGTATGCCAATTTAAACTGTAACAAACATTCCGGAACATGTCCATAAGTTAAACATACCATAAATATCCTTTACATAGCTTAGAAATAGGCTTTGAGGGGTTTGGTATGCTAAAATAAACTTTTGGATCATTCATGGGCAAAAAGTGTCAAAAAGTGCACAAGTTTGCACTTTCGCGCATAACTTACGTTCTGAATACATCCGGACATCCAAAAATTTATGTAAGCATCCTTATATTATGCCTTAGTGTTTGGCATGAGAAAAATCCATTCGTCGCGTCATTTGGATCATTTTTCGCGCTTATGCGCATTCCATCGTAATTAACCGAACATCGCGATCGTACGGCCAAACGAACCAACACCCGACATATTTTTGAGCATGTTTCATGTCCTCAATTTTTAGGCATCATTTTAGGGCCTTAAAGTTGGCTTTACGGGCCTTAGAAGTTCGGAAATGGCTTAAATATGCAACAGGGACTAAAACTGTAATTTCTGAAAGTTTGTGCTGATCAGACAAGGCCAGGCGACCCGCCTGGGTTTTGTGTGTATCCTGACACGAGCCGCGTCAGATATGCAGACCAGGTTCAATGTTTTGATCCACTTGCAATGGCCTTTCGATCACCCAAAGGGCAACGACACGTTTCAAATTCCTATGGTAGGGGCAAAATAAGCCACCACAACTTTGCGACAAGTGTACGGATAGGATCGTGGCATGATATTCAAGAAAGGATCCTAACGGTCTTGCTTTTTCCTATAAATACCCCCCCCCCTTTTGGTTAAAAACCCACAAAATCTGATCTAAAGCTCTAAGTTGAGGCCTTTGCTTCATACCTGAGCTCCTGGATCGAGATTAGCTTTCGGGGACCCTTCGTAAGTGTTCTTTCGTTCTTTTATTCGCTTTTCGAGTCTGAAAGTCAAAGTTTTGTTTGACTTTCTACGTTGACCAGCCTATGGTCAACACGAAGTTCGTTGGAACTTCATAACGTGAGCGTGATCACGATGGTTATAGTCCGTAGTGACTATACCTACTGATTACCACGTTATCAAGGCTCAGTGACGAGTCGTAGTTTCGGCCAAAATGCGCATTCTTGCGTATTTTGTAACCAAACTACTCGTGAGTATCAAAACCGTTTGTTTTGATACCAAACCTGTTTTCTAAACTTAGTTAAGCATGTTCTAACATGCTTAGCTCGTCACTTTTAGTTTAGTGCTTATATAGGGCCGTAAGGTAAGCGATCTAAACAATCGCTTATACTTTCGAACCCGACCCATTTGGTCGATCATTAGGATCCGACCAAACACATTAGGTGACCATAGCTGTAACCTTCCGAGGTTATACCTTATGGTCACGATGTTAGGCGTTCCAAACGCGTTCTACGCAAACGACGCGTTGAGGTAGCATAAGCTACCTAAACGAGTCGTAATGGGTCGTAAGCACTTAGGTTAGGTTTCATTTTAGTATGTAGGCTTTGTTAAGCCATATTACACGAGTCTCCATACTCGTTTGGTTTACGAACCCGCATATTATCCGATCCTTCCGATTTTCGTCCGGTATATTAATATAGCTACCTATTAGGTGCCGTTTGATATCCGTGATCTCTAGCATTATTTCGTTGTTATACAAGAACTTCAAAGCAATCTCAGGTGAGTACATTGAACCCCATCTTTTACTATTTTCCAAACATTTTGGGGTGAAACACATGTGCCTACTTGTTACTTTCATGCTTCCCATGCTTTCACATCATATACTTGCTATGTTCATTAGTACATTTATAGTACACGATTTCATTACATTCTATGCTATGTATGCCCATTGTGTGCGTACTTAGTACATTGTTTTACACTCCATTTTTATGCTATGTATGCCCATTGTGTGCGTACTTAGTACATTGTTTTACATTACATTTTATGCTATGTATGCCCATTGTGTGCGTACTTAGTACATTGTTGTACATTACATTTCATGATGTATGCCCATTGTGTGCGTACTTAGTACATTGTTTCACATTACATTTCATGCTATTTATGCCCTTTGTGTGCATACTTAGTACAATTGTTTACATCACATGCTTTCATTTTGGTATGACATTTGGTTTGTTTAACATGGAACAATACATTCATTAACATTAGCTACGCCATTCATTAGTAGGTAGTGGTACCATAGGAATTGACAACTCCCATTCCGGACATCCTAGGTTGGTTTAGATGAAAGGAATGACCGAATTCGATATACATAACTTAGATAAACCTTTAATTTGTTTAAGCGTTTATCGCCACAGTCTCAAGGCTTGGATGTATGCATTTTCACAATACCGCATAAATGTTCGTATCAGTATAGCATGCATTTGTTCCACAAAACATAACTTTGATTTAAACCATGTTCTACTTCAATACCTTGTTTTTGTGCATTTTACATATGGTTTAGTTGATATATATCACTTACCATACATGATATATTTTGGGTACACATTACATGATCTACATTAAACATAAACATTTTGACATTGATATATACATTTGGTGGTTTACATTGAACATAGACATTTCGGTATGATTTACACAATAACACTTGACAATTGATTTATACATGAACAATTTACATGGTGGTTGGTTTGGGTAAATGGTTTGAATAACGTGGCGTATGTAATATGATACAAACATGGTGGATACGCCGCTGGTACTTCCTATATATAAATGTTTGTATAATATTACATATCATAGCATTATTTGAATCATTTCAAATTAGACATATAACATTTTATACAAATAACATACTTTTTACAAGACATTGCTTTACAAACAACTTATCATATTCAACTCATTTTACTTGGTTATTCGTTTAACCTTACATTTATCTATACATATCATCTGATTTTATCGTTATCCAAATGATTTACAAGGCAAAACAATTTACAATGTGACAACCCGAGGTTTCAAGGTCAGTGTCTTCGGTTTTTACGATTTTCTTGTTCTTGTTTTTGTCTATCTATCCGACCCGTAACTCTGTTTTACGTGCTAACATAATTGGTAGTGGTTCACTGTGTATATCGTTTGTTTAATTAGGAAACATCTCATGTAACTCGACCCAAACATAACCTGTAACGCCAACTAGTAAACGGTGGGACTAGGCCCAAAAACTGATCCGTAATGATGTATAGTTTCGTCCAAAATCATTGTGTTGCACGACCGGCCCACATCACTGTTTACTAAACAAACCTGCATCAGCCCAAAATGTCACTTGATTTCCTAATTGTGACCGGCCCAAACCTTCTATCTATATAATAATATGTTACGTAGGGTGCATATAATTATTTGAGCAATTGCAAACCCTAGTTACCCTTAGCAACCGCCGGCAACCCCTACACTCTCGAGAAGTTTTGTTGCACCCTTGTGAGCATCTAATTCCCGGTAAGCACCTTCACATTGTACATGGTTGATGGTTGTGATGTCTTGTATGTGATCTATTTTGTGATGTCTTGTATGTGATCTATTGGGTAATAGGAACTATGATGGCATGTTACGTAAAATAGGTTTTGGCATATAAAAGGTTAAGCCGATGGAGTGGATCATGTGTGCTAACAATCTGATGTTTTATGTTCTGGCATACTTACTATTTGATCGATGATCTTGATACCATGTGCATATGATCTTATACATATATGTGTTAGTAATCAATTAACATACTGGCATATTTATATTATCACATGATAGCCTAGGGGATAGGTATATCAATAGGGTATTGGTCCAATGTAATCAAAGTAAAATGGCTAGGTATCATGTGGTTACTTTAGTAAATTGTCAGTGACATTTCATGAATATTAAGGAGGTGATGATGCTTTTGACTAAATTAATTAAGCTAGGAAGACTAGCCGACAACCTTGATAAGAGATGCACATACAACTGACAACATTAAACATATATAAAAATAATGGGCGGTTGACTATTGTGATGGTATTACTCTCATTAGACCAAAATGAGGTCCAATCACAATATCATGAGTGTAAACCCCAAATCGGCCAAATAAGCCAAGTCATCCTAACCTTTCTTTTTATTTATTTATTTTGAGGTGATTCTTAATTGGTACTATGTGGGTGAGTTTGTTTGGTGATGCTTGATTTCAAAATAGGATGTCAAATGGTTGTCACACAAATAATCAGTTATGTAACAACTCTAAAATGTTAAACAAATTGTTGGGAGTGGGCCGAGTAATACGAACAGAATATGGGCTGCACACCGAGCCCCGATACACCTACACACACTACCGTCTTGGGCTAGCACGTTGAGTGGGCTGCGCATCGGGTCAGTGGGCTACTGGTTGGGGCCGCACACTTACTGAAGGCACCGGGCCGCGCAGCTACACACACACACCTTGGTTGGGCCCGGGACTTATAGGGTTGTATGTGTGAGAAACATGAAATCGGGAAGTTGACTTACTTATGAATCAAATACATGCTGAGTACTTGCTTACGGATATTAAATTGATAGACTGACTGTTACGCTTTGTATTTTATGTGTTATTGCGATAACTGTACAATAATTTTATGATTACATGAACATGGGATATACGAATTAATTCTACTTGAGATAGGTAGTTATTGTACATACAAAACTGATCATTATCGGTACCAATTCTAGGACGTGTTTGAACAGCTGATAAACGAGTACATAATCTTACCGAGCAAACCAAAGGTGAGTTCACTACATTCGAGCATGCGTCCCAGTGGTTGGGGACAGTCAGTGGGTATCCCATGGGGGGATAAGTCTTTGGGTAAAAACGGGTATATTGGTTAATATTCTCACCTATCATCTTTTGTAAGTCCCTCATCGGGTATTAGTTAGTAGCGCTACATAGGTTTGGCACCCTCACCCCGTGCCTGTAGAGGACGGAGGTGAACTAATGACCCAGTCTGGCCCAGTACTAGATAGGAGTACGTGGGAAGGGCAGTCATGTATTTCAGGAGCCGTCCGTGTTTGGAAATGAGATATTAACAATATTACTTGCATTGGGTATTGAACTAATTTATATACAATGGGTAATCAAACGTTTTCTAAAACTGTGAACTCGCCAGCTTTGTCTGATACACGTGTTACATGCTCGCAGGTCCTTAGGTACTTGGAAAGCAGGAACTTGCTGGCTGGAGGGCGCGAGTGGTCATGGTTGCTTGATGGATTTACTATTAGACATTTATTTACTATGATTGATTGGATAACATTTATATTACGATACATTAACGCTTCCGCTAAACTTATGGTTTTTGAATAACTTATGTTGGAATTTCAGTATCTTTAAATAATGAAGTTTTATTTCAAACTTGTGATTCAATGTAATTGGTGGCTCATTGCTAGTCGTCACACGCCTAGCAGGGACACTCCCTAGTGGTAATTTTGGGGGTGTGACAGTTTGGTATCAGAGCCACTGGTTATAGTGAATTGGTTTTAAAAAAAAATGTTTTATAAAACCAGACTATAACTGAACTGATACGACATACTGATACGACATGGACCATGACACTCAGCTCCAGGCAGCAAGGTTCGTCTCTTGTTTACTATTGTATAATGTAGTTAGTACATACTCATGATTGATATCACACTCGAACGCACACATGCCATTACAATACGAATTACTATGCTACCTGTCCATACTACGTGTTTTTAAGAGTAGGACTCTTCTTGTGTTTACATGATCTATGTTGTGATATCGACGGTCGTACTGTATGAATTAGGGGAAACCTTCTAACATGAGTAGGGAGGAACTGAGATAAGCATGCAAATCAGGTTATTATTATGGGTGCACACATAATAACAACGTGAGGTGCATGTGAGTCCCAGTAAATCTCGACTAGTGTGAAAAAGGAATCCCGCGTTGTTAGTCAATGTTGTATTAGAACCTCGAAAACTGTGAATACTATAGCAATACTTGACATTCGCCTGAAATGGTCTGTTAATTTGTTACTTCTTCCCATACTTATAGAATCATGAACGGACGTGGTGGAGGTCGTCGTGGTGGACGCGGTGGGCGTGGTGGAGGCCGCGGTGGCGGACAAGGCGAAATCCATATGACTCAAGCTGAGCTAGAGGCATTACTCAACGCCCAGGTGGCTGCAGCCTTGGCAGCTTATCAGGCTGGTATGACATGTACCAGACATTCTTTCCTTTGAATCGTGAACTTGAGTCTTACTTGTTGGTTTATTTTCTTTCGTTAATAGGTCAGCCGGCGCCACAAAACCAGCCTCACCCACCGGTCTGCACTTTTAAAACTTTCATGGATTGCAAGCCACAGACCTTCAGTGGCACTGAAGGGGCTGTAGGACTTATACGCTGGTTCGAAAAGGCGGAGTCAGTGTTTGCGATATGTAACTGCCCAGTTGGGGATAGGGTAAAGTATGCAGCAGGCACGCTTCAGGATGGTGCCTTGACCTGGTGGAATGCCCAGGTCCAACTGCTAGGTATTGAGGCGGCAAACGCCACTACGTGGGATGATTTCAAAGAACTGATGAGAGAGGAATACTGTCCTCGAGACGAAATACAGAAGTTAGAGAATGAGTACTACGATCTAAAAATGGTGGGGTCTGAAATTGAGGCGTATGTGAAGCGGTCGTATGAGTTAGCTGATTTGTGTCCGACTCTGTCCCGACCCATGTCCCGAAGAATCGAGTTGTTTATTAAGGGGTTACCTCCACGGGTGAAGGGTTTAGTTACAGCGGCGAACCTCAATAACCTAACTCAGATTGTTAGATTGGCGCATAAGATCGTTGACCAGGAAGTGGAGAGCGACTCATTGCCACCTCGTATTTCTAGCACTACCACAGCTGCCACTACTTCCACTGCATCTGCTGTTGATAGCAAACGTAAGTGGAACGATGCGGACAAGGGGTCCAACTCTGCACAGCCTCAGAAGAAGACGGATACTGGCAGCACCCGCAGTTTCAGTCAGACAACATCAGTAAATCAGAACTCGAGTAACAGATCAGGGCAGGGATCATATGCGGGGAAGCTACCCTTGTGCAGCAAGTGTGATTTTCATCACAAGGGGCAGTGTACTCGAGTTTGTCATCGGTGTAATCGACCGGGGCACAAGGCTAGGGATTGTAGGACCACACTTCCAGCTCAGCAGCAGCCGTCACAGCAAATGGGTAGGCAACAATCTCAACAAAATCAGGGTACTCAGAGAGGGTGTTATCAGTGTGGAGCCGAGGGGCACTTCAAGCGAGACTGCCCTCAGCTGAAGCAGAACACAGGGGGTAGTAAGGGGAACAACAATACGGGGAACAATGCGGGTAATGTCGCGCGTGGGCGCGGGTTTGTGTTGGGAGCTGGTGAAGCGCGGAACGACGGCAACGTGGTTACTGGTACGTTTTCAGTAAACGGTGTTATTGCTTCTATTTTATTTGATTCTGGTGCCGACTGGAGTTACGTGTCTTTAGAGTTTAGCTCCCAATTAGGGTTAAGTCCTACACCTCTCGTAATGAAACACATTGTAGAAATAGCAAATGGTAAAACAATCGAAGCTACACATGTTCTATTTGGGTGTAAAATCGATCTTCTGGGTCAAGTATTCGACATTGACTTAATACCTATTACTCTTGGAAGCTTCGACGTGATCGTTGGAATGGACTGGTTGTCCAAGTATCAAGCGGAGATTCTCTGTAAGGAGAAGATCATACGTGTTCCCCTTCCTAGTGGGGAATTTTTATCAGTTCAGGGTCATCGCAGTGGGACCCCAGTTAGTATTGTTTCGGCAATGAAGGCTCAAAAGTATTTGCGTAAGGGCTATCCTGCTATTTTAGCTCTTGTCACTGATTCACCGTCTGACGAAAGGAAAATTGAAGATCTTCCAGTTGTTTGTGAATATCCTGACGTATTTCCTGAGGAACTCCCTGGTTTACCTCCACATCGTCAGGTGGAATTCCAGATCGACCTCGCCCCAGCGGCAGCCCCGGTTGCTCGTGCTCCTTATCGTCTTGCACCAGGGGAGTTACAGGAATTGTCAAACCAACTCCAAGAGCTGTTGGATAGGGGTTTCATCCGACCTAGCTCTTCCCCTTGGGGAGCCCCAGTCCTATTTGTGAAGAAGAAGGACGGGTCTTTCCGGATGTGTGTAGATTATCGCGAGCTCAACAAGGTGACGGTCAAAAACCGTTATCCTTTGCCTCGTATTGACGACCTGTTTGACCATCTGCAAGGGTCAAGTTTCTATTCGAAAATCGACTTAAGGTCGGGATATCATCAGGTACGAGTTAGAGAAGAAGACGTTCCCAAAACAGCGTTTCGGACGCGATATGGTCACTACGAGTTCTTGGTTATGCCATTCGGGTTGACCAACGCACCAGCAGTCTTCATGGATCTCATGAACCGCGTGTGCAAGCCATACCTTGATGACTTCGTTATCGTTTTTATCGACGACATTCTAATTTATTCCAAGAACAAGGAAGATCATGAGCGGCATCTGCGCCTCATCTTAGAACTCCTGAGGAGGGAGCAATTGTACGCAAAATTTTCGAAGTGTGATTTTTGGATACGGGAGGTGCACTTTCTGGGGCATATAGTTAATGAGTTGGGCATACATGTGGATCCTGCCAAGATCGACGCCATTAGAAATTGGGCGGCACCAAAGAATCCTTCAGAGGTGCGGCAATTTCTCGGTCTAGCAGGGTACTATCGTCGCTTTATTCAGAACTTCTCGAAGATTGCTCAGCCACTCACCTCATTAACACAGAAGAAGGTAGTTTATTCTTGGGGAACGAAACAGGAGGAAGCTTTTCAGCTTTTGAAACAAAGGTTATGCAGCGCACCAATCCTATCTCTACCGGATGGCACTGAGGATTTTGTAGTTTATTGTGATGCTTCGATTCAGGGTCTCGGTTGCGTGTTGATGCAACGCGAGAAGGTGATAGCTTACGCTTCTCGACAGTTGAAGGTTCACGAGAGGAACTACACGACACATGACTTGGAGTTAGGAGCAGTAGTGTTTGCGCTAAAGATTTGGAGGCACTATTTATACGGTACGAAATGCACAATCTACACCGACCACAAGAGCCTTCAGCATATCTTCGACCAAAGAGAATTGAATATGCGACAGCGTCGTTGGGTGGAATTGTTCAATGATTACGAGTGCGCCATCAAATATCACCCAGGTAAAGCTAACGTTGTGGCGGATGCACTTAGCCGTAAAGAAACGAAACCTAAACGCGTTCGTGCATTACAGCTCACTATCCATTCCAGCCTTCCTGATAGGATTCGTACGGCCCAGGCTGAGGCATTGAAGGGAGAGAACATTAAAACTGAGGGTTTGCGCGGTATGGAAAAACAGTTTGAACAGAGATCTGACGGCATCTACTACATCATGGGAAGAGTATGGGTTCCTCTGTTTGGTGATCTTAGAGAACTTGTAATGGATGAAGCACACAAGTCACGATATTCTATTCACCCGGGATCGGACAAGATGTATCACGATCTTAAGGTTATGTATTGGTGGCCGAATATGAAAGCCCTCATCGCCATGTACGTGAGTAAATGCTTAACTTGTGCTAGAGTTAAAGCGGAACACCAGAAGCCTTCGGGTCTACTACAGCAGCCAGAAATACCTAAGTGGAAGTGGGAACAGATCGCTATGGATTTCGTTACTGGATTACCAAGAACTCAGGCTGGAAACGACACTATATGGGTGATTGTTGATCGACTCACGAAATCGGCACATTTTCTAGCAATCAAGGAAACAGATAAGTTTTCGCAGCTTGCAGCAGTATATCTTAAGGAGGTAGTTGCTCGGCACGGAGTGCCAACTTCTATCATCTCAGATCGAGATCCGCGCTTTACTTCTGAATTATGGCAGTCTATGCACAAATTGTTCGGTTCGAAACTTGATATGAGCACCGCTTACCACCCACAGACGGATGGTCAGAGTGAGCGCACTATTCAGACACTTGAAGACATGCTGCGGGCATGTGTGATCGATTTTGGGAAGGGATGGGAAAGACACTTGCCGTTAATAGAGTTCTCCTACAACAACAGCTACCACACAAGTATTCAGGCAGCTCCGTTCGAAGCATTGTATGGGCGGAAATGTCGTTCTCCTCTCTGTTGGGCGGAAGTAGGTGACAGTCAACTCACAGGTCCTGAACTCATTTTGGAAACTTCGCAAAATATAGCTCGGATAAGGGATCGTATGGCAGCAGCGCGTGATCGTCAGAAAAGTTATGCTAACAAGCGTAGAAAGCCTTTAGAGTTCGAAGTTAATGATCGGGTTATGTTGAATGTTTCACCGTGGAAGGGCGTTGTACGCTTTGGGAAGCGTGGCAAGCTTAATCCACGTTACATTGGGCCATTCAAAATTCTTGAGCGGATCGGTAAAGTCGCTTACAGACTCGAGTTACCTGCGGAATTAGGTAATGTTCACAATGTCTTTCACGTTTCGCAACTAAAGAAGTGTCTGGTTGATGAGACACTGGTTGTGCCATTTCAAGAGCTCAAGTTGGATGACAAGCTGCAGTTTGTTGAAGAGCCTATTGAAATCATGGATCGGGAGGTCAAGGTGCGTAAACACAGTCGAATTCCGATTGTTAGGGTTCGTTGGAATTCAAGGCGTGGACCGGAGTTCACGTGGGAACGCGAGGATCAGATGAAACTAAAGTACCCTCACCTCTTTCCCAAAGACAAGGCAGAGTCAAGCAAAACTAGTGAATCTCGGGACGAGATTCCCCTTCAAGTTGGGGATGATGTAACACCTGAGGAAAATCCGCAACAATCTTGAATTGTCACTTCACTCTCTTGTACTCACTTGTCAAATTTCGGGACGAAATTTCTTTCAAGTTGGGGATGATGTGACAACCCGAGGTTTCAAGGTCAGTGTCTTCGGTTTTTACGATTTTCTTGTTCTTGTTTTTGTCTATCTATCCGACCCGTAACTCTGTTTTACGTGCTAACATAATTGGTAGTGGTTCACTGTGTATATCGTTTGTTTAATTAGGAAACATCTCATGTAACTCGACCCAAACATAACCTGTAACGCCAACTAGTAAACGGTGGGACTAGGCCCAAAAACTGATCCGTAATGATGTATAGTTTCGTCCAAAATCATTGTGTTGCACGACCGGCCCACATCACTGTTTACTAAACAAACCTGCATCAGCCCAAAATGTCACTTGATTTCCTAATTGTGACCGGCCCAAACCTTCTATCTATATAATAATATGTTACGTAGGGTGCATATAATTATTTGAGCAATTGCAAACCCTAGTTACCCTTAGCAACCGCCGGCAACCCCTACACTCTCGAGAAGTTTTGTTGCACCCTTGTGAGCATCTAATTCCCGGTAAGCACCTTCACATTGTACATGGTTGATGGTTGTGATGTCTTGTATGTGATCTATTTTGTGATGTCTTGTATGTGATCTATTGGGTAATAGGAACTATGATGGCATGTTACGTAAAATAGGTTTTGGCATATAAAAGGTTAAGCCGATGGAGTGGATCATGTGTGCTAACAATCTGATGTTTTATGTTCTGGCATACTTACTATTTGATCGATGATCTTGATACCATGTGCATATGATCTTATACATATATGTGTTAGTAATCAATTAACATACTGGCATATTTATATTATCACATGATAGCCTAGGGGATAGGTATATCAATAGGGTATTGGTCCAATGTAATCAAAGTAAAATGGCTAGGTATCATGTGGTTACTTTAGTAAATTGTCAGTGACATTTCATGAATATTAAGGAGGTGATGATGCTTTTGACTAAATTAATTAAGCTAGGAAGACTAGCCGACAACCTTGATAAGAGATGCACATACAACTGACAACATTAAACATATATAAAAATAATGGGCGGTTGACTATTGTGATGGTATTACTCTCATTAGACCAAAATGAGGTCCAATCACAATATCATGAGTGTAAACCCCAAATCGGCCAAATAAGCCAAGTCATCCTAACCTTTCTTTTTATTTATTTATTTTGAGGTGATTCTTAATTGGTACTATGTGGGTGAGTTTGTTTGGTGATGCTTGATTTCAAAATAGGATGTCAAATGGTTGTCACACAAATAATCAGTTATGTAACAACTCTAAAATGTTAAACAAATTGTTGGGAGTGGGCCGGGTAATACGAACAGAATATGGGCTGCACACCGAGCCCCGATACACCTACACACACTACCGTCTTGGGCTAGCACGTTGAGTGGGCTGCGCATCGGGTCAGTGGGCTACTGGTTGGGGCCGCACACTTACTGAAGGCACCGGGCCGCGCAGCTACACACACACACCTTGGTTGGGCCCGGGACTTATAGGGTTGTATGTGTGAGAAACATGAAATCGGGAAGTTGACTTACTTATGAATCAAATACATGCTGAGTACTTGCTTACGGATATTAAATTGATAGACTGACTGTTACGCTTTGTATTTTATGTGTTATTGCGATAACTGTACAATAATTTTATGATTACATGAACATGGGATATACGAATTAATTCTACTTGAGATAGGTAGTTATTGTACATACAAAACTGATCATTATCGGTACCAATTCTAGGACGTGTTTGAACAGCTGATAAACGAGTAAATAATCTTACCGAGCAAACCAAAGGTGAGTTCACTACATTCGAGCATGCGTCCCAGTGGTTGGGGACAGTCAGTGGGTATCCCATGGGGGGGATAAGTCTTTGGGTAAAAACGGGTATATTGGTTAATATTCTCACCTATCATCTTTTGTAAGTCCCTCATCGGGTATTAGTTAGTAGCGCTACTTAGGTTTGGCACCCTCACCCCGTGCCTGTAGAGGACGGAGGTGAACTAATGACCCAGTCTGGCCCAGTACTAGATAGGAGTACGTGGGAAGGGCAGTCATGTATTTCAGGAGCCGTCCGTGTTTGGAAATGAGATATTAACAATATTACTTGCATTGGGTATTGAACTAATTTATATACAATGGGTAATCAAACGTTTTCTAAAACTGTGAACTCGCCAGCTTTGTCTGATACACGTGTTACATGCTCGCAGGTCCTTAGGTACTTGGAAAGCAGGAACTTGCTGGCTGGAGGGCGCGAGTGGTCATGGTTGCTTGATGGATTTACTATTAGACATTTATTTACTATGATTGATTGGATAACATTTATATTACGATACATTAACGCTTCCGCTAAACTTATGGTTTTTGAATAACTTATGTTGGAATTTCAGTATCTTTAAATAATGAAGTTTTATTTCAAACTTGTGATTCAATGTAATTGGTGGCTCATTGCTAGTCGTCACACGCCTAGCAGGGACACTCCCTAGGTGGTAATTTTGGGGGTGTGACATACAAGGTTCATGACTGACTGTTATTAAACGTTTTCTTAAAACTTAAGTCATGAATCCCATTTTCACAAAACCTATGTATCTCAGAGGCATTTTTATGCTGACGTACCTACTTTCACATGTGTTTTCAGGAGCTATCGCATAAGATGATGATTATGATACTAGGGCGGACCTGTGCCTTAGAAACATAAAACGAAGATAGACTAGTTTAATTATGTTATAAACTCTTTATTTCTTGTTTAAAGACAATGTAATACGCTTGTTTGATAAATAAAATGTAACTTTAATTTCCATGGTTATGAAACAATTAATTCTATCCCAACACTCCCCGACGTTTCCGCCGCGGTTGCATGTTATACGCGGTCGGGGTGTGACAGAAGAGTTGGTATCAGAGCCAATAGTTATAGGGAATTAGGTTATTAGTAATGCTTTGACCTAGACTATAACTTTCTAGGACCCTAACACAAGTTATCTTGTGTTTAGATTTTAAAACATGCACTTCACCTATCCTTAGGTGATAACCACAACGGGAACTTCGGTTCCGAATCCGCTTTGAAAATTAATCATCTATTATAGGATGGTTGATTACTAGGTTTTGAACCCTCTGTTATATGGTTTTGAACCCTTTTGAGTTTTCAAAAAGTCTCGTCAAGGTTTTCGGACTTTAATAGTGTGAACACGTGCGAACTCGAAGAGTGAATGCCTGTACCCTGAGTTTTCTGTCTAAGGCTAGAGTGTTCGTACAAATCCACATAATCGGACCAGTCACTCTTACCTGGGAACTCTTGGGGTGAGTGTTCACTTATAGGCGAACATGTCTTCGCGATACATTATTTTTGACCCATTTACTTTGACTAGACATTTCGTGTCGCTTGTTTGCTTTGCGATGCATAACCACCATCTTTGCTTTTGTTGATTTTGTTTCATCTCATTCTCTTCATCCAATCATCTCACTCGTTTCCTTTCATGTTTTCCTCTTTTAGAATGCCTCCTCGACGCGAAAGCCAGATAGCTACTGCCGAGCTGGTAGAAATTATTGCGCAGCAGATGGCTGCTCAATTCCCAAATCTCTTTACTCAATGGAACCAAGCCAACAACAACAACAACAATGCTCCATGCAATTTCAAGAATTTTAACTTGGCTAAACCACTCAAGTTTAGTGGTTCTGAGGGAGCCACTGGGCTTCTTCAATGGTTCGAGAGCATTGAGAATACTTTTCGCCACGTTCAGTGTCCGGATAATCGCAAGGTCGAGTTTTCGTCGAGCGTGTTTCAGAAGAGGGCTCTTACATGGTGGAATGGGGTAATGAGAGACCGTGGTGCAGAAGTTGCTCTAGCTCAGACATGGGCTGAACTTAGAGCTCTTATGATGAGGGAGTTTTGTCCTCGTCATGAACAACGAGCGTTGGAGAAGGAGTTTGATGATTTGAAACAAGATAGTGGCGAGCACAGGGCATATACTGATAGTTTCGAGGAGTTGAGTCTGCTTTGCCTGACTATGGTTGCCCCACTCGACAAGGCTATCGAAAGGTACATCGACGGCCTGCCTGACTCGGTACAAGACATCATTACTGGTAGTAACCCTACCACACTCCGTCAGGCGATCGAGTTATCAGCGACATTGACTGAGTCGCAGATTCGGAAGAATAAATTACACAGGAAGGGTGACAAGGGCAAGAAACAGTCGTCTGACAAAGAAGATAGCAAGAAAGGTCAAAACAGGAATGGAAAGGATTCTGGTTCATCGAAAAGGGCAAGGAAGCGTAAGGCTTCCCAAAACTATGCTGTCACTGCCCAAGCTAACCAGGCAGCTCCCAACCAAACTGCACAGCCTCCAGCGAAGAAACCCTATTCAGGGAATGCACCTTTGTGCAATAGATGCAACAGTCACCATCAGCCGCTACATCAGTGCCGTTTCTGTACTAACTGTGGGAAGTGAGGTCATCTTGCCGATGTTTGTCGGTTTGCTCAAAATCGCGCAGTTCAGAACCCGGCTCAACAAGTTGCTTAGCCTCCTGCTCAGCAACAGGGTCAAGCTGCACGACCGCACTACCCACCAGGTGCTTGTTATAACTGTGGGGATTTGACCCACTACAGAAATCGGTGCCCAAGGCTAGCCAACCAGAATCAGAATGCAAACCAGAATCAGGCTCAGGCTCGAGGTCGAGTCTTCAACATGAACGCACAAGAGGCACAAGCAGATGATAATATGGTGAACGGTACGTTCTTTATTAATAATCAGCCAGCATCTGTTCTTTTTTATTCGGGTCCCGATAAGAGTTTTGTGTTGTTATCTTTTGAACCATTGCTTCGAGTGTCTAGAACGAAACTAGGTAAACCATTGACAGTAGAAGTGGCGAGCGGTGAACCCATTGTTCTTGATTCTGTTCTCCGCAACTGCCAGTTGAACCTTAACAACCATCTTTTTCCTATTGACCTCACGCCTATGCAACTTGGAAGCTTCGACGTTATTGTGGGTATGGATTGGTTAGCCAAGCATCACGCAGAGATAGTTTGTTTCGAGAAGATCATACGCATGCCGCTTTCGTCAGGTGAGATCCTACAGGTTCGTGGTGAGAAACCTGCTGGTGGTCTCAAACTCATGTCTTGTTTTAAAGCTCGGAAGTATCTGCGGAAGAACTATGTGGCCTTTTTGGCACATGTGGTAGCAGATAAGGATAAAGGTAAGCCTATTCAAGATATTCCTGTTGTTCGGGATTACTCTGAAGTATTCCCTGAAGAGTTACCTGGTCTACCCCCAGCACGCCAAGTCGAGTTCCGTATTGATCTCGTACCTGGTGCAAATCCCATTGCCAGAGCTCCATATCGTCTTGCACCGTCCGAGATGCAAGAGTTGTCTAAGCAGCTGCAGGAACTCTCTGACAAAGGTTTTATCCGTCCTAGCTTTTCACCTTGGGGTGCTCCCGTTCTCTTTGTAAAGAAGAAGGATGGATCTTTTAGGATGTGTATCGATTATCGTGAGCTTAACAAGCTTAGCATCAAGAATCGATATCCCCTACCTCGCATCAATGATCTCTTTGATCAATTGCAAGGCGCTTCTTATTTTTCCAAGATTGATCTGCGATCTGGATATCATCAACTTCGTGTGCATGAAGAAGATATTCCCAAGACAGCGTTCCGCACTCGTTATGGGCATTATGAGTTCACACTCATGCCATTCGGTTTGACTAATGCTCCTGCTGTTTTCATGGACTTGATGAATAGGGTCTGCAAGCCTTATTTGGATAAGTTCATCATCGTTTTCATTGATGACATTTTGATATATTCTAAGACACAAGCTGACCATGAGCAACATCTTCGTCTTACTTTGGAACTCCTAAAGAAAGAGCAACTTTTCGCCAAATTCTCCAAGTGTGAATTCTGGCTTAAAGAGGTTCAATTCTTAGGACATATTGTCAACGAACAAGGTATTCATGTAGATCCCTCCAAGATCAGTGCGATTAAGGATTGAGATACACCTACTACTCCTACTGAAGTTCGTTCTTTTCTTGGTCTAGCGGGATATTATCGCCGCTTCATTGAAAACAATGGTATGAACCATCTACTTCATATGAGTATTATGAGGAACCAAGGATCGAACATCCGGATTAAAGCTTTGAGGATCCCGATCCTTACTCTATCGCCGACATAACCGATAGGATACTAGAACACATTAAAACTATTGAATGTTGTATAAAAGAATCTCGTGCAAGGGAAGAGGAGTCCCGCGCAAGAGAAGAATTAAATAAAGAAGAGATAGTTGAAAATGTAAAAATGGAAGAACAAATAAGTGAAAAACCAACACATGAGTTAAACAACGAAAAAGGTGAGTCCGTTAACGTTAAAATTCAAGAAGAGTCTAATTTTGAAGAAATTAATCTCTTGTCACCTTCTTTCAAAAATCATTGTTTAGTAGCCACTCATGCTAAGTTTTTAAAAGAGTTAAACACTAACACTAAAATTGACGAAACGGTAAGTATTAAGTTAACAAATGATCAAACCTCACTAATAAAAGAAGACACATTTCAAATCAACATTACACCGTTTCCATGTTTTTTTTTTCAAAACTCCTTTATTAGTAATGTTACAATTGATAAAGATCTTTGTGTTAATATAATGCCAAACTACATTTTCGAAACATTAAGTATTAGTGATTTTTCTCCACTTCAAATACCCATTTTTCTATCCAATCGGAAAGTAATAAAATCAATCGGTATAGCTGAGGATGTTTTGGTTCAAACAAATCAAATGGTAATCCCAACCGACTTTGTCATCCTCGATGACGCTCCTCTAGTGTCGGGACGACCCTTTGTAAAAACTCATGAAGCTTTGAAAAACCGGAAGTACAACAATCTCTATATTTAATTAGGGGCATTTAAAAGGAGCATCGACCTTAAGCGTTCAATGAAATATCCTTTCGGCAATAATGACCCCCTAATTGAAGTTGAAGATGAACCACCCGATATAAGTGAAAAGATTGACCACTTTGTTGAAGAAGAGGTCACCATAGAACAAACTTTTATAGTTCTTGATCAAAATGAGCAACCAAATAAGGAGTCTCCTGAAGATCCACCTCTTGAACTCAAAGAACTTCCAAAAGGTTTGGAATATGCTTTTCTAGACAAAGATGGTAAATCACCTGTAATTATTTCGTCTAAATTAAGTAGCATAGAAAAATAAAAATTAATTAAACTTTTGAAAAAGCATAAAAATGCGATTGCATGGAAGCTTGTAGATATTAAAGGAATAAGTCCTTCCATGTGCACGCACAAAATTTTAATGAATGATGACTATAAATCGGTAATACAACCACAACGAAGAGTAAATCCAAATGTACAAGAAGTGGTTAAAAACGAAGTCATCAAATTACTTGATGCCGGACTTATTTACCCTATCTCCGATAGTCCTTGGGTAAGTCCCGTTCAAGTAGTTCCAAAGAAAGGAGGTATGACGGTAATAACTAATGAGAAAAATGAATTAATACCGACGAGAACCGTCACAGGATGGATGGTATGTATAGATTATAGGTGATTAAATGAAGCAACAAGGAAAGATCACTTTCCTTTGCCCTTCATTGATCAAATGTTAGAAAGATTATCCGGTCACTTCGATGGTTTTTCAGGTTACTTTCAAATCCCGATAGCGCACTAAGACCAAGAAAAGACAACATTTACATGTCCCTATGGAACTTTTGCTTATCGACGCATGCCATTTGGTCTATGCAATGCCCCCGCAACCTTCCAACGTTGCATGGTGGCCATCTTCCATGACATGATAGAAAAGACAATGGAAGTCCCTTCATGGACGACTTTTCTATCTTTGGAGATTCATACGACCAATGCCTCGATAACCTTGAATGAATGCTATCCCGATGTGAGGAAACTAACCTCGCCCTTAATTGGGAAAAATGCCATTTCATGGTAACAGAGGGAATAGTACTCGGTCATAAAATCTCAAGCAAAGGAATGGAGGTTGATCGAGCAAAAATAGACACTATTTCTCGATTACCACCCCCATCTTCCGTTAGAGCAATCAGAAGTTTCCTAGGGCATGCCGGATTTTATAGACGATTTATCAAAGACTTTTCTAAAATTTCAAGACCTCTAACAAAATTACTTGAAAAAGATGCCCCTTTCATCTTTGACAAGGATTGCAATCAAGCATTTCTAACACTAAAGGAAATGCTAGTCAATGCACCTATCATGATAGCGCCTAATTGGAAATTACCTTTCGAAATCATGTGTGATGCAAGTGACTTTGCAGTTGGAGCCGTCTTGGGACAAAGAAAAGATAAGCATTTTCACCCAATTTATTATGCTAGTAAAACACTTAACGATGCACAAGAAAATTATACAACAACAGAAAAAGAGTTACTAGCTGTGGTATTTGCTTTTGATAAATTTCGTTCTTATCTTGTTCTTTCTAAAACAATAGTCTATACAGATCATGCAGCCATTCGATATCTCTTCAAGAAACAGGATGCTAAACTGCGTTCGATTCGGTGGATTCTACTCCTCCAAGAATTTGATATTGAAATCAAAGACAAAAGAGGAGCAGAAAACACCGCAGCAGATCATCTTTCGCGCCTAGAAGACCCAGCTTTGGAGGCAACCAGGGATGAACAATGAAAAATTTCCAACGGAGTCCTTGGAAATGGTGGGATACAGAGAAGAACCATGGTACGCCGACTATGCTAACTACCTAGCTAGCGGTATAGTCGCCAAAGGATGGCCACATCATCAAAGAAAAAAATTCTTTGCCGATGTGAAGCATTATTTTTGGGAAGATCCCTATCTTTTCAAAATGTGTGCCGATCAACTCATCTGCCGATGCGTACATGGTAGTGAAGCAAGAAGAATTCTCCGCCATTGTCATGAAGGTCCATACGGAGGACATCATGGTGCCGCTAGTACCGCACGAAAGGTATTTGATTCAGGATTTTAGTGGCCAACCATTTACAAAGACGCCCAAAGTCTTGTCAAGACATGTGATGCTTGCCAAAGAACAGGTAATATTTCTTCCAAAAACGAAATGCCACAAAATGGCATTCTTGTTTATGAAATTTTTTATGTGTGGGGACTCGACTTTATGGGACCTTTCCCACCGTCAAAAGGAAACAAATATATACCTGTGGCGGTAGATTACTTATCTAAATGGGCTGAGGCCAAGGCACTTCCAACGAACGATGGAAGAGTCATGGTAGGATTTCTGAAAAAATTATTCTCTCGTTTTGGAACACCTAAAGCTTTAATCAGTGATAGAGGTGCCCATTTTTGTAACCATCAACTCGAAAATTTTTTAACAAGATATGGGGTCTATCATCGGGTCTCAACAGCATATCACCCTCAAACAAATGGACAAGCCAAAGTGACTAATAGAGGTTTAAAACAAATACTCGAAAAAACCGTAGGGTTAAATTAGAAGGAATGGGCTGATAAATTAGATGATGCTTTATGGGCTTTTCGAACTGCTTATAAAACAACAATAGGTACAACCACATATAAGCTCGTCTATGAAAAAAGCTGTCATTTGCCAGTAGAAATTGCACACAAGGCCTACTGGGCAATTAAAAATGTAAACTTAGATTTAGAATTTGCCGGTAAAAATCGATTTTGTCAATGAAATGAATTAGACGAACTAAGGAATTATGCATACTCTAACTCTGAAATTTATAAGGAAAGAATGAAAAACTTGCATGATAAACACATTAAACCTAATGAATTTCGAGTAGGAGATCAAGTTCTTTTGTTTAATTCACGAATTCGATTGTTTCCTGGTAAATTAAAGTCTCGGTGGTCAGGACCTTTCTCCGTTACCCATATTTTCCCTCGCGGTGCAGTACAAATTAAATCTCCGAATGGAATTCCATTCAAAGTCAATGGCCAATGGCTGAAGCTCTATCAAGGATTCATTGAGGATGAGGAAGAAGAAATCTCGCTTCAAACGGTCGAAGAATAAAAGCGTCAACATCATACCTGGTAAGTTACGAACAAGCAGGTTGACATCTAAATCGGTAAGTCTCCTAACCAAGTTTTTGGGAAACAAGGGCACTCACACGAGCACTTAATAAAATAATAATAATAATAATAATAATAATAATAATAATAATAATAATAATAATAATAATAATAATAATAATAATAATAATAATAATAAAAGTTGCCCGCCCACGGGGCCGTGTCCGCTGGACACGGGGCCGTGTCCACGCAACTGTCGGGATAAAACCCCTTTTCCAAACAGTTTCTTCATTTCCACACGCCCCGTTTCCCCGAAAACTCTCTGGTTCGGGCGATTTTTCTACAAGATTCCGACGTCTCCTCTACTTCTAACAACATCAAGGTATGATTCTATCATCTTTAGTTGTTAGATTAAGCATTTGCATGTAGTTAAAATACCAAAAAATTGGGGAAAAATCTAAGGTTCTTGAACTTCATCCGGATGAAACCTCAAATTTTTGCTTAGATCTGTTAGCATTAGTTTAGATACATGTTATAGGAAGTAAATCAACTTGTATTGTTTGTAGATTTGCCCGATTTCTCATAAAAACCCCAAACCCTTGTTTTTGAACCAAAAAAGATAAAATTGAAGGGATAAACGGTTTGTTTTGGGAAAAACGGCATTTGGGGTTTTATTTTCGGGGAAAACCGCCCCTACTGGACCAAAAATTTTCAAGTTTTCGGGACCGGGTCGAAAAATGGGATTTTTGCTCAGTGAGCACGGGGGCATGTCCAGCCAATTTCAGGCCAACTCGGGGCGTGTCCGCTGAACACGGGGCCGTGTTCAGCCGACTGTTTTCAGTTCTCTCCGAAAATTTCACTGTTTCGTGCTAATTGTTTGGTGTTTCCTTTCAGATGTCCAAGAAATTCACACGGTTCAATGCAAATGAGTTGGATGCTAGAGCAAGATATGATGTGCTGCGAACCAGGCCAGAGGAATACTCACGAACAGTATGCATGGATCTTCTAGGAGCAGTGAACCAGCTTGACCGTTTCAACAACCTAGTTACCGGGCCACTGAGAGCCGCTCTGTGCACTCGACTTCGTTCAGTCCACGAATATAATCTGGAATTTGACAGCACATTCGCGTTCAAATCAAGAGCCGACCCATTTGATAATGATAGGGTAACATTCCCATGTGGGGGACTTTGTACTCGATCTCGATGGCACAGTTTGGGTCGATAGTTGGGTTGTATGCGGAGGAAGATGCGGGGGATGAAGAAAACACCGCCGGTCTCCGCGAGATCAAGGAAGGTGACCGCCAAGCTGCGTGGGCACAAATAGGAGAAGGCATCTACAATCCAAGCAGCACTAAGTTGAGGGACCCTCTTTACCGATACATTCACAGGGTCCTCACTTACTCTCTTAGTCAAAGGCATGATAGCAACGGTGTTGTAGGTTTAAGGGATCTACTAGTCCTTCACTGCATTCATACCCGCACCAACCTTGATGTTCCATACCTCCTGCTCCGAAACATGCACTAGCTTACTACTCCCCCGACTCCTATCTTCTTTGGGGGATGGATCTACCGTCTCTTCAAGCATTTTGTGAACATGCCCAGGTCTTTCCAAAAGAGCCCATGGTCGGGGAGAGTGGACATGACCAATTTCCGCTCCATGAACCTGATTTATGAAGAAGAAGACGGGACGATTAGCTTCCAAAGAGTTCAGGAGCATGCTTGGAACCCGCAAGAGGCACTCGTCTTACACGCTCCACATTTCCAACCTCCTCCTCAATACCAGTACCAGCCCCATGGTGATCCGGGCCAATCCTCCTCTCAAGGAGGCGGTTTTCCTAACTTCCAAAGTTTACATGATTTATTGCAGGAAAACCTCATGTGCACCAGGAACACCTATAACATGGCCAGCAACACATACACCCGGGTCGGAGCAACAGAGAGAAACATATCCGACATACAGGATGACATTGGGAACATCCGGGAGTACATGGCGGGGCATGGAGGAGACGATGATGATGAAGACAAGGACATGGATTAGGCGGGAGGAGTGGAGGTAGCGGTTCATGGTTGGAGGTCCACAGGTTAATCCCTTATCTCATGAACAATTTCCGGCTTGGGTGCCGTATGTTGAACAATTTACTTTCCTTTAACTCTTTTTACTTTCTGCATTTATTTTTCTTTTTAACTTGTGATATGGATGCTTGAACAATGGTAATTTAGGATGCTTGTTATGGTTTGGTGCAGTGTTTATTGATAAAACAGGTACATACGAGGCTTAGAGTACTAAACATTAGTGCTACTAAAGCCGGGACAGGAAAACCGAAGTAAGAAACCTGTTTTTCACCTTTGCAGATTATCCACACGGGGTGGTGTTCAGCGAACACGCCCCCGTGCCCATTGACCCAGACCTGCTGTTTGTCAAAATTCTGCAGATTTTTTGCCAGACACGGGGTCGTGCCCAGTCGACACGCCCCCGTGTCCACCTTCTGTAACTTCTTGTTACTGGCACTCTGACCATGGGGCCGTGTTCATCCAACACGGGGTCGTGTCCAGACGCCCAGTAACATAAAATTTTGCTTTTTCACAACTTTTTACACATTCAATCAACCTAAAAACTTATTTTTGGGACACATTGAGGACAATGTTTAATTTAAGTGTGGGGGGATGCTAAAACCTTGAATTTTGCAAGTCCTAATTACAAGCCTTACACAAAACTCTATTGGACCCGCTAATCACCCCAAATTTTTTCAAAAATTTTTCATTTTTTTACTTGTCTAGGTTTAATTTGGGAATTTTAAGTTCTAAAAAGGTTATATTTTTACAAATTTACAACCAATAGCGTCGTGATAAAAAGAACCAACATAAGAAAATTATGAAACGGCATGACAAATCTAGTTAAAATTTGATTATATATACTCGATCACAAAAAAACTCATTCCCACAAAAAGTGAGTTTTGAGCCTTTATTGAGCATACAAATATACATCTTTAAACTAAATGCTCATTTTTCGTTTCTTGTGTGAATAGCCGCTTGGTTCTTACAACTCTAGAACTTGCCACGATAATGCATTCCCGGTCCTTACCAACTTTAACCCAAGTAAGTAAATGATGTAGGCATTAGGACTAACCCTTTTTATTTCTACACCATTATTTTTTTTACCACCTACCCAAAACCCCCCTAATTAACCCCTTTGAGCCAAAACATTTTCATTTCTTAACCCAAATCAAACACCCTTTTACCTACCTAAAACCCTTTTTCATTTTAAACCCTTTATTTTAGTAACAAAGCTCGGTTTTTCTTATGGCTTCCTTAAAAAAAATGATTATGAAGCCAAAAGAAATAAACAAATAAGTTTATCAAAAAGACAACTTTGTTTGAAGAATTGCTTCATCAAAATAAAAAGTTGCAAAAATAAAAAGTCTTACAAAAATCGAAGCTTTTTAGCCTTTCGCCCTTTTCTACTAACCACTAACCCGACCACCTACCTTTAACCCAAGCCTAACCCTTCACCCCAAAAGTCCTCTTGATATTTACAAAAGTTTCTAGTTAAAACGGAGGAGGATTGATTGCTTGGCAAGCTTATGGTAGGAGTAAGTTCCATGCCGCTCTCGAGAGTTTTCACAAAAATACACCTTCGGCCGAGTGTTGAGTGACCCACCGTGAGGTATGTGAACTTGTATATAAATGGAATTTTAAAAAGGCATGTTATGCCCTAATAAGTAATTTATCTTATGTAATGTTTTAAATAAATCATGACGAATAGGATTGTATATAAATAAAAATAAAACTTATTAAAGAATCTTGGAAATCCCGACACACTATGACAAGCCCAAAAACCTTCTCTTCTACCCGTTCCATTTGGGAGTGTAAAGCCACATTATAAAGAGTTTTGCTTAAGGACAAGCAAAGATTCAAGTGTGGGGGTATTTGATGTGTGCAAAATGCAACATATAAATTTCATCAAATGTGGCATAAAACTAACCCTTTTTGAGTACTAATGTTGGAAAAAGTGTGTTTTTGTCTTCCTTTTGTATTTTCATGATTAAATGAGCTCAAATGAACAAAAGAAGCAAAAAGGCAGCTAAATCTAACATAAATACAAGAAAAGGAACAAACGTGGCATGCCCGACCCCCCGACAACATCTTCCCAAGCAAAAACAAGAGAACAGAAGGCTGAACACGCCCCGTGCTCAATGAGAACGGGGGCGTGCCCAAGTGTCTGCAGAAAAGACAAAGTTGTAGTAGCTTCTATCACCCACCACAGGGGCGTGCCCAGCGGACACAGGGCCATGGTCAACTCTAAGATTCGCAAAATCTGAGGAAATCTTGATAGTACAGATATGCTTCTGCACACAGGGTCGTGCCCAGCGGACACAGGGGCGTGGTCAACTAATGCAGACAAACTGCATTAATAAAGAAAGAGAAGATGGGTGGACATGAGGCCGTGCCCAATGGACACGGGGCCGTATCCGGGCTTCTGTACAGACTATAAATAGGGGTGCTTGGCTCATTTGCAAACCATTCCTTGGCACACCACCTCTCTCACACTTCACCCACACTCCACCACCACCACAACACCATCATCCACCACCATCATCCAACATCCATCATAGAGTGTGTGAGTAGTCTCCGGATCCAAGATTGATCGTAAGAGTTCTTGACAATCAAAGGCCATGTTTGCCTATGTCTCTTACATCACTTGGTGAAGAGAAGTGTCTAGTGTAATACTTTTTATTTTTAATCTTTTTGCACTTTTTATTTGGTTATGTATTAATGACTTTAATAACTAGTTTCTTATGTTGAAGGTGAGTCTTCCTTATCGTTTGTCCATGGTGTCTTGGCATTATTTTACTGTCTATATAAAATAAAAGATTTTCACCATTCATATCTCCACGGTCTATATGGAGGTATGTTGGCTACCTGGTCGGGGGTTAAGGGAACGGTTTGGTAAGAGTCTTGCCTTGTTCAGTGTATAGATCCTGCAAGGACCTGGGTCAAATTTAGTAGGACCTCCTTCAATACCCACTGGTATTGGATGGCGGGGGTCCAAACTCTTTGATCCCCTCATATGTAAGCTACTATTAAAACTTTAACCCGGCTACTTAGGACTGTATCCCTGCTGACTCAGACTACTTAGCCAAGGGTAACGTCACCTTCAAAAGAGAGGCCTACCACATTATGCATTAATAACATAATTTATTATCTTTCAATAATCTGACCCTTTAGGATTGTATCCTTGCTGACTCAAACTACTGGGTTGAGGGTAACGTCACCTTCAAAAGAGGGGCCTACTACAATAACTAAGATAATCTCTTAAAAAGTGCAAAAGTGCGGAAATAATCAAAGGTTACACTAAACAAGAGTCGGATCCAAGTGATTCATCTTGTCTATCTGTTTTTATTTTTATTTTTATTTTCAGCATTTTTAGTTTTTATTTTTCTAGTTTAAAACATTTTTCTAAACTTTTGATTTGATTAGACGTTGAGGATAAACCGGTATTAAAAGCTCTTGTGTCCTTGGACGACCTCAGTATCTTACCAACACTATACTACGCTCACGATGGGTGCACTTGCTCATATATGTGTTTGGTGTTAATAAAATATCGTGTTTTATATATTTAAAACTTGACTAACGTGTAAAAAGGGCTAAAAATATATATAAAAATCTACGACACCACACGCGCATCAGTGACCCTAGTTGTATAGGGAATAACCTTCTGAGGTTATACCTTGTGGTCACTTAGTTTAATTAGTTGTATGATAGGTAGTTTATATGCCTTAGGAAAATGACCAAAATGCCCTTTTCATGCATAATTGGATTTTAAGCATATGTAAGTTAACTTTTGTAACCTAAACTAATTATGCAACATATTCAAACATGTTAGGGCATATAATACTAGTCATAGGACTAGTTAGGCGTCTCGAACACGCATTTGCGCGAACGACGTGTTAAAGTAGCATAAGCGACCTTAATGGGTCGTAACGGGTCGTAAGCACTTATGATAGGTTCCGATTTAGAATGTAGGCTTTGTTAAACCATATCACATGAGTTCCAATACTCATTTGGTTTACAAGACCTCATTCTAGCCGATCTTCCGATTTAGGTTTCGATTTATTAACTAGCGATTCGATTACTAGGTACTACTTGAATTCCTTGGTTTACTCGAGCTTTGCTAGTTCATTTAATCGAGGATACTTTGCACTACGATGTGAGTACATAGTGTAAGGACCTGCAAAAATGTCCCACAACACTCCGTAAGTGGAAACCCGGACTCCTAAAACCCAAATCTTTGTGACAAATCAAGAAAATCCAATTTTATCCATCTCTCGCGGGCCGCGTAAGAGTTAAGCAGAGCTTACGCGGGGCGCGGCAGCCCTGGAGTCTCCGGATAAGTATATGGGACACGTGTCGTCACACGTGTCAAGACTAACGATGACTCAGCCGACCCAGACTCCCTCGCGGGCCGCGATGCGCCCCATTTCCAACCCTATAGATAAGATCTTCAAGCTTCAGTTGAAATCGTTCAATTCTTCTCTTTCTCTTAGCTTCTACTATAGCAAAATAGTACCCCGGTAATATATTCTAACCCCCAAAACTCTGCCCGTTATAAGGGTAATAACTCTAATCACTGGTACGATACTTTATCTGATCGATTGAATCCGATGGATGTTTAAGTGCTGCCTATATTCGGCTATACTTTGTCATTCGTCGTGAGGGTTTTTATCTCGTGATTATCGTTAAAGTTGAATTGAGATAATACACTAACGCGAGTTCCCTTGTATCTAGAAATTAGAACTCATAACCAGGAAGCTGTTAAACTAGAATACTTAGCAATTAAGTAAACTTAGTAGTTAAGTAAACTTAATAGTTAAGTAAACCTAGTGTTTAAGTAAACTTAATAGTTATAAAAACTTAGCAGTCAAGATAACTTAGCGGTTAAGAAAACTAATTAGCTAAGGAAACATTAACAGGAAAGAAAACTTAGCAGTTAAAGAAGCTAAGTAAGTTAATTACTCAGTTAATTACGTTATTTAATTAATCGGCTAAGTAAAATTACTTGATTTAAACCGTTAAGGAAAATTAATCAGCTAAGTAAGATTAATTAAAGTTAAGTAAGATTAATTAATCAGTTAAGTATGATTAATTAAGTTAAGCAAGATTAATTAATCAGTTAAGTAAGATTAACTAAGTTGAGCAAGATTAATTAATCAGTTAAGTAAGATTAATTAAGCTAAGTAAAATTAATTAATCAGCTAAGTAAGATTAATTAACTAAGTAAATTAAACACCTAAATAGATATATATGAGGAAGGTGCAAGGAAGGTGCAAGAGGATATATATGTGGGTAGGAAGCTTCCTAGAAAATGTATAGGTAACTTCCTAGAAAAGTTATATGAAATTTCCTAGAAAATACAACGGAAACTTCCTAGAAATTTCATATTTCCTACCTATAAATAGGAAGCTTAGAATTCATTTTTCTTTGCTCATTCCTTCTATTCTTCTCTCTATACGTTGGTGTTCTAACCAATAATCACCGATGCGATATTCTGTCTGATCGATTCGGGAACCAACTAATGAATGCCAAAGTGCTGTCTAAACAAGACTATACTTTGTGAATTTCATTAAGGTTCTGAAACGAATGCCAAAGTGCTGTCTAAACAAGACTATACTTTGTGAATTTCGTTAAGGTTCCGATCTCATGACCATTGTTAGGTTTGATTTGGTATAACACTAATACGTATTCCACTCTGTTAAACTAAATGTTTAACGACCCGAAACTCTGCACTATACACTCACAATCAAAATAGATGCTCAATTATTAGAAGATTCAGAACTATAAAGTAGAGGCTTAGAATCAAGATGCTTGTTTAATCAAGATTATATGCTAACAAGGTGAGTCATTCTCTTTTTATCAAAAGTATTTTACAATACCTCAAATTATTTTCCAGTTATATTTTACAGGGGGTAAGTCTTTGTTATCTTAAATTACTGGCAGTAAGTGGGGTATTGTGCACATTACTATTGTTCTCTCTCGTTTAGGTGGACGAACCGAAACAGAGATAATCATCATTATTGGGTGAAAGGATCCAATAGTGGTATGACCATCGTCACCAGGGGGTGTCACTGGACCAGATAATTATAAGATAGTGGCAATTGTAATCGCTCGTAGTCCTGTAATTTATAACAATGTGTCATTTTGTACAAAAAAATGAATGAACTCACCAGTATTTCCTGCTGACCAAATCTTTTTAAAACACGTTTCAGGTAGTTACAGTAGATTGGAATAAGAGTGATGATACGGCACCGAAAGGCTTAAAGAAGTGGCTTATTTTATCAATTGAATTAAATTAAGCAAACATGGTTTCATATATTCGGGTTTACCCCTTATTAAAGCTACCTCTGTAAAACATGGGTTTTATCCCATCTATTTAATAAATAAAATCCGGTGTTTTCTAAACTCTGATATTTTTCCTAACTCACGGTCCTGATGAATATTTCCGCTCGCGGCTCTCGTCCAGGGTGTGGTCAGGGGTCGTGACAAAGGTGGTATCAGAGCCACTGGTTTAAGCCAATAGGTGTTGTAATAATAATACCTAAGCTTAAACGAAAGAGTTAGGAAATTGTTATTAACTGGTAGCAACAAGGATAGTATTTAGACCTGAACTTAAGAAAAATGCCTTAGTATAAGCTCCGAAATAAGCTAACTACTTGCGTGGATAAAGTGTGATGGGTGTTGGTATGCTGTGAGGATGATGACTAGAACGTTGCAAGTACAATAAATAAGCAATAACACTTGGCCACTGTTATTTCTTATTTATTGGTACTACTGGGTTCTGGAATATGATCCGTCATGTGAATACTAACTTCCTTGTTCTTTGATAAAAGCCCTTATAAAAGATTCATTTTTAATCATGAATTGAGAAGATTCTATTTATGGGAAATACAAATTACCTCTCAGGCGAGAACCGGGCGAGATGGGGTATCTAAAATGTCAAACAAGTGACAGAATTCCCTAAATAGTATCATGACATGATATCTGACTTGTTTTTGGAAATATGAATCTGTTTAATACATTAACCTTATGCGAGGTTTGTATATTACAGTATGTGAAAAATATGATCATATAGATATGTATATCTATAAGGAAATTTAGAAACTATAAGGGTTGACCATATAGAATAAATCACGAGGCATGTGTGTCAATAATAATTCCAGACTTCTTTATCAGTAATCTCTTGTATACATCTATAATTCCAATATCAAAAACTATTTCATTTTGATCATTCGTCTTGTAACTCGTGTGACAAGATGTATATGAATCCTTTAAGTTGGGATGCTATCGAAAGTCTAAGCATTCCCTTTGCGTTACCTTAGATTATTAACTCATTAGGAAACCTGTAGCTAAAGTTGTGCTAGGCACAAGACGTCTCAAAACTTATGCTAATAAGAGTAATTCTACTTTCTTTAAAAACTCTTGTGAAGATAATAGTGACCACGACTAGATACACTTACAAAGACTCTTCACCTATAATCCTACTAAGATTACTGTTATGACGATACAAGAGCTGCAAAGACTAAAGTTGTCCAAACCAATAGTATATATGCTAAGAATGATGAAGTAATGTATGCTTCAAAATTTTGATATTAAGATAGTAAGACTTGATCTTCAAAACACATGATCACGACGTATGCCATGAAATGGAAAGAACTGACAGAAAGGAAATTCTGTCTGCTTCATAAAAAGGGAACAAATGGCAAAGATGATTCCTGCGGTGATTGCTGAATTAGGTTGAGATTTGCAAGCCAACCGTAGAAGTGACTACAAGGAGACAAGACAGACCAGCCGATAAAGTTCGTCTCTGTGATGAAAGCTGCAAGTTATGCAAAGAAGTAAGACAAAGCGTATATGGTCTCGGAGTTCATTAATGACAGAGGCATGGAATTGAAAAAAAATTCCGGTAATATCGGAATACTCTAATGTTTTCCCAGAGGATTTACTTAGACTATCACCCGAGCGTAAAGAGAAACTCAGAATTCATCTGAGACTAGGAACAACACCGATTGTTATATCACAAAGTTAAGACTAATGTAGTAATTAATGATTTAAGTCATAAGTTTCATAAGAAGCCGAATCAAGTACGTGCTCTTAGATTAAATTGCGGATAGATTTAATAAAACGAGTGAAGAGTGCCCAAGAAACAACAATCAAGAATGATGCTAAAGATTTAAAAAGGAATTAGAAAAAGGAACTAATGGAATTTGGAAATTCCATAAGAAAAGAATTTGGGTCCTAATAAAGGAAACCTATGAGAAAGAATTCTAGAAGGAGCTCATAGAACTAAGTATTTGTTGCATAGTGTAAGTGATATGTGGTATCAAGAGTCTTATAAGAATTACTAATAGATAGCAAGTTATACCTCTAAGTATTTAATCTGTTAGCAAGTTAAAGCTGAACATTAGAAACCTTTAGGTTGACTTCAATAACTAGAAGTGTCAGTATGGAAAAGGGATTGATAACAGATGGATATTGTTACCAAATTACCCAAAACAAGAAACGACACAGTCTGGATGATTGTGGTTCGATTAACCAAGTCTGCTCAATCCCTACCAATGAAGGAACCCATTAATATAAAACGCTTAGTTAAGTTGCGTGGAAACGAAATAGTCTCATTACATAGAATCCCTTTATTTATTTAATCGAGACAATCATTTCACTTTTCATTTCTGGATCAATTTTAACCCGACTTATTTTGAGAAAAGTGAAGGAACATTACAAACATAGAAAAACATGCTAAGTTCATGTGTTATAAATAAAACTATCATTTATCACTCATAAGATTCTCCAATAATTGGTCTACAGGTATTAGTGTTAACCGTTTAAAACACTTTATGAATGATAATATCATCCAGTATGTTAGACATACATGTGAGAAAAGCAACTATCAGGCCATGAGATCGAAAAACCATTGAAATTTAAATCAGAGAAAGGATATCACTAAAAGTCTCTCTGTGTTGGAAAGGAAAGCTAAGTCCGAGGAATGTCAAACCATTAAAGTAACTAAGCAAAGTAGGGCCAGTAGCCTATCAGCTAAAATTTCTAGAAAAAAAAACGGCAAGTATACATGATACATTTCATGAAATACCTAGAAATCTTTATTTATACCTTTTCAAGATATAGAAGTAAATGCAATTTTAATTGAAAGACCTTATCAGTCAATTATGAGAACTCCAAAAACATACAAGATTAGTTCTGGTTAGGGTGAAGTAGGACTTAAAGCATGGACAAGAAAATACTTGGGTATCGAAGATACGACGGAAGTATCCTTACTTGTTCCAGTAAATCTTAAGGACGAGATTTTAAATAAGGTGGGGAGGATGTAAGGACCTGCAAAAATGTCCCACAACACTTCGTAAGTGGAAACCTGGACCCCTAAAACCCAAATCTTTGTGAAAAATCAAGAAAATCCAATTTTATCCATCTCTCGCGGGCCGCGTAAGAGTTAAGCAGAGCTTACGCGGGGCGCGACAGCCCTGGAATCTCCGGATAAGTATATGGGACACGTGTCGTTACAAGTGTCAAGACTAACGATGACTCAGCCGACCCAGACTCCCTCGCGGGCCGCGAAGGAGAAGCCAATAGGTTTTGCAGGCCGCGACGCACCCCATTTCCAGCCCTATAAATAAGGTCTTCAAGCTTCAGTTGAAATCGTTCAATTCTTCTCTCTTAGCTTCTACTATAGCAAAATAGTACCCCGGTATTATATTCTAACCCCCAAAACTCTGCCCGTTATTAGGGTAATAACTCTAATCACTGGTACGATACTTTATCCGATCGATTGAAACCGATCCGATGGATGTTTAAGTGCTGCCTATATTCGGCTATACTTTGTCATT
The DNA here is from genome assembly GCF_002127325.2 of Helianthus annuus. Lineage (NCBI taxonomy): Eukaryota > Viridiplantae > Streptophyta > Magnoliopsida > Asterales > Asteraceae > Helianthus > Helianthus annuus. Next base: position 56,090,705 of record NC_035435.2, on the reverse strand, counting down.
CGTCGTGAGGGTTTTTATCTCGTGATTATCGTTAAAGTTGAATTGAGTTAATACGCTAACGCGAGTTCCCTTGTATCTAGAAATTAGAACTCATAACCAGGAAGTTGTTAAACTAGAATACTTAGCAATTAAGTAAACTTAGCGGTTAAGAAAACTTAATTAGCTAAGGAAACATTAACAAGAAAGGAAACTTAGCAGTTAAAGAAGCTATGTAAGTTAATTAATCAGCTAATTATGTTATTTAATTAATCGACTAAGTAAAATTACTTGATTTAAACCGTTAAGGAAAATTAATCAGTTAAGTAAGATTAATTAAAGTTAAATAAGATTAATTAATCAGTTAAGTATGATTAATTAAGTTAAGTAAGATTAATTAATCAGTTAAGTAAGATTAATTAAGTTAAGCAAGATTAATTAATCAGTTAAGCAAGATTAATTAATAAGTTAAAAAAGATTAATTAAGCTAAGTAAAATTAATTAATCAGCTAAGTAAGATTAATTAACTAAGTAATATAAACACCTAAATAGATATATATGAGGAAGGTGCAAGAGGATATATATGTGGGTAGGAAGCTTCCTAGAAAATGTATAGGTAACTTCCTAGAAAAGCTATATGAAATTTCCTAGAAAATACAAAGGAAACTTCCTAGAAATTTCATATTTCCTACCTATAAATAGGAAGCTTAGAATTCATTTTTCTTTGCTCATTCCTTCTATTCTTCTCTCTATACGTTGGTGTTCTAACCAATAATCACCGATGCGATATTCTGTCCGATCGATTCGGGAACCAACTAACGAATGCCAAAGTGCTGTCTAAACAAGACTATACTTTGTGAATTTCGTTAAGGTTCTGAAACGAATGCCAAAGTACTGTCTAAACAAGACTATACTTTGTGAATTTCGTTAAGGTTCTGACCTCGTGACCATCGTTAGGTTTGATTTGGTATAACACTAATACGTAGTCCACTCTGTTAAACTAAATGTTTAACGACCCAAAACTCTGTACTATACACTCACAATCAAAATAGATGCTCAATCATCAGAAGATTCAGAACTATAAAGTAGATGCTTAGAATCAAGATGCTTGTTTAGTCAAGATTATATGCTAACAAGGTGAGTCATTCTCTTTTTATCAAAAAGTATTTTACAATACCTCAAATTATTTTCCAGTTATATTTTACAGGGGGTAAGTCTTTGTTATCTTATATTACTGGCAGTAAGTGGGGTATTGTGCACATTACTATTGTTCTCTCTCGTTTAGGTGGACGAACCTAAACAGAGATAATCATCATTATTGAGTGAAAGGACCCAATAGTGGTATGACCATCGTCACCAGGGGGTGTCACTGGACCAGATAATTATAAGATACTGGCAATTGTAATCGCTCTTAGTCCTGTAATTTATAACAATGTGTCATTTTGTACAAAAAAAAATGAATGAACTCACCAGTATTTCCTGCTGACCAAATCTTTTTAAAACGCGTTTCAGGTAATTACAGTAGATTGGAATAAGAGTGATGATACGGCACCGAAAGGCTTAAAGAAGTGGCTTATTTTATCAATTGAATTAAATTAAGCAAACATGGTTTCATATATTTGGGTTTACCCCTTATTAAAGCTACCTCTGTAAAACATGGGTTTTATCCCATCTATAATAAATAAAATCCGGTGTTTTCTAAACTCTGATATTTTTCCTAACTCACGGTCCTGATGAATATTTCCACTGCAATGTTTTTAAAATAACCACCAGTACCACTTGACTGCTCGCGGCTCCCGTCCAGGGTGTGGTCGGGGGTCGTGACACATAGTTCCCCTATTTTACTGTTTTCAATTGTTTTGGGGTGATTCATATGCGTTAAACGATTTCGATGCTTTCAAACGATGATTTCAAAAACGAATACTATGGTTTATATTAAACAAGAACGATTTCGATAATGTGAACGAACTTGTTGGACGTATTTACATAACGAATGACATTCTTTAACATTGAAAAAAAGTATAAAAGAACAAAAAAGCCCCTCCGCCCTTCATTATATCGTGTGCCACGTGTTGGTCCAGGATCCGTCCTCACCGTTCTCACACTTTAGGGCATTTTCTCCTGATCCCGTACCTATATATTATATGTTAGGTAAGGGTTCCTTTACAAATGGTTGTATTCCTAACAGGTAAATATAGATAAATGGTTGAATTCCTAAGAGGTAAATATAGATAAAACACCATGTACCTTCAAATCAAAACATCATGTACCCTCTGTAAACTGCATAATAAAACACCATGTAGATGCTACAAATTAAACACGGCATAATGATTACGTTGTTATTTGTAAAATAAAACACCATGAACCTACTATAACTGAAACACTATTGTATGAACAACACCAAAATACCATGGACTAAAAACATTCGGTTGAAATGTAATTATATATATATATATATATATATGTATAAAGCAGTATGGGACTTATATTAAATATGAAAAAAACACCCGTTATTATGGTGTAATTTTTGTTTTAAAAAATACGTATATAAAATCTTTTGGCGTTTAAAAAAGGCGGACATGAACTTGCATGTGCATTGCATGTGAGTCTCTAAAATTAAGACAAGTCGAAATTGCATTTGTATTCCTATGCTATCAAATAAATAATTAAAAATAAAAAAGTAATTTACAAAAAATCCATAGTCAATTTCATCCAACAAAATTACAATCTAATAGTCCAAAATGCTTCTTAGACTTCCTGTAAAAAAAACCCTTTGTAGTCTAATTCTACCATATATATATATATATATATATATATATATATATACATATATATATATACATATATATATATACATATAGGGCTTGGTTATATAAGAAACCCTATCTTTTTTAGAAAACTATGGAAACCCATTGTGAACCATTGATTACCTTTCATCTAACTTGATCAAAGGCTCTCATAATTTTGGTAAGAATTATATTTAAAAGAAATCTTATAATACATATTAGTAAAGGAGAAAGGGCATTTAAGGCATTCAAAATTCTGACTTTTCTCTTACACACATCAACTTTATTTCTCTTACACACATGTTATCTCTCTCTCCTCTCACCTCTCTCCTCTCTCTTCAATCAAGAACATGATGAACACCAAACACAAGTTTCTATCTTCAAGTTCAGATCTAAATCGTATGAAAGAAAAAATGTTTGAAGATTGTTGTTTTAGAGAGAGAACAACGGCAGGATGAAGGTTTTTAGAGAGATGAATTTTTTGTTTTAGAGAGAGAAACAACAATCTTCATCATGTTCATCTATAACACCAAGAACACACATACAAGTGTGTGAGAGAGAAGAAGTTTGAAGTATGTTGTTTTAGAGAGAGAACGATGACATACGCACGAGTGTGTGTGTGAGAAGAAGGTTTGAAGATCTTCTTCGTGTTCATCGGACGGTTATAGATCCGGTAAGTGTTCTTGAAATATCATTTCACACTTGATTTTTTTGTTGAAATGATTATTAATATGATTTTTTTTTGAACGAGTTTTTTTGGTGGTTGGTGACGCCGGAGTTCGAAACGTCGTCGGAGTCAAGATCTAGTAATGGTTAATGTTCTCTTTCTCTCTCCTCTCCTTTGTCTTCAATCAAGATCTAGTAATGGTTAATGTTCATGTATTTTAAATAAATCGAAAACTTTAGGATGAGATTTTTGAACGGGATTTTTTGTTGGTTTGGTTGCTTGTTTGGGGATTTTGATCTTAACAATAATTGTTTTTTTTTGTTGGTTTGGTTGCAGGTTTAGCCTTTTGATCTGAACAGTAAGTGTTTTTTTTGTTGGGTTGTTTGATTTACAGAAACAGACCCATAACATGTGTTAAGCACCTGTTAGAATAATATATAACGTGTGTTGATTTACAGAAACATATCCATAAAGATATTCAATTGACAAGCTGGATGGATGCGTGGATATTGAACAAGTCAAATCTTTTGGGAAAGAAGTTTTCATTCGTTTATAACATGTGTTAGTGGTTCATGCTGTAACAGATCCATAAAGAAGTTTTCATGCTGTAACAAGTTTTCGTTCATGCTGTAACAGAACAGCATGATGTAATCAGACATGTGTTCATATATAACATGTGTTAAGCCCCTGATAGAATAATATATAACGTGTGTTATCCTTGTTAATTAAAAAAAAACAAGTAATAACTATTTTATTTTTATTGATGTTTAAAATATCTGATAATGTGGATACCGAGCGTAATACTTGTACAAGTATTACATGTACAAGTTAGTATGTAACATGTAATATTAAACGAGCCATTTATGGTATCACATGTACCGGTAATTTTTGGAATATACAGATTTTGGAATATATAACATGTGTTAAGACTCTGTTATAATGTTTGTATAACTTTAACTTTAGGACCTTAACATTATATGAAACGGGTCATTTGTTGTGCAGATTTTGGAATATATAACATGTGTTAAAACCAACGGTCTCGGCAATTGGATCTTATTTCCCTTGAATCCATCACTGTCCTAATAAACAAAAAGATAAGATAACCGTTAAGTCGTTAACTCATAAATATTAACACATTCATAGCCAGATGTTCAGACTATAACACGAAATATAACGTGTGTTAACATGTGCATCCAGCAAGATGATGGCATGTAAACGTGCATTATGATTAGCGGATCACGCATGGTAACACATTTATAGGTAGGTTGGGAATAAATTTTTAAAACCCTTTGTGTATAATTCGATGGTAACACTATGTTGTAAACGGGTGTGTATAATTCTTAAACGGTTTTTTGGATTCGTTATTATTGTTGGGGTTTCCTAATCACTTGTTTTTTGTTACATGTTTTACAAGTGTGTTGTTGAATCCAAAAAATATCAGGTTTGTTTCTCTAAGATCGAAAAATGACTGCCCTTGGTCAGATACTAACATGTGTTAGTGTACATGTAAGGTCAGTCACATTTGTTTTCATTAACATGTGTTACGTTTATGTCAGCGTTTGTTTTCACATTTGTTGTCGTTAACATCCGGAACATATGATATATAACGTTTTTTAACATGTCAGCAAGTGTCAAATATTGCAAACCATATTGGGAATAAATAAATTGAAACCATCAAGTTGTGCACTTTTATATCAAGTGGATGGTATCGTTTAAAACGTAGAGGGTGTACAACATGTGTTAGGCTGTATATGTACTAACATGTCACATTTAATCACATGCATGTTACTCCCGTAATTTGTTGGTTTCTAAAAAACGATGGTATCGTTTAAAACGTAGAGGGTTTCTAAACGTAGAGGATGGTATCGTTTAAAACGTAGAGGGTGTACAACTAGTTGGTTTCTAAAAAACGATGTGCCAATGATTAGACTTCAAAAAAAAAAAACCGATCATGTGTTAAGACACATGATAAGTGGAAATATTTTCTTCGGAATTGCTATGTCTAGCAGTATAAAGTGTAACATGTATTTTGGTACAAGCTTTAAAAAGAAAATAGAAAAAAGACAAAAAGACTACCATCAGGAATTTCCCTAAACCCAGAAGAATCAAAGGGCAGTTGATTAAATCCAGAACCATGACGAGGCATTTTAGAATACCCGACGTTTAGGGAAGCAACATGTGTATCGCTGAACTACATCGAAAACAACATGAACTAGCGACAAAGTGAAGAGAAAGACATAAACGCGCACAATATCATGACAAAATCTGGGTCGAAGATACTTCATGAACATTAATAAAGCAACCTCAGGAACATTACTTCGTTGAAAGAATCCATTAATCATACAATCTAGAACATTTATCTGGTGATACAATCTGGAACATTTACTTGAATCACTTTAATAAATCGCCTACATGACCATTACTGACTCTAAATGTATCTCCATGCTTGTACAAAACGAAGAGAAACAACACAACAAGACTCTTTCTGGCACAAAAAGAACACATGCTTGTACAAACCTGGAACATTTCCTTCATCTTCGATCTCAATCTCAATCTCACTAATGTTATTTCAGATCAGATGTTGGAGGATGCTCCATGGTTCAACAATGGTGGAACTAGATCTCAATGAAGAAGAATGACTTTATGAAAAATAAAATCTTTATTTAAATGTAAAAAGTAAAGGTATATGATGGGTTGAAAACATGATGGGACATGACAGGACAAATGGAGGAAAATATCTTTGGGAATATATGCAAAATTACACATATACCCTTAAAGAAAAAGTAGGAGTATGTTAATGGCTGACACGTGGCGTAATATGGACCATGCAATGAGTTTTCAAAGTTTTCTAAAAATAAAGGGTTTCTTGTGTAACATTATCCTATACATATATATATATATATATATATACATATATATATATATATATATATATATATATATATATATATATATATATATATATAGGGAGGGGCTCATGCGAGAACCACCCTTATTGTGAGAACCGCGAGAACCAATGTGAACACAACCTAAAATAGCTAAAAAAAACCTAACCCCCACCCCTCCTCCCCAACCCCCCCCCCCTCAAGCTAAAATGCTAAAAACTAAACCCCCAAAAAACCTAAAAAAATCTAAAAAAATAAAAAAAAATCTAAATTTTTTATGCTTAAATCGCTACTTTTAGTGGCAAAAAAAAAATTTTTTTAAAAAAAAAAAATTTAATTTTTTTTGGCTTCGAAAAGTAGCGATTTTTATATAAAAATATTAAAAAAAATTTGTGTGATTTTTAGCTATTTTTAGGCATTTTTGGTTATGTTCACATTGGTTCTCGCGGTTCTCGCAATAAGAGGTGGTTCTCGCCTGATCTTCTCCCTATATATATATATATATACAGGTAGCCGCTAAAATAGAAACCACCTCCAGTTGTAAGAACCGCGAGAACCACTTTCAACCAATCAAATTATGCCAACTAAAAGGGTGTTTTGGTCTTTTACCCCAATTGTCTAATCTCTCACTCTCTCTCTTCATTAATGTCACACCCCCAAAATACCACCTAGGGAGTGTCCCTGCTAGGCGTGTGACAACCAATAACGAGCCACCAATCATATTGAACCCATGACAAATTTAATAAATAAATACCAATTGTTAAAGAGTTGTATCAACAATGAGTTTAATAAATCCCAATGAGTTCAGCGGAAGCAAAATAGAAATCCAAAGTTAAACTATATCAAGAACCAAGTTTCAATATCAAGAATATCTCATGAATTTCTTGAGTCGTCCCATGATCACTCCAGCTACCTCAGACAGCAAGATCTTCAATCCAGAATACCTAACGACCTGCGAGCATGCAAGAAGTGTATCAGACAAAGCTGGCGAGTTCACAGTTTATGAAAACGTTTGTTACCAAGTGTTTAAAACAGTTCATTAACATAAGCAAGTAATATTGGTAATACTTCAATACTGAACAAGACGGCTCCTGATGTGTGTTTTGCCCTTTCCCCAGTGCTCCTATCAGAGCACTAGGCCCGACTGGGTAATTAGTTCACAACCGTCCTCCGCGGTACGGCGTGAGGGTGCCAAACCTAAGTAGCGCTACCAACTAATACCCGTTACCTCCACGGTAACAATGAATGGGACTTAAAAGAATGATGAGATGAGAATATTAACCAATACAAACCAGTTCTTACCCAAAAGACATATCCCTCCCCGGGATACCCACTGACTGTCCCAACCACCGGGACGCATGCTCAAAAGTAGTGAACTCACCTTTGGGTTGCTCGGTTAGATTAAATGTCTGTTCACAGTTGGTCAATCAAATCCAATAATCTGATTAATCAAGATGGAAACCGAAACAGGAGAGGGGGGTCTTGCTACTGCCGTCGCACAAGGGTGAGAAGTAGGGTTTTGTTATGTAGTATATTGTGTGATATAGGGATGTCACATACATCCAGTTATAATGCCGAACAAAACAATTAGTGGGCCGGTGATCATGTTAAGTATAATAGTTGGACCGAGATTCAGTTTAAAACAAGTGGGCCTAGATTATTTGATGATGGTGGCGGCCCTATAACATTACAGATTGAATTGCATTATTTGCTTGTTGTCGGCCACCCTATACAAGATCTCTTCATCCAAGACAAGTTAGTGGAAACTTTGGCCCAATCACAATCAGCCATCCTTATTGAAATGTTATAGATAATCGAGTTGACAGAATTAGCGCATTATAAGTACCTCGGTCGATTAAATTGGTTCGGTTCAGTACACAGAAAGGTAATCAGTTGAAACGGTCCATTAAAATCAAGCTCTTAAAAAAATGGCGGCCCATGTGCTTGATTAAATAGAACAGTTTGTTAGCAATTTCAATTAATGTAACTGCCCATCTGAATGCATGTGGAAAGTTGTTGATTATTATCACTCGGCTCAATAATATTTTCTACCTAGCCGAGGTAGTTCAAGGATATGTGTGGCCCATACTAACCTCTTGACACAATAATACCCAAGTACACACTCACTCATACCCGATTACATTTACGTTTAACAAGTTTAACATAGTGAGAAACGTTACAGAGAGATAATGAGAGGAGTTAGAATCACGGGACTAAATAGCACTAACCTTAAGAGTTCAGGTTGTCACAATTAATGCCACCAGAAGTGTCTAATCTCTGTCCTCTTTTTATATCTCTCCCTTCTCTTTCACTTTTTCAAATTGTAGAGTCATCTTCTTCACTTCTTCACTATTTCAAAAACTGTGACCAGGAGCAGGCAACCGGTGTCGGCCATATACCGGCCACCGTTGTGGCCTCGTTTTCCAGCGGCAATCACACACTCGACCCCTTCATCTCATGTCTACGGTACACACACACCACACCCATACCCTGGTTTATCCCGGTTTCTCTCTCTCTGGCCTCCCTTCCTCTCTGCCGTCGCCGCCACCCCACAGCTACCCCTCCGCCGCCGCATCCGTCACAAAGATTTGCATATTCGCTGGTGTTTCGCCGGTGCGAAACCTTTGATGGAATACCCTTCTCTCCTCCTTGTTAGATGTTGTCGGTAAGATTTTCTTGCAGCAATCAGCGTCATAAGAGTTGCTGAAGAAAACCCCTTTGCTGATTTCTATTAAGACTCATTGTGTTAAACAAATCTGAGGGTTATGGGAACTAGGGTTTTGGGTTGGATCGTATGTTGTCTGTAAAAGCTAAACAAAAGCAAATTTTCATGACAAAAATTTTATGCACTACAGTTGTTTTTGTTCGATATGTTGTCTGTGTAAAAACCTGGGAGGTCTCGTGTTCGATGATGCTGGTGGTGATGTTTGGCAGCGGTGGGGGTTTTTTGGGTGGTGTGGGGCAGAGATGGTTGACCGTGGGAGACTATGTGATGCAAGGTATTTTGAATTTATTGTTGTTCCGCATGTGGGGTGGTTTGCTTGATTCTGTGGGTTTGTTTGTTTTTGACAGGTGACCGATTAAAAGTGGTCCAGATGGTGCTCGGTGGTGCCGATGGTGCCCGGTGGTGCCGATGGTGCCCGAATTGGGGGTTGAGTTGTCTTCTTGATTCGACGGGTATTTTTGATATGCTTTGGGGGTTTGAATTGGGTTCTTTGATTTCTGTTTTTGATTTGTATTCTTGATTGTGTGGGTTTTGTTCCGTTGGATTGGGTGGCGATGATGAGAAAAAAAATCGTAGATTTTGATAACGATGGCGCGGCAAGGATGGCGGAGGGTAGGTTTTTGAACCTGCAACCCCACTTTGCAGCCTCTGATTATCGGAAAATCTGAGCCAAAACTTTGTTTTTTTTCAAGAATCCACTCGTTCTTTTGATTTTTGTTTGTTGGGTTTTTTTTCGAGGCGTCGATGATGATAGCAAACTATCTGAGACACTCCCCGAGTGTGCGATTTTCTGGGTGCGTTCGGTTTTGCGTAAAAACACTTTTGTAAAAAAAATTTAAACCGTAAACTTTTTAATGTAAAACGTAAAAACGTAAAACGTAAAAAAGTTTTTCGTAAAATGTAAAAACTTTTAGGTAAAACGTAAAAAATTTTACGTAAAACGTAAAAAGTTTTTCGTAAAACATAAAAAGTTTTAGGTAAAATATAAATCGTAAAATTTTTTTAGTAAGATGTAAAAAGTTTTACGTAAAACGTAAAAAACCGGCGCGTAAAACGTAAAAACGTAAAAAATGTTAATGTAAAAAACAGGCGCGTAAAACGTACAAAAACGTTAACGTAAAAAACCGGCACGTAAAACGTATAAAACGTTAACATAAAAAACCTGCGCGTAAAACGTAAATAACGTTAACGTAAAAACGGCGCGTTAAAAACGGCTTTAAAAAACAACGCGTAAAATTCGGCATTAAAAAATTGGCGCGTAAAAAACGGCGCGTTTAAAATACGGCGTGTTAAAAAAACGACGCTTGAAAAAACCCGGCGTAAAAACGGCGCGTCAAAAAAACGTAAAACGTAAAAAGTTTAACATAAAACTTAAATTGTAAAAAGTATAAAAAATCTTTTAAAAAATCTGAATTTAAAAATGTTTTTAATAAAAAAAATTATGTTTAAAAAGTAAAAAGTAATATAATAATAAAAAAACTAATAAAAAACAATAAAGACAAAAAGACAAAATAGAGTTATTTTACTAAATTACCCTTTTGAATAGGATTCAACCACATCACATCTCCCACATTGATAAGCGAGGGGTATATACGTCATTTTGCATGATGGCAGAAAATGTAACAGTTAGTTAGCACTCTTTCTCTTCCTTTTTAACATAAAGTGACGTGCATCTTTCTTCAATTGAAAGATCTCATATTCTCCTTCATCTCTCTTCTCTGGCACACTTTTCCCCCTCTCTCTGTCTCTCTTTATATCTTTATCTTCTAATTCATTTCCAGTACTTGAAGATCTTCATCCAGATCTAAAAGTGATCCGAATCCAAAAGATGATCCAGTTCAAAAGATCATCATCCAGATGCTCCAGATCTAGAAGATCATCATCCAGATGTTCGATGTTTGAACATGATATTCCAAATCTAGAAGATCCTCCTCCAGATCCGGTTGAAGATGATCGATGTTGAAGATGATGTGATGGCGGTTCGATGTTGAAGATGACCCAAAAGATGTTCGATGTTTAAACATGATGTTCCAGATCTAGAAGATCCTCCAGGTCCATAAGTATGTTTGTTTTTAGTTTTTTTTTTTCAGATTTGCAATTTTTTTTTGCGTTTTGTAGTTCTTCATTTTTTTGTATTTTGTAGATCTGCAACTTTTTTCTGTATATGTTGTTTTTTTTTTTTGTTTTTTGTTCAAGAAGGTGAATGTTTTTAATTTCTTGATTTATCAATTTTTTGTGTAAAATTTGTTCAAGAAAAAATGCATGTTACATTTTTCCGTATCACATAAATAATGTACATTTACATAAAATAAAGTGCATTGTTACACTTTTTTAGAATATTGTAAAAATAAAGTGTGTTGTTACATGCAACTTTTTTCTGGATATGTTGTTTTTTTTTTTTGTTCAAGAAGATGAATGTTTTTAATTTCTTGATTTATCATTTTTTGTGTAAAATTTGTAGAGTCATCTTCTTCACTTCTTCACTATTTCAAAAACTGTGACCAGGAGCAGGCAACCGGTGTCGGCCATATACCGGCCACCGTTGTGGCCTCGTTTTCCAGCGGCAATCACACACTCGACCCCTTCATCTCATGTCTACGGTACACACACACCACACCCATACCCTGGTTTATCCCGGTTTCTCTCTCTCTGGCCTCCCTTCCTCTCTGCCGTCGCCGCCACCCCACAGCTACCCCTCCGCCGCCGCATCCGTCACAAAGATTTGCATATTCGCTGGTGTTTCGCCGGTGCGAAACCTTTGATGGAATACCCTTCTCTCCTCCTTGTTAGATGTTGTCGGTAAGATTTTCTTGCAGCAATCGGCGTCATAAGAGTTGCTGAAGAAAACCCCTTTGCTGATTTCTATTAAGACTCATTGTGTTAAACAAATCTGAGGGTTATGGGAACTAGGGTTTTGGGTTGGATCGTATGTTGTCTGTAAAAGCTAAACAAAAGCAAATTTTCATGACAAAAATTTTATGCACTACAGTTGTTTTTGTTCGATATGTTGTCTGTGTAAAAACCTGGGAGGTCTCGTGTTCGATGATGCTGGTGGTGATGTTTGGCAGCGGTGGGGGTTTTTTGGGTGGTGTGGGGCAGAGATGGTTGACCGTGGGAGACTATGTGATGCAAGGTATTTTGAATTTATTGTTGTTCCGCATGTGGGGTGGTTTGCTTGATTCTGTGGGTTTGTTTGTTTTTGACAGGTGACCGATTAAAAGTGGTCCAGATGGTGCTCGGTGGTGCCGATGGTGCCCGGTGGTGTCGATGGTGCCCGAATTGGGGGTTGAGTTGTCTTCTTGATTCGACGGGTATTTTTGATATGCTTTGGGGGTTTGAATTGGGTTCTTTGATTTCTGTTTTTGATTTGTATTCTTGATTGTGTGGGTTTTGTTCCGTTGGATTGGGTGGCGATGATGAGAAAAAAAATCGTAGATTTTGATAACGATGGCGCGGCAAGGATGGCGGAGGGTAGGTTTTTGAACCTGCAACCCCACTTTGCAGCCTCTGATTATCGGAAAATCTGAGCCAAAACTTTGTTTTTTTTCAAGAATCCACTCGTTCTTTTGATTTTTGTTTGTTGGGTTTTTTTTCGAGGCGTCGATGATGATAGCAAACTATCTGAGACACTCCCCGAGTGTGCGATTTTCTGGGTGCGTTCGGTTTTGCGTAAAAACACTTTTGTAAAAAAAATTTAAACCGTAAACTTTTTAATGTAAAACGTAAAAACGTAAAACGTAAAAAAGTTTTTCGTAAAATGTAAAAACTTTTAGGTAAAACGTAAAAAATTTTACGTAAAACGTAAAAAGTTTTTCGTAAAACATAAAAAGTTTTAGGTAAAATATAAATCGTAAAATTTTTTTAGTAAGATGTAAAAAGTTTTACGTAAAACGTAAAAAACCGGCGCGTAAAACGTAAAAACGTAAAAAATGTTAATGTAAAAAACAGGCGCGTAAAACGTACAAAAACGTTAACGTAAAAAACCGGCACGTAAAACGTATAAAACGTTAACATAAAAAACCGGCGCGTAAAACGTAAATAACGTTAACGTAAAAACGGCGCGTTAAAAACGGCTTTAAAAAACAATGCGTAAAATTCGGCATTAAAAAATTGGCGCGTAAAAAACGGCGCGTTTAAAATACGGCGTGTTAAAAAAACGACGCTTGAAAAAACCCGGCGTAAAAACGGCGCGTCAAAAAAACGTAAAACGTAAAAAGTTTAACATAAAACTTAAATTGTAAAAAGTATAAAAAATCTTTTAAAAAATCTGAATTTAAAAATGTTTTTAATAAAAAAAATTATGTTTAAAAAGTAAAAAGTAATATAATAATAAAAAAACTAATAAAAAACAATAAAGACAAAAAGACAAAATAGAGTTATTTTACTAAATTACCCTTTTGAATAGGATTCAACCACATCACATCTCCCACATTGATAAGCGAGGGGTATATACGTCATTTTGCATGATGGCAGAAAATGTAACAGTTAGTTAGCACTCTTTCTCTTCCTTTTTAACATAAAGTGACGTGCATCTTTCTTCAATTGAAAGATCTCATATTCTCCTTCATCTCTCTTCTCTGGCACACTTTTCCCCCTCTCTCTGTCTCTCTTTATATCTTTATCTTCTAATTCATTTCCAGTACTTGAAGATCTTCATCCAGATCTAAAAGTGATCCGAATCCAAAAGATGATCCAGTTCAAAAGATCATCATCCAGATGCTCCAGATCTAGAAGATCATCATCCAGATGTTCGATGTTTGAACATGATATTCCAAATCTAGAAGATCCTCCTCCAGATCCGGTTGAAGATGATCGATGTTGAAGATGATGTGATGGCGGTTCGATGTTGAAGATGACCCAAAAGATGTTCGATGTTTAAACATGATGTTCCAGATCTAGAAGATCCTCCAGGTCCATAAGTATGTTTGTTTTTAGTTTTTTTTTTCAGATTTGCAATTTTTTTTTGCGTTTTGTAGTTCTTCATTTTTTTGTATTTTGTAGATCTGCAACTTTTTTCTGTATATGTTGTTTTTTTTTTTTTTTTTTTTGTTCAAGAAGGTGAATGTTTTTAATTTCTTGATTTATCAATTTTTTGTGTAAAATTTGTTCAAGAAAAAATGCATGTTACATTTTTCCGTATCACATAAATAATGTACATTTACATAAAATAAAGTGCATTGTTACACTTTTTTAGAATATTGTAAAAATAAAGTGTGTTGTTACATGCAACTTTTTTCTGGATATGTTGTTTTTTTTTGTTCAAGAAGATGAATGTTTTTAATTTCTTGATTTATCATTTTTTGTGTAAAATTTGTTCAAGAAAAAATGCATGTTACATTTTTCCGTGTCACATAAATAAGTATGTTTACATAAAAAAAAGTGCATTGTTACACTTTTTTAGATTATTGTAAAAATAAAGTGTGTTGTTACATGCAACTTTTTTCTGGATATGTTGTTTTTTTTTTTTTTTTGTTCAAGAAGATGAATGTTTTTAATTTCTTGATTTATCAATTTTTTGTGTAAAATTTGTTCAAGAAAAAATGCATGTTACATTTTTCCGTGTCACATAAATAATGTACGTTTACATAAAATAAAGTGCATTGTTACATTTTTTAGATTATTGTAAAAATAAAGTGTGTTGTTACATTTTTTCCAGATTTTTGTAAAAATAAAGTGACTGTTACAAAAACAAAGTGTGTTGTTACATTTTTTTTTTTTGCTAGAAATGTAACAATCAAAGCAAAAATGCATGTTACATTTTTTGTGTTACAGAAATAATGTCCGTTACATAAAATAAAGTGGATTGTTACACTTTTTTAGATTATTGTAAAAATAAAGTTTGTTGTTACATTTTTTCCAGATTATTGTAAAAATAAAGTGACTGCTGCAGAAACAAAGTATATTGTTATATTTTTTGGTGTTAGAAATGTAACAATCAAAGCAAAAATGTCTGTTACATTTTTTTGTGTTACAGAAATAATGCCCTTTACATAAAATAAAGTGCATTGTTATACATTTTAGATTATTGTAAAAATAAAGTGCGTTGTTATTTTTTTTTTCAGGTTATTGTAAAAATAAAGTGCCTGTTACAGATTAATAGTATACATTCTACAACATCCTTTTTTTATGTTACAATATGATAATCAGTTTCAGAGTTAAAAAGTCATACATGTGTAACATGTTTTAATGTTTTGATTAATCTTCCATTTTTGTCTTTTTTTACAGTTCAGTGGATGTCCGTTTATAAGGTATAGGTCGACCAACCCATGTGCCCCCCAATTTGCTATAATTATTCCGGGACTTTTGAGAACTATTAACAGGCTACAAGTTAAGGCTATAGCTCGTGAAGATGAAATTAGAAAGAAGAAAACCATTACTTGATTTATGATTTTCGTTGTTGTAACTTCCACAATGTTTGTTTGTACTCCTGGATTGATTTCAAAGTTTTTATATTTAATGTGTAACTTTCCTTTGGCCCATTTTCCTTCATGTTTTACAAAGTACATTGAACCTGCAAATTATGTAACACAACGCAACATCATTCGTAACATTTAAAACGTATCATAAAAAAAATTCAAAAGTATAAGACAAAAACATAAAAAATGAAATTAAAACAACCTAAAAACCATCAGAGAGAGAGAAAACATAAAAAACGAAAGAAAAGTACATCTGAGTTTCTAGAAAATTGATGGGTGACATAACTTTACTGCACTTTCTTAATGTTCCAATATTACCCTTCATTACATGAAATATATTAAAAAATTGAGACAAAAGTACACAAAAGCAACTGATGGGACAAAAGTGAATCCTAGCCATCCATCAAGTATGATCAATGGTTGTTATTGGGTTTCCAGGGTTTATTCAATTCAAGTGGGTTTTCAACTTATCCTTGCCCTATATATATAAGTAAAGGTTCCTGTAAAAAAGACCAAAAGTGTGAGAAGGATAAAAAAGAATCTACACCATTAGATCTTTGATCTAATGGTTTAGATTAATAGGAACCAAATCGTAAAATTTGTTTTATTTTTTTGGACTGAATTGAAAATTATAGGGGTAATAAAGTCTTTATATCCATTCAAAATAGGAAACTGTAATCAAAATCCCTACAATTTCGATCTCTCTCTCCAATCGCACGACCATAGCTCTCTCTCTCTCTCTACAATTTCGATCTATCTCTCTACATCGCAGTGGAGTGGCGGCGGCGAGCGGCAGCGGCGGTGGTGGTGCCGGATCTGTGGTGGTGGTGCGGCGGTGGTGGCGCCGGATTGGCAGTGGTGGTGCGGCAGCGGTGATCTCTCTCTCTACATCGCACGACCAGATGCTCTCTCTCTCTACACGACAGCAGCGGCGGAGCGGCAGTGGTGGTGCCGGAAGTGGATAAGATGATATAGAGGTGTAATGATTATTGAATGGTGTTATATATGTGCTGAATGGTGTTATATTCTTTATTGAATGGTGTTATATTCTTTACTGAATGGTGTTATATTCTTTACTGATTGGTGTTATTTTCTTTACAGAGGTGTAATGATTATTGAATGGTGTTATATATGTGCTGAATGGTGTTATATTCTTTTCTGAATGGTGTTATATTCTTTACTGAATGGTGTTATATTCTTCACTGAATTGTGCTATATACTTACCGAATGGTGTTATATACTTGCCGAATGGTGTTATATACTTGCTGAATGGTGTTATATAATTATTGAATGGTGTTATATATATGATAGAGTTTATTGGGAGTTGACATGTGTCCTCCATCCCCTATATATATATATATATCTATATATATATATATATATAGGGGAAGGTTCATTTGAGAAGAAAATTTAATTGAGAAAAAAATGAATAAAGGGTAATTTTGTAAAACACTAAATAGTTTTTCCACTTACCTCATTTATTATCATTTTTTACTAATTAATTAGTCATGAAGGCCATCATCATCCACACTAACTTTTTTTTGCCTACACACATCAAAAGTTATCCTACATATTTCGAAATTCATCCTACACGTTGAAATTTATCCTACACAACTCGTAATTTTTCTATACACCTCGTAATTTATCCTACACTTAAAATTATTTTATTTTATTTTTTTGAAAAAAATATATATTTTGAAGATAAGTTACAAAAAATTTAATGTAGTTAGCTATTAAAGAGAAATACTACAAATTAATGACCTATGTAGATTTACCAATATACCCTTATAATAACATTAAATACTTATATTAAATGAAGTAAAATAAAACATTCTTATTGGTTGAAATTTCTTCTTTTTTCTTCTTACAAAAAATTCCTTCTCATTTGAACTCTTCACTATTTGAGAAGAAAATTTAATTGAGAAAAAAAAGAACAAAGGGTAATTTTGTAAAACATTAAATAGTTTTTCCACTTACCTCATTTATTATCATTTTGACTAATTAATTAGTCATAAAGGCTATCATCCTCCACACTAACTTTTTTTTTTGCCTACTGTAACACCCGTTCTTATAAATTAAGGTTTAACGTATTATTTACGAAAAACAATCATGTAATTAAGATTACATATGCATTGGAAATTACGAGTTTGTTAAAACTTTTTACAATCTAAAAGTATACAATATATCATGTGTACGTGCGTCGTTTAATATAATAACGATACATAGTGCGGAAGCTTATTTCGTAATCGTGTTCGGTTCTTGCTAGTCGCTTGATCTTCATCCGTGCACTCTTGGCATTCACCTATAATCAAAACCAACTTAAAAGTTAGTTTTGATTGTCAAATATTTAGTTCAAACAAGTACAGGGGTTAAAAATGACAAAAAATAAAAATTTTCGGAGTTAGGGGGCGTCGCGTGACGCCTAGGGGCGTCGCGTGACGCCTAGCCCCTGTTTTCACAGAATGTGCCTTAGCTGTTGCTGTATGTTCCCAGCTCAACCCGATTTCACGGAAACGGCCATAACTTCTTCGTTATTGATCCGTTTTACGCGATTCTTTTTCCTACGCATCCGTAATTTAATCCTCCATCTTATGGAGTTAAAATCCCATATCCAACATAAGAAATTTTGAGACTTCCAAGCATTCGACTCGTTACCTTTTTACCGAATTTTAACCCGTTTATGCATTTTATCAAACAAACGTATTTGTTTGACTCCTATATCTCATACACATCTTCAATTTAATGTTACCTACTATAATAGGTTCTAATCATAGGTTTATTACACCATTTAAGTCTGTTTTCGCTCTTATGCTTATTTTGACCCGTTAAGGGTATTTAAGCACTTTCGAACCTAAAATCGCTTTCGATTGCTTCTAACATTTCATCACCACATTTCTTATCCTAAAATCTCCCACCACTACTGTAAGTGTGTTGGATCTAATGTGGTTATCTATATATTCCAAATTTTACCCCTCGGATAAGAGATTTTACGGCAAGAAGCATTTTAAGGCATTTAACCTTTGAAAGTCACGCCTACAACTTTTATACGCATCTAAAAGTTGCAATAATCATAATATAAGTTTCTAAACAACCTCTAAGGGTTGTTTACCCGGTTTACCCATCAAGGGCTTTTTGGTCACATTTAATCCTTCATTTTTACGATGAAGGATTTCTACTAATATTTGACCAAATTGCGCATCTTACTATAACTTATTTATGCGTACCTGGCTCGGATCAATGTATAGACCCGTTTATGCATTTTATAAATCCATATTCTATAGCGTCGCAATTATCCCAAAATTGCTTCTCACTCCTGTTTGCATAGGACTTGGCAACCAACATTAGTCATTATTGTCAAATGGTGTTATCACCACCATTTGACCCGTTTGGCTCATATGACCGAACATTTACATATGTAGTAAAACGGGGTTTTAAATTTCCAATTTACACATCCGACCCATTTCGGATGTTGCCCCTTGACCCCTTCTTTTCTTTTTAACTCATTTCTTACGATTTTGACCCTATTTCAGCTTACGCCATGGGTATCCTTTTATTGTCAATTTACATTAATCAACACTAGATTAAATTTCCATTTTTACCCATTGTCTCAATATTAGATTACACTACAAGGTAATCTTATCAAAACTCATTACCTCTTAGTCATTACATGACCAATTTACCGATTCGCCCTCTTTACCATAAACCATGGTTTTTATCATCCTTATATGTTCCGACTCGTACCAACCGCGTCGGAAACCATATTTTCGTTATTACCGTTATCACATTTATTACTTGTAAGGTAAACAAGTATTCTACATAAGTGTGTAAGTTTCACTTACCTTGCATCCGAGCTACGCTTTTCTTCTATGCTTGACTCGTTTGACCCGCTTTCACTCCAAGCTTCACCTGGCTTGTTTAAGCGCCAACTATTATTTCATCATTTACAAGGCCGTTAAATTAGTCGATAACAATCACGACTATTCCACCTCACTTATTTTGTATGCCGAAGCTACTATTCGGCTTCATGATTAGTTAACTTAAATTATCTAAAGTTAACTACTTTCAATCACATATTTACTATATTAAGTCTAAATCAACATAGTATTTAGAACTCTTATCATTTCATATCACGCGTAATTGCCATATCATTCAAATACGCGTTTTCACTCTAAAATTCGATACTTTAGTTCTCATTTAGGCATTTTAACAAACACCTAATGTGCATAATTTCACATATTTACTAACTAGTTCATAACTAATTATTTTCACCAAGATTTACATCAAAATCAAACCTCTATGTCTAGTGTTCATGAACTACATCAAGAACTTATTTCATAAAAATCAATATTCATCAAATTAACACTCTAATCCGAGTGTTCTTCATATTGTCAATAAACCCATTTAACACACATGTAGGTAATCACCAAATCATTCAAGTCATAGCATCATATGCATAATTTTCACTTAGGGTTTCGTTCCTAAGCAAGTATTCATCACTAATCTAGCCATAGCTTCTCTAATTCATGCCTAATTCGCGATTAGGATGATTATCAAAATTTTTACAACTTCACGAATGTTAGAAATTCAACATACCTCAAGACCCCCTTGACTTGGTGATCGTTTCTACGCGTTCATGCATTGATTTGGATCTTGATTCGAGCTCCAATTTGGTGAATTTGTTGATTCTAGGGTTCGAGCTCTCTAGGAGCTTCTCCTGGCCATTCTCACGCACGCACACACACTCTTGTGTGTGTGTTGTGTTTTATTTTTAAGTTTATAATTCCTTTTTTTCCAAGTTACCCGGCTTCGGTCCCTCGTGTTTGGTTAGTTATTAATTAGGTCACAACCTAATTATTTTCAACAATATTCCCACTTATTAACTAGGTTTAATATTCCTAGTTAACTTAGCAGGTTCGGGAATATTTATGACTAAGTTTATTTTAGGTCCCGTTAACTCGAGCCTTTTATCCATTTTATTCCTTAAAAGCTTTTATTCACTTTTTATTTAATATTAGGATTAATTATTTAAATCCTAATATTTATCGGGTAAATTTTACCACTAACGGTACTTTACCCGTCTTTTAGTGCTAATGTGGTTTGATCACCAAACCCATTTTCGGGGTGTTACAAGTCTACCCCCCTTAAAGAGGTTTCGTCCTCGAAACCTTTTCTTACGTAGTTCATTGAGTTTAAACTCAATGTATTCTATCCAAGAAATATTTTAAACATTACCTATACTTTTAACCAATCGTTAGTATTACCCGAAAAGTATGGTAACATCTTTTTGGTTACTAATTGTCTACATATCTCATACGACTTAGTGTAACTTCGAAATAACGTAATCTCGTTATTTCCACTAGTTTAGTTAACTTAGCGATATCCATCGCTTTCATTCACAATCGAATTTCCTTATGAATCCGTTACTTTGACCCGTTTAAAGATCTTTAGTGAAATCTTTCACCTTTAGCAACAATTTCCTTTGTTTTCAAATTCATTTATTCAGTTCAGTTATACCGAATCCACCGCTTACAAGCGACCAATTTTATTTAAATGACCTTAACCGGCCTCACTAACTCGACTTATTAGTCCAGTTACTTTTTACCACTCACTTGGTTATAATGTGATTCTACTTTTCACATTGCATTTCTTAACCGTGATCATGTCACATCATGTTTAATTTACATCAAACTTTTATTTTCGAAAATATTACTTTTCGAATATATTGCCTTGCGCCTATCAGTGTCAGGACTTGTATCTTTCTTACTTATTATTTAAATTCCTAACGGAATTTATATTTGTAAATACGTTATTTCTTACTAAAACTGAAGTTTTAGTTTAGCGTCTTCCTTTTAACCTTTGTCAATTATCCATACCGGGATATTGACAGTCCAAAATTTGTTCTTTTACAGTCTTAGTTTTGTGCGGGGATTCTCAATCCCACGCTTTATCTAATTAACCCGTAGGTTTTATCACTTAGCCTTATGGGCTATTTTGATTAGACTTTCACCTCTTTAAGGCGAAGTTCTTATAATTTCTTTCTAATCATGACCCGTGGGTCGTTTTATCCTCATAGACCTTTCCATTGTTTATAACCCCAAAGGTTATATTGATCCCGTAGATCATTCCTTGCTCATGACATTCTTAAAATTTCATGTTTGGTGTCAAGGCACCATGTTTTTGTTTAACATCATTTATTTTCGTCTTGATATTATCTTTGACCTTGACCGTAGTCTAAGGCTACATTCGTTTCTTTTCGGACACATTTTCCGACTTTATGACTTCTCACGTCATTTATGCGTCGGTTTATCTTATGCTCACCGTTATCCAGTTTACATACATTCGTATTTGATTATGTCCCATTACCGGGCTCATTATTCTTTTGCTTTTAATGTTACTATTGTCCCGCTTGTGTTTACTCATGCCGTCCGGCATGATATTATATTCGACCCGTTCAACTTTAAAATGGTTGAACATAATTTATTCACAATTTCAATTTACATTATCTTGTCGTCTTTTAGTTATGACTCAAAACCCGAGTCTTTTAACTTTCCATCCGAGTTCCCGTCCCTCGGTATACGCATGTGTTTAATTCTTACCCATCAACCGGGTGTTTTACCGAAGTCATTATTATTGCAACCCTCCCGGTATGCATTAAGACCTCGCTTCATTTTTTTGTATTCTGTCTTTGGCCTCGAGTTTGACGTCTTACAAAATGACCCGTTTAGAGACATATTCGTATTTTCCGGGTTCGAGTGTAATTACACCCCCTTCCAGTGCATATCTTGATCGTTCTACATGTTTATATTCTTCGGGTTCGAGTGTAAGTACACCCCCTCCCAATATATGTCTACATCATTTTACATGCTTCCATGTCTACATGTTTATATTTCTCGGGTTCGAGTGTAAGTACACCCCCTCCCAATACATGTCTACATCATTTTACATGTTTCTCTGTCCCTTCTCTAGGGCTCATTATACTAATATAATACGCTTCCGCCACTCGGCTGTGCGTTTATATTATGATCAAATAATTTGCTTATCTGATTTATTTGGGTACTTTTTAATTTGTCCCACTCACCCCGTCCTTACTACATCGGGTGTGAATGTGTCCGCTATGAGAAGTTCATGGTATCATATGCCACTACTTACTTGGCCAGAGTAAGCGATCAACACACGACACACATGACCTTTTCATAATTTCCGCACTACACCCCAAGTAAGTGACGCCTCTAATCTTTCTATATTCTTGACTTTCACTGGCAACCATTTATTCAGTTACTATTTAACAGTTATTTGATTTACCTGTTTCATTCATGAACATATACAATGTTTTTCCTTTTTATCAAACTAATATATAATCACATTTGTTAATGTGATTGCTACTTTTCTCAATAGCATTAAATTGAGAGTTTTCCACTTGGATAATTACCCCAATCCAAGTTTCCATATGAGCAAATCTTGTTATTCATTTGTTATTCATCATCATGAATAACACATTTTCTATTAAATTTCTCTTGGAAATCAGGTTTTCTAAGTTCTATCATATATGTATGCAACCGTCATTACTTACGTGTTTGTTGCATATTACTACTTGTGCAATTAAATTTAAAAGTGTGCACATGATAATGCTTGCCCTAACGGGCTTTCTTGCCTTTAACTTTGTTCGCGGTCGTTACGCGATTTAGTCCTTGGTGAGCATGCTCCTCTTGTCATACTTCGGACCGTTCTTCTATCATATCCGTAATTTGTTAAGCTCTCGCTATCCTCATATGCGAGTTTCCTTCAACTAAAACATATACAAATGTTAATAATCTCAACATTAAAAGATGCCCGTATTATAATACGAGGCTTCTCTACTATACGCATCAACGTGTGTAATTTCATTGACTATATCTATTCTATATCGATTTTATTGGTGTAACGTGTATTACACGATAACCATATGTGTTGTTCTCAACACTTTAATCATATTAAACCATTGTTATACATGTACTTACCGGATTTGTGATCAAGCCTCGAACCGAACACCAATCTTTATCAAGAGCGTAAGGTTTAAGTCCAAGCATAGCTTTCCCGCCATACTTGAATCTCTTAAACCAAGGCTCTGATACCAACTTGTAACACCCGTTCTTATAAATTAAGGTTTAACGTATTATTTACGAAAAACAATCATGTAATTAAGATTACATATGCATTGGAAATTACGAGTTTGTTAAAACTTTTTACAATCTAAAAGTATACAATATATCATGTGTACGTGCGTCGTTTAATATAATAACGATACATAGTGCGGAAGCTTATTTCGTAATCGTGTTCGGTTCTTGCTAGTCGCTTGATCTTCATCCGTGCACTCTTGGCATTCACCTATAATCAAAACCAACTTAAAAGTTAGTTTTGATTGTCAAATATTTAGTTCAAACAAGTACAGGGGTTAAAAATGACAAAAAATAAAAATTTTCGGAGTTAGGGGGCGTCGCGTGACGCCTAGGGGCGTTGCGTGACGCCTAGCCCCTGTTTTCACAGAATGTGCCTTAGCTGTTGCTGTACGTTCCCAGCTCAACCCGATTTCACGGAAACGGCCATAACTTCTTCGTTATTGATCCGTTTTACGCGATTCTTTTTCCTACGCATCCGTAATTTAATCCTCCATCTTATGGAGTTAAAATCCCATATCCAACATAAGAAATTTTGAGACTTCCAAGCATTCGACTCGTTACCTTTTTACTGAATTTTAACCCGTTTATGCATTTTATCAAACAAACGTATTTGTTTGACTCCTATATCTCATACACATCTTCAATTTAATGCTACCTACTATAATAGGTTCTAATCATAGGTTTATTACACCATTTAAGTCTGTTTTCGCTCTTATGCTTATTTTGACCCGTTAAGGGTATTTAAGCACTTTCGAACCTAAAATCGCTTTCGATTGCTTCTAACATTTCATCACCACATTTCTTATCCTAAAATCTCCCACCACTACTGTAAGTGTGTTGGATCTAATGTGGTTATCTATATATTCCAAATTCTACCCCTCGGATAAGAGATTTTACGGCAAGAAGCATTTTAAGGCATTTAACCTTTGAAAGTCACGCCTACAACTTTTATACGCATCTAAAAGTTGCAATAATCATAATATAAGTTTCTAAACAACCTCTAAGGGTTGTTTACCCGGTTTACCCATCAAGGGCTTTTTGGTCACATTTAATCCTTCATTTTTACGATGAAGGATTTCTACTAATATTTGACCAAATTGCGCATCTTACTATAACTTATTTATGCGTACCTGGCTCGGATCAATGTATAGACCCGTTTATGCATTTTATAAATCCATATTCTATAGCGTCGCAATTATCCCAAAATTGCTTCTCACTCCTGTTTGCATAGGACTTGACAACCAACATTAGTCATTATTGTCAAATGGTGTTATCACCACCATTTGACCCGTTTGGCTCATATGACCGAACATTTACATATGTAGTAAAACGGGGTTTTAAATTTCCAATTTACACATCCGACCCATTTCGGATGTTGCCCCTTGACCCCTTCTTTTCTTTTTAACTCATTTCTTACGATTTTGACCCTATTTCAGCTTACGCCATGGGTATCCTTTTATTGTCAATTTACATTAATCAACACTAGATTAAATTTCCATTTTTACCCATTGTCTCAATATTAGATTACACTACAAGGTAATCTTATCAAAACTCATTACCTCTTAGTCATTACATGACCAATTTACCGATTCGCCCTCTTTACCATAAACCATGGTTTTTATCATCCTTATATGTTCCGACTCGTACCAACCGCGTCGGAAACCATATTTTCGTTATTACCGTTATCACATTTATTACTTGTAAGGTAAACAAGTATTCTACATAAGTGTGTAAGTTTCACTTACCTTGCATCCGAGCTACGCTTTTCTTCTATGCTTGACTTGTTTGACCCGCTTTCACTCCAAGCTTCACCTGGCTTGTTTAAGCGCCAACTATTATTTCATCATTTACAAGGCCGTTAAATTAGTCGATAACAATCACGACTATTCCACCTCACTTATTTTGTATGCCGAAGCTACTATTCGGCTTCATGATTAGTTAACTTAAACTATCTAAAGTTAACTACTTTCAATCACATATTTACTATATTAAGTCTAAATCAACATAGTATTTAGAACTCTTATCATTTCATATCACGCGTAATTGCCATATCATTCAAATACGCGTTTTCACTCTAAAATTCGATACTTTAGTTCTCATTTAGGCATTTTAACAAACACCTAATGTGCATAATTTCACATATTTACTAACTAGTTCATAACTAATTATTTTCACCAAGATTTACATCAAAATCAAACCTCTATGTCTAGTGTTCATGAACTACATCAAGAACTTATTTCATAAAAATCAATATTCATCAAATTAACACTCTAATCCGAGTGTTCTTCATATTGTCAATAAACCCATTTAACACACATGTAGGTAATCACCAAATCATTCAAGTCATAGCATCATATGCATAATTTTCACTTAGGGTTTCGTTCCTAAGCAAGTATTCATCACTAATCTAGCCATAGCTTCTCTAATTCATGCCTAATTCGCGATTAGGATGATTATCAAAATTTTTACAACTTCACGAATGTTAGAAATTCAACATACCTCAAGACCCCCTTGACTTGGTGATCGTTTCTACGCGTTCATGCATTGATTTGGATCTTGATTCGAGCTCCAATTTGGTGAATTTGTTGATTCTAGGGTTCGAGCTCTCTAGGAGCTTCTCCTGGCCATTCTCACGCACGCACACACACTCTTGTGTGTGTGTTGTGTTTTATTTTTAAGTTTATAATTCCTTTTTTTCCAAGTTACCCGGCTTCGGTCCCTCGTGTTTGGTTAGTTATTAATTAGGTCACAACCTAATTATTTTCAACAATATTCCCACTTATTAACTAGGTTTAATATTCCTAGTTAACTTAGCAGGTTCGGGAATATTTATGACTAAGTTTATTTTAGGTCCCGTTAACTCGAGCCTTTTATCCATTTTATTCCTTAAAAGCTTTTATTCACTTTTTATTTAATATTAGGATTAATTATTTAAATCCTAATATTTATCGGGTAAATTTTACCACTAACGGTACTTTACCCGTCTTTTAGTGCTAATGTGGTTTGATCACCAAACCCATTTTCGGGGTGTTACAAGTCTACCCCCCTTAAAGAGGTTTCGTCCTCGAAACCTTTTCTTACGTAGTTCATTGAGTTTAAACTCAATGTATTCTATCCAAGAAATATTTTAAACATTACCTATACTTTTAACCAATCGTTAGTATTACCCGAAAAGTATGGTAACATCTTTTTGGTTACTAATTGTCTACATATCTCATACGACTTAGTGTAACTTCGAAATAACGTAATCTCGTTATTTCCACTAGTTTAGTTAACTTAGCGATATCCATCGCTTTCATTCACTATCGAATTTCCTTATGAATCCGTTACTTTGACCCGTTTAAAGATCTTTAGTGAAATCTTTCACCTTTAGCAACAATTTCCTTTATTTTCAAATTCATTTATTCAGTTCATTTATACCGAATCCACCGCTTACAAGCGACCAATTTTATTTAAATGACCTTAACCGGCCTCACTAACTCGACTTATTAGTCCAGTTACTTTTTACCACTCACTTGGTTATAATGTGATTCTACTTTTCACATTGCATTTCTTAACCGTGATCATGTCACATCATGTTTAATTTACATCAAACTTTTATTTTCGAAAATATTACTTTTCGAATATATTGCCTTGCGCCTATCAGTGTCAGGACTTGTATCTTTCTTACTTATTATTTAAATTCCTAACGGAATTTATATTTGTAAATACGTTATTTCTTACTAAAACTGAAGTTTTAGTTTAGCGTCTTCCTTTTAACCTTTGTCAATTATCCATACCGGGATATTGACAGTCCAAAATTTGTTCTTTTACAGTCTTAGTTTTGTGCGGGGATTGTCAATCCCTCGCTTTATCTAATTAACCCGTAGGTTTTATCACTTAGCCTTATGGGCTATTTTGATTAGACTTTCACCTCTTTAAGGCGAAGTTCTTATAATTTCTTTCTAATCATGACCCGTGGGTCGTTTTATCCTCATAGACCTTTCCATTGTTTATAACCCCAAAGGTTATATTGATCCCGTAGATCATTCCTTGCTCATGACATTCTTAAAATTTCATGTTTGGTGTCAAGGCACCATGTTTTTGTTTAACATCATTTATTTTCGTCTTGATATTATCTTTGACCTTGACCGTAGTCTAAGGCTACATTCGTTTCTTTTCGGACACATTTTCCGACTTTATGACTTCTCACGTCATTTATGCGTCGGTTTATCTTATGCTCACCGTTATCCAGTTTACATACATTCGTATTTGATTATGTCCCATTACCGGGCTCATTATTCTTTTGCTTTTAATGTTACTATTGTCCCGCTTGTGTTTACTCATGCCGTCCGGCATGATATTATATTCGACCCGTTCAACTTTAAAATGGTTGAACATAATTTATTCACAATTTCAATTTACATTATCTTGTCGTCTTTTAGTTATGACTCAAAACCCGAGTCTTTTAACTTTCCATCCGAGTTCCCGTCCCTCGGTATACGCATGTGTTTAATTCTTACCCATCAACCGGGTGTTTTACCGAAGTCATTATTATTGCAACCCTCCCGGTATGCATTAAGACCTCGCTTCATTTTTTTTATTCTGTCTTTGGCCTCGAGTTTGACGTCTTACAAAATGACCCGTTTAGAGACATATTCGCATTTTCCGGGTTCGAGTGTAATTACACCCCCTTCCAGTGCATATCTTGATCGTTCTACATGTTTATATTCTTCGGGTTCGAGTGTAAGTACACCCCCTCCCAATATATGTCTACATCATTTTACATGCTTCCATGTCTACATGTTTATATTTCTCGGGTTCGAGTGTAAGTACACCCCCTCCCAATACATGTCTACATCATTTTACATGTTTCTCTGTCCCTTCTCTAGGGCTCATTATACTAATATAATACGCTTCCGCCACTCGGCTGTGCGTTTATATTATGATCAAATAATTTGCTTATCTGATTTATTTGGGTACTTTTTAATTTGTCCCACTCACCCCGTCCTTACTACATCGGGTGTGAATGTGTCCGCTATGAGAAGTTCATGGTGTCATATGCCACTACTTACTTGGCCAGAGTAAGCGATCAACACACGACACACATGACCTTTTCATAATTTCCGCACTACACCCCAAGTAAGTGATGCCTCTAATCTTTCTATATTCTTGACTTTCACTGGCAACCATTTATTCAGTTACTATTTAACAGTTATTTGATTTACCTGTTTCATTCATGAACATATACAATGTTTTTCCTTTTTATCAAACTAATATATAATCACATTTGTTAATGTGATTGCTACTTTTCTCAATAGCATTAAATTGAGAGTTTTCCACTTGGATAATTACCCCAATCCAAGTTTCCATATGAGCAAATCTTGTTATTCATTTGTTATTCATCATCATGAATAACACATTTTCTATTAAATTTCTCTTGGAAATCAGGTTTTCTAAGTTCTATCATATATGTATGCAACCGTCATTACTTACGTGTTTGTTGCATATTACTACTTGTGCAATTAAATTTAAAAGTGTGCACCTGATAATGCTTGCCCTAACGGGCTTTCTTGCCTTTAACTTTGTTCGCGGTCGTTACGCGATTTAGTCCTTGGTGAGCATGCTCCTCTTGTCATACTTCGGACCGTTCTTCTAGCATATCCGTAATTTGTTAAGCTCTCGCTATCCTCATATGCGAGTTTCCTTCAACTAAAACATATACAAATGTTAATAATCTCAACATTAAAAGATGCCCGTATTATAATACGAGGCTTCTCTACTATACGCATCAACGTGTGTAATTTCATTGACTATATCTATTCTATATCGATTTTATTGGTGTAACGTGTATTACACGATAACCATATGTGTTGTTCTCAACACTTTAATCATATTAAACCATTGTTATACATGTACTTACCGGATTTGTGATCAAGCCTCGAACCGAACACCAATCTTTATCAAGAGCGTAAGGTTTAAGTCCAAGCATAGCTTTCCCGCCATACTTGAATCTCTTAAACCAAGGCTCTGATACCAACTTGTAACACCCGTTCTTATAAATTAAGGTTTAACGTATTATTTACGAAAAACAATCATGTAATTAAGATTACATATGCATTGGAAATTACGAGTTTGTTAAAACTTTTTACAATCTAAAAGTATACAATATATCATGTGTACGTGCGTCGTTTAATATAATAACGATACATAGTGCGGAAGCTTATTTCGTAATCGTGTTCGGTTCTTGCTAGTCGCTTGATCTTCATCCGTGCACTCTTGGCATTCACCTATAATCAAAACCAACTTAAAAGTTAGTTTTGATTGTCAAATATTTAGTTCAAACAAGTACAGGGGTTAAAAATGACAAAAAATAAAAATTTTCGGAGTTAGGGGGCGTCGCGTGACGCCTAGGGGCGTCGCGTGACGCCTAGCCCCTGTTTTCACAGAATGTGCCTTAGCTGTTGCTGTACGTTCCCAGCTCAACCCGATTTCACGGAAACGGCCATAACTTCTTCGTTATTGATCCGTTTTACGCGATTCTTTTTCCTACGCATCCGTAATTTAATCCTCCATCTTATGGAGTTAAAATCCCATATCCAACATAAGAAATTTTGAGACTTCCAAGCATTCGACTCGTTACCTTTTTACCGAATTTTAACCCGTTTATGCATTTTATCAAACAAACGTATTTGTTTGACTCCTATATCTCATACACATCTTCAATTTAATGCTACCTACTATAATAGGTTCTAATCATAGGTTTATTACACCATTTAAGTCTGTTTTCGCTCTTATGCTTATTTTGACCCGTTAAGGGTATTTAAGCACTTTCGAACCTAAAATCGCTTTCGATTGCTTCTAACATTTCATCACCACATTTCTTATCCTAAAATCTCCCACCACTACTGTAAGTGTGTTGGATCTAATGTGGTTATCTATATATTCCAAATTCTACCCCTCGGATAAGAGATTTTACGGCAAGAAGCATTTTAAGGCATTTAACCTTTGAAAGTCACGCCTACAACTTTTATACGCATCTAAAAGTTGCAATAATCATAATATAAGTTTCTAAACAACCTCTAAGGGTTGTTTACCCGGTTTACCCATCAAGGGCTTTTTGGTCACATTTAATCCTTCATTTTTACGATGAAGGATTTCTACTAATATTTGACCAAATTGCGCATCTTACTATAACTTATTTATGCGTACCTGGCTCGGATCAATGTATAGACCCGTTTATGCATTTTATAAATCCATATTCTATAGCGTCGCAATTATCCCAAAATTGCTTCTCACTCCTGTTTGCATAGGACTTGACAACCAACATTAGTCATTATTGTCAAATGGTGTTATCACCACCATTTGACCCGTTTGGCTCATATGACCGAACATTTACATATGTAGTAAAACGGGGTTTTAAATTTCCAATTTACACATCCGACCCATTTCGGATGTTGCCCCTTGACCCCTTCTTTTCTTTTTAACTCATTTCTTACGATTTTGACCCTATTTCAGCTTACGCCATGGGTATCCTTTTATTGTCAATTTACATTAATCAACACTAGATTAAATTTCCATTTTTACCCATTGTCTCAATATTAGATTACACTACAAGGTAATCTTATCAAAACTCATTACCTCTTAGTCATTACATGACCAATTTACCGATTCGCCCTCTTTACCATAAACCATGGTTTTTATCATCCTTATATGTTCCGACTCGTACCAACCGCGTCGGAAACCATATTTTCGTTATTACTGTTATCACATTTATTACTTGTAAGGTAAACAAGTATTCTACATAAGTGTGTAAGTTTCACTTACCTTGCATCCGAGCTACGCTTTTCTTCTATGCTTGACTCGTTTGACCCGCTTTCACTCCAAGCTTCACCTGGCTTGTTTAAGCGCCAACTATTATTTCATCATTTACAAGGCCATTAAATTAGTCGATAACAATCACGACTATTCCACCTCACTTATTTTGTATGCCGAAGCTACTATTCGGCTTCATGATTAGTTAACTTAAATTATCTAAAGTTAACTACTTTCAATCACATATTTACTATATTAAGTCTAAATCAACATAGTATTTAGAACTCTTATCATTTCATATCACGCGTAATTGCCATATCATTCAAATACGCGTTTTCACTCTAAAATTCGATACTTTAGTTCTCATTTAGGCATTTTAACAAACACCTAATGTGCATAATTTCACATATTTACTAACTAGTTCATAACTAATTATTTTCACCAAGATTTACATCAAAATCAAACCTCTATGTCTAGTGTTCATGAACTACATCAAGAACTTATTTCATAAAAATCAATATTCATCAAATTAACACTCTAATCCGAGTGTTCTTCATATTGTCAATAAACCCATTTAACACACATGTAGGTAATCACCAAATCATTCAAGTCTTAGCATCATATGCATAATTTTCACTTAGGGTTTCGTTCCTAAGCAAGTATTCATCACTAATCTAGCCATAGCTTCTCTAATTCATGCCTAATTCGCGATTAGGATGATTATCAAAATTTTTACAACTTCACGAATGTTAGAAATTCAACATACCTCAAGACCCCCTTGACTTGGTGATCGTTTCTACGCGTTCATGCATTGATTTGGATCTTGATTCGAGCTCCAATTTGGTGAATTTGTTGATTCTAGGGTTCAAGCTCTCTAGGAGCTTCTCCTGGCCATTCTCACGCACGCACACACACTCTTGTGTGTGTGTTGTGTTTTATTTTTAAGTTTATAATTCCTTTTTTTCCAAGTTACCCGGCTTCGGTCCCTCGTGTTTGGTTAGTTATTAATTAGGTCACAACCTAATTATTTTCAACAATATTCCCACTTATTAACTAGGTTTAATATTCCTAGTTAACTTAGCAGGTTCGGGAATATTTATGACTAAGTTTATTTTAGGTCCCGTTAACTCGAGCCTTTTATCCATTTTATTCCTTAAAAGCTTTTATTCACTTTTTATTTAATATTAGGATTAATTATTTAAATCCTAATATTTATCGGGTAAATTTTACCACTAACGGTACTTTACCCGTCTTTTAGTGCTAATGTGGTTTGATCACCAAACCCATTTTCGGGGTGTTACACCTACACACATCAAAAGTTATCCTACATATTTCGAAATTCATCCTACACGTTGAACTCTTCACTATATATATATATATATGGTGAGGTTCTTGTAAAAAGGACCTTTCTCGTAAGAAGTGTGAGAAGGCTTAGAAATTGACATGTATGCATCATGTTTTTGACTTAGGTATGATGTTTTGGGTTGTGTTGCCAAGAAAAAACACCAAGCATAACAATTTAAAACACAATGCAACGTATCATGTGCGTGAAATTTAAAACGCAACTAAAACACATTGTTTAACACTTAAAATACACTACTTAACGTTCTTGGCATGATGTTTTAAATTTTAAGCCTAGAATTCATTGCATTGTGTTTTAAATTGTTATGTTTGGCATTTTTCTTGCTAAAACAACCCAAAACATTATCCCTAAGTCCAAAAGATGATGCCTACATGTCAATTCTTATGCCTTCTTACGCTTCTCATGAAAAATGTCCTTTTTACAGGATTCTAAAACCATATATATATATATATATATATATATATATATAAGTATATTATAAATGTCCATATTTTAACTAATACATAATAAACGAATCAAGCATGAACCAAGCCCGAGCTTTAAAACCTACTCACGAGCCATCCATGAGGTTTAGAAATAGAGCCCGTACTCGACTCCAATGAACCTAAGATAAGGCTTGGGGCCTTTCAAAAACAGGGCCTCCATTTAAAAAAATTATATTTGATATACTAATCTGTTGATAATTCCAAGGGGTTTAGATGAGTGCGATATTGTGGGAACTTAATCGACACATTCAGAAAACTATGTGGTTACAGGGATTCTGGTGATTAAAGGGCTCAATATCGTCTATAAGATTGCTTGAATCGATTGCTAGAATTCTACAATTCTATTAATTTGATTCGTTCCTTCAATTGCTTCAATAATATGCTTCAGTCGATTAAAAACATTGGATGTGCTTCATTCGATTGCTTCAATCACTCTTTAGTTATTGTCATTTATTGAACCTGTTGCTTCAAGGCTTCAACTGATTAAACATTAATTTGATCCATTCCTTCAATTGCTTCAATAATATGCTTCAATCGATTAAAAACACAGGATGTGCTTCATTCGATTGCTTCAATCACTCTTTAGTTATTATCATTTATTGAACCTGTTGCTTCAAGGCTTCAATTGATTAAACAATATTATTGGAATCTTAACAATGTTGCTTTAATTGTGCTTTTCCCTTTTGGTTTCAATCGAGCCAACATATTAGTAACTCTAAGTCTTGATTCTTCATTCTTGATTGTTGAATTCATATAAAATATACTATGATATTTTGATTGAACTTGTTCTTTATTGCTTAGTTTGATTGGTTAAGAAAATTTGTTGATTTATTTTGGTAATACATTGATAATGTCACACCTCCAGATTACCACATGCAGAATCCACCGTGAGGCGTGTGACGTACCAGGATCTAGCCACTAATCACATTGAACTGACAGTAAACTAATAAACTTGAAATCTCATTCAATGTGAAAAGTGCATTTCAAAACATCTGATTAAAACAAATATATGTTCAGCGAAGCATTTGAAGTTGTACTAAGTAATTAAAATCAAACTGTTCATTAAACATAGCATAACATTAGACATGTTATTAAATGGCACGACCCATGACATCCTCCACTCCCCCGATTGCAAGCTCCGATTCATGAAGTCACCTAACGACTTGCAAGCATGCAGAAAAAGTGTATCATCGTAAAGCTGGCGAGTTCACAGTTTTGTTTAACGAAAATCATGTAAGTGTTCAGTTTAAAGACATGTTACGAATAGTAAACTCTGTACCGATTGACTGTTCGTTTTTAGTGCCCTCATCAATGTCTATCATCATTGATCAAAGTGTTTAAGGTCATTAGTACATGCCTGTCCTCCCTGGTACGGTGTGACGTTTGTCAAGCCTAATAGCGCTATCAACTAATACCCCATTGCCTCCCTGGCAACTAGCTCGATATGTAAGTAAGGACTTTCGTGATAAAGGTCAAGTTTATTAACTAACATCAAAATTAAACCAAAGTAATCAAAAGTATTCCTCCCTGGAATATTAGTTTGTTTGTCCTCCTGAGACGCATGTGTGACAACCGGTAATTTACGGCTCTTAATTACGCGATTAACAGTAGATTAACGCAATAATAAATAGTGATTACAGCATAAATCAACTTAATTAGGCCTTTGGAGTGCCTAGGAATGCTTATCCGACTCTACAGTACGCGTATGAAGACTCGTGTGGAATCTGCGGAACATGAAATGACAACGGACTGATACCGTACGAAATAATTACGACGCCAACAAATATGGACGTTACACGAATATTTTATGCTCAGGGAGTTTGGGTCGCGATATCGGGTCTCGTAGAAATTACGGGCCGCTTACACATAAGACGGGCATGTGGGCCCCGGGCCCAAGCCCAAAACCCACAAGCCTAAACCTACTTATAAGATATTAGATTTTTATTAAATATCTACAAAAGATTTTCACCCTAAAAATAAAACAAATGACCTGAATGTCATTTGTTTGCACAATAGACTTAAAAAAACACTGGGTTATATAAATAAAGGCCATCCACCTCTCCTCACTTCACACCCAAACTCAAAGCAACCACAGACATAAGTCTGTGGTCTCTCCCTCTCGATAACATACACACAAACATGAAGACTCATCTTCATACTCTCCCTCTCTCGATCTCTGCTAAGAACACACACACAGAGAAACCACACACACAAATGAAAAATCAAATCCAAGCCATCTCTCCCTCTTGCCTCTCCAACTCCGACGATCGGAGATATTTCCGACAACCACAGAGAACCGGCGGCGAACCAGCTCCGATCGGAGCTCCGGCGAGCCACCCCACACCGGTAACCCCCCCCCCCCCTCACCTTCTGTGTCCCTCCGATCTACACCCCCACCCCGTTTCTGATTCTGAAACGAACCACCACCACCACTAACCGGTGGTGGTGCGGCGGCGACCGAACAGAAGAGAGAGAGAGAGGAAGAAGAGAGAGAGAGAGAGAGGCGGCGAGAAGAGAGAGAAAGCTGAGAAGAGAGAGATAACCGGCGGTCGGTGCCATTGACCGCCGGACATTGTCATTATCCGGCGAAGATTCACCGGTTCCGGGTTCGATTTGTTTCAAGTTCGGGTATTCAAGTGAGTTTCGGTTCAGTTTTGGCTTTAGATTCGTGCTCAGTTTCGAGTTTTGGTTCGGGTTCCTTTTGTTTCATCTCAAATGTTGATTCAGATCCGGGCAGGTGGTTCGAGTCTTGTTCGGGTCTCGCGGAACGGTTCAATTCGGGTTCGGTATAACTCAGTTTGACTTGGTCAAACCGAGTCAACCCAGTCAACAGACGGTCAAGCGAGTCAACAGATCAGTTTATGTTCGGGTCTCGACTCGGTGCAACTCGGTTCGACTCGGTGTGTTTCGGTTCGACTCGGTCAACTCAGTTGACCCGGTCAACTCAGCTGACTTATTTTCGGCGTTTCGACACAAAGATTCGGTAAAAAGATTTAAAACGAATAGTATTTACGTTAATTGTTCCTTATTTTTATTATGTGATAACGAGCTCGAACCGATTGATTATAGTTAAATTTTGACATATTGGCGAAAGTTATATAGTTTGATTAATTGTTGAAGTAATATTGATCATTGGTTGAATTTCGAGGAATAACGACAACTTGGTTGTCCGGGGCGTCCAAAAACAGAGGAAACTCTGCCCGTTTTTCGAGAAAACCCGAAAACAAAAAGTTTTTATAAAGCGAACATTCGATTTCAATTGATCTTGTAGAAAAACAAATACAAACATATGGTTTTTGTCGACAACACTTTACAACTTGCGAAAACGACGATTTTGGAATCATTTACAACAATAATCTAGTCATTTTTTTTTTACTTCAAAAACTCGACAATTCTTTTTACAAAATCAATATAGTTACTTATATTGTTTCAAAAGCCGATAACACGCATTCATTCTATAAAAATAAATATAGTTTATATATTTATTTCAAATATCCAACATGAACTCGTTTTATAAACATAAATATAGTATATATTTATTTTCGATATCAAACAAAACAAATCCTTTTGTAAATAAATATAGTGTTATATATTTATTTCGGATATCGAACAACACGGATTCGCTTTTATAAAAATAAATATAGTATATATTTATTTTCAAACACAAACACGACATATATCGTTAACCAAGTCTCTTCAAGACTTATTAGTTATTTCGACTTCACAAAACGAAGCTAAACGAATATAACTTAATCATTTTCATTAAAGTTAACAACTTACGTCAAATCGTTCAGTTAACGATTCGGTAGAGCTCGGTAACACGTAGTTACCGTTTTTGCTTAGAAACTTATTAGATATTCCATGTTAGGAATATTATAGAATGCACGCTAGCAAGTCTCGTCTTGGAAACGACATCACAAAGTCGTAATTAGCTAGCTTTGCGCAAGGAATATTCAGGTGAGTTCATAACCCCACTTTTTCACTGTTTTACATTTTTCTAAATGTTTTCGGGGTGGAAAGACATGCACATTTTACAAACCATACAAGAATTACACATTTATAAACCGTTTTACAAGAAAGTTTTAACAGAAACAAATGGCTTACGAAAAGCTTATGTTTTATGCCGGTTTTTCAAACAAGCGTATTTTTTCGAAATATGCATACACACAAATTCTAGTTTTCTAAAAACTACGGGAAAATGCAAATACAAGAGCTTACAATACATGTGTTATGGTATGATGGAGTACAAAAACATTCAAGTGAAACATTCTAGATCATGTCTCGAATAGGGTACCATAAGCACCATTAATCGACGTATACATTCAGACCGCGGAACAAAAGGTTAGATCTAATGGGTTTCAGGCAACCCCACTCTTGGCCTACTTCTACCAATGAGTGCTTCTGTGTCTCAGTCAAGGTGACAAAAATGCCTAGGTTTGGTGGCTTCCTATGTCGTGGCACATGTTAGTGGCCTTGCAAACCACTAGCGATCTCAAACATTCATAGTACTCAGTTACAGATACGTTTTACAAGTTACATTCAAACATTCATACATTCTACAAGTTACATACCATGTTTACATTCAAGTATTTAAACATTCAAGTATTTAAACATTCAACAATACAACAAAAACCGGTCATTCAAAAAGATTTATTTCAAATCTTTTACAAATAAACTATGAACTCGCTCAACTTTATGTTGACTTTTTCGCATGTTTCTTTCTCAGGTTGCATTTCTAAGACAAGGCACGGTTGGAATAGGAGGACCATGAAGAGTCGAGTACTTAGTGGCGTTCAATTTCTAGAAGTCTTAGCTTTATTTGCTTCCGCTGTGCAATGAAGATACCAGTCCAGTCACGCCAATGCTCTGATATTCGGGGTGTGACAGATTGGTATCAGAGCTATAGGTTACAGCGAATAGGTTTTCTGTAGAAATACCTAGGCTCTAACCTCACTATCCTCTGGGAACATAGAATCTTAAATCCTGAATACATACAGAACGCCTAGTACTCGAATATGGTTTCCAACCGTTGCCGAAAATCAAACAGTCGAAATTATGTTTTCAAACATACGCTAAAATGGTGTTTTACACACAATACACAAAACAGTCGCATACAGTGTGCAAAACCTTGAGAGCTTAGGAAACATGCATTTAAGACCATCGGAAACTCATGTTGAAGTTCATTAAAGGTCATCACGTAGGAACCGCGAATATTAACTCGGGCACACACTATTATTCATATTGTCTGTGATATTTTGACTTCCCGAGCAGGCAGCCTACGCATAACGAAACGCTAGTACACAAGTATACGTGAAACTTAAGCTATACATCAACGGAGGTTGAAGTATGACACCTACGACTTTCGAGGAAGCGGCAGTTTGCACGCGGTCCTGCAAACGACACGAGTCATGCTAAGGAGAAGACGTATGTCTCCGTATTCCCCCTATCTTATTAACGACGAATACGCTATGTTTGACATTCCATGGTAATGTCACCTAACAACTGGTCGTCACATGCAACCCCAGGTAAAGTCCTTAAAATTTCTTTATTTGAAATTTCGACTTTCACATTTACTAAGTAGATTTTAGCATCTCTACTCCCCTTAATGGTCATTGCATCACAATAACTTATTCATTATAGCGAATGTTCATTTGCTTCATTTCTTGAAAATTCATATGTTACGCATGCATCGTTTGTTGCGCATGTGGTTTCGTTCCGAATAAAGCGTTTCATTGAAGCTCAAATATTTTTTCGCTTAATCTAATTGTTGATTTGTGATTCGAATGACCTGCGTTATTGTAATTGTTGGCTCCTTTGTAATCAAGTCAACACATTTTCTTGAAATCCCATTCTTTTCAAGTTACATACATGGTTTTCGTTGTGACCATGCCGAAAGTTTTCTTGTCGATACATGCAATTATTGTCGGCTTGCGCTAAAGTCAAATTCAATTGTTTGAACTTGTTCATTTCACATATTCAATTCAAGACACCATATGATGTATTGAAAACATCATATTCAATTCGTTTTAACAAGCGTCTCATTGTTCTGAGTTGTAGTAGATTTGTTTGGTCTATGACTCCATTAAGTCGTTTGTGGGTTTCGACACCTTGTGGTGACATTTTTCACTAAATTGAAGCTTGCGCTAATCTCATGCACGGATTTAATTGTCTGTTTATTGATTTAGATTAAATCCGCTTCGATTTATTATTGCACTTTCATTTGACTTCAAACACAGGTGATACTTGTTTGATCCCCACTATTATTGAATTACTTTTGATCACTACGACACCTTGTGGTGTCGATAGAACTTGCAGCTTGGGCTGATCATAATCGAGCGTTTCATGCAAAACTATTTCGTTTGGGCTTGTTGATTTTCAGCTTCTCCCAGCGAATGTTATTGTTTCTAACATTCATTTTCATATTGTAAACATTTATTTGGAATTCCGTTGGTCGAAATTCCTCTTTTATTGAACCCCTGCTAACTTGATCACACTAGTGACTGTATCAGTGTGCCTCGTTTCCTTTGACATCATTCGTATTTGCTTGCATATAACGTAACTCTAAGGGGTTAACGTAGTCTAAATTTCGAGGACGAAATTTTATTAACAGGGGGAGACTGTGACAACCGGTAATTTACGGCTCTTAATTACGCGATTAACAGTAGATTAACGCAATAATAAATAGTGATTACAGCATAAATCAACTTAATTAGGCCTTTGGAGTGCCTAGGAATGCTTATCCGACTCTACAGTACGCGTATGAAGACTCGTGTGGAATCTGCGGAACATGAAATGACAACGGACTGATACCGTACGAAATAATTACGACGCCAACAAATATGGACGTTACACGAATATTTTATGCTCAGGGAGTTTGGGTCGCGATATCGGGTCTCGTAGAAATTACGGGCCGCTTACACATAAGACGGGCATGTGGGCCCCGGGCCCAAGCCCAAAACCCACAAGCCTAAACCTACTCATAAGATATTAGATTTTTATTAAATCTCTACAAAAGATTTTCACCCTAAAAATAAAACAAATGACCTGAATGTCATTTGTTTGCACAATAGACTTAAAAAAACACTGGGTTATATAAATAAAGGCCATCCACCTCTCCTCACTTCACACCCAAACTCAAAGCAACCACAGACATAAGTCTGTGGTCTCTCCCTCTCGATAACATACACACAAACATGAAGACTCATCTTCATACTGTCCCTCTCTCGATCTCTACTAAGAACACACACACAGAGAAACCACACACACAAATGAAAAATCAAATCCAAGCCATCTCTCCCTCTTGCCTCTCCAACTCCGACGATCGGAGATATTTCCGACAACCACAGAGAACCGGCGGCGAACCAGCTCCGATCGGAGCTCCGGCGAGCCACCCCATACCCGTAACCCCCCCACCTTCTGTGTCCCTCCGATCTACACCCCCACCCCGTTTCTGATTCTGAAACGAACCACCACCACCACTAACCGGTGGTGGTGCGGCGGCGACCGAACAGAAGAGAGAGAGAGAGGAAGAAGAGAGAGAGAGGCGGCGAGAAGAGAGAGAAAGCTGAGAAGAGAGAGATAACCGGCGGTCGGTGCCATTGACCGCCGGACATTGTCTTTATCTGGCGAAGATTCACCGGTTCCGGGTTCGATTTGGTTCAAGTTCGGGTATTCAAGTGAGTTTCGGTTCAGTTTTGGCTTTAGATTCGTGCTCAGTTTCGAGTTTTGGTTCGGGTTCCTTTTGTTTCATCTCAAATGTTGATTCAGATCCGGGCAGGTGGTTCGAGTCTTGTTCGGGTCTCGCGGAACGGTTCAATTCGGGTTCGGTATAACTCGGTTTAACTCGGTCAAACCGAGTCAACCCAGTCAACAGACGGTCAAGCGAGTCAACAGATCAGTTTATGTTCGGGTCTCGACTCGGTGCAGCTCGGTTCGACTCGGTGTGTTTCGGTTCGACTCGGTCAACTCAGTTGACCTGGTTAACTCAGCTGACTTATTTTCGGCGTTTCGACACAAAGATTCGGTAAAAAGATTTAAAACGAATAGTATTTACGTTAATTGTTCCTTATTTTTATTATGTGATAACGAGCTCGAACCGATTGATTATAGTTAAATTTTGACATATTGGCGAAAGTTATATAGTTTGATTAATTGTTGAAGTAATATTGATCATTGGTTGAATTTCGAGGAATAACGACAACTTGGTTGTCCGGGGCATCCAAAAACAGAGGAAACTCTGCCCGTTTTTCGAGAAAACCCGAAAACAAAAAGTTTTTATAAAGCGAACATTCGATTTCAATTGATCTTGTAGAAAAACAAATACAAACATATGGTTTTTGTCGACAACACTTTACAACTTGCGAAAACGACGATTTTGGAATCATTTACAACAATAATCTAGTCATTTTTTTTACTTCAAAAACTCGACAATTCTTTTTACAAAATCAATATAGTTACTTATATTGTTTCAAAAGCCGATAACACGCATTCGTTCTATAAAAACAAATATAGTTTATATATTTATTTCAAATATCCAACATGAACTCGTTTTATAAAAATAAATATAGTATATATTTATTTTCGATATCAAACAAAACAAATCCTTTTGTAAATAAATATAGTGTTATATATTTTCGGATATCGAACAACACGGATTCGCTTTTATAAAAATAAATATAGTATATATTTATTTTCAAACACAAACACGACATATATCGTTAACCAAGTCTTTTCAAGACTTATTAGTTATTTCGACTTCACAAAACGAAGCTAAACGAATATAACTTAATCATTTTCATTAAAGTTAACAACTTACGTCAAATCGTTCAGTTAACGATTCGGTAGAGCTCGGTAACACGTAGTTACCGTTTTTGCTTAGAAACTTATTAGATATTCCATGTTAGGAATATTATAGAATGCACGCTAGCAAGTCTCGTCTTGGAAACGACATCACAAAGTCGTAATTAGCTAGCTTTGCGCAAGGAATATTCAGGTGAGTTCATAACCCCACTTTTTCACTGTTTTACATTTTTCTAAATGTTTTCGGGGTGGAAAGACATGCACATTTTACAAACCATACAAGAATTACACATTTATAAACCGTTTTACAAGAAAGTTTTAACAGAAACAAATGGCTTACGAAAAGCTTATGTTTTATGCCGGTTTTTCAAACAAGCGTATTTTTTCGAAATATGCATACACACAAATTCTAGTTTTCTAAAAACTACGGGAAAATGCAAATACAAGAGCTTACAATACATGTGTTATGGTATGATGGAGTACAAAAACATTCAAGTGAAACATTCTAGATCATGTCTCGAATAGGGTACCATAAGCACCATTAATCAACGTATACATTCAGACCGCGGAACAAAAGGTTAGATCTAATGGGTTTCAGGCAACCCCACTCTTGGCCTACTTCTACTAATGAGTGCTTCTGTGTCTCAGTCAAGGTCACAAAAATGCCTAGGTTTGGTGGCTTCCTATGTCATGACACATGTTAGTGGCCTTGCAAACCACTAGCGATCTCAAACATTCATAGTACTCAGTTACAGATACGTTTACAAGTTACATTCAAACATTCATACATTCTACAAGTTACATACCATGTTTACATTCAAGTATTTAAACATTCAAGTATTTAAACATTCAACAATACAACAAAAACCGGTCATTCAAAAAGATTTATTTCAAATCTTTTACAAATAAACTAGGAACTCGCTCAACTTTATGTTGACTTTTTCGCATGTTTCTTTCTCAGGTTGCATTTCTAAGACAAGGCACGGTTGGAATAGGAGGAACATGAAGAGTCGAGTACTTAGTGGCGTTCAATTTCTAGAAGTCTTAGCTTTATTTGCTTCCGCTGTGCAATGAAGATACCAGTCCAGTCATGCCAATGCTCTGATATTCGGGGTGTGACAGCATGTTTGTGAAAGAGTAGTGAACTCACCTTAGTTTGCTCGGTATGTGTTAACGTGCTTTTAGCGTTATTGATGTGTTAGGTCCGTTACACGCCACATAATGTACAGTAACTATAAGTACGAGTATGTAGGGTTATGCAATACCCTAATGTCCAAACAAACCAGTGTTTCATGTGATCAATTTATCATACAGTAACAATTTATCATAAGTAACGATTTGTCATACAGTAACTCAGATATCCTACTAATTTAATATAGAGTTCGGAATCGCATAGGTAAATTCGGAGTTATTCATAACCTATATTTATCACATAAATTTCCTTATCACATAACAAATTTCCTCATAATGTACTCAGACATTAATTAAATCCTGAATCTTCCACAAAGTCGAACATGTATTGATTATATATATATATATATATATATATATAGACACATCAACACCCCCAACTGCTTATAATTTCAGACATCAACATATACACCTATAAGAAAAGTCGGAGGTTGTTATTGAAACCCGGACCTTGTACATTATGAAATCCTGAATCCTTTTTTAAACACAAGAAGCTTGGCCCCCATTGACATACCACGGCCCAATCAATTAATTAATGTTGCAGCCCAACTATTAATCTAATAAGGCGGCCTATCTTGATCCCTTATATACCCGGACAACCACTAAAGAAACATTAGGAACCTTTTAAATATTAAACTCGGACCCAAGCATTCCCTCATTAACAAACTCGGACCAACCATTGTCTATTAAACTCTGATTACAAATTCTGAACATATAAACCCTGACTAAATATTTAGAAATTCGGACCAATCTATGCAAACCCTGATTTTCACATACTTAAATTTGGTACGTGTTTACACTCTCTAAACTCAGACTCCCTCAATCCATTTAACAACTTCGGATTCTTTTAACAAAATATACCCGAACCATCTTATATTTGAATAAATCCGGATCCCCTTTATTCCATCTAAAACTCGGATCATGTTGTTTCAGAACTAAACTCGGACCATAAAACATTTTATTAAACTCGAACTCGTTTACATATAAACTCAGATTACAAGGTAAATTTGTGTAGGATCATTTGCACGACTAAACGAGTCGTTCAAAAGAGATCTCGTCCAATACGAGAGGCGGAAACAGATGTATCGGAGTTATTTCAGCTGATTTGCACTTAGAAACACTTAAACTATCTCTTGTATTGATTTGATGACGATTTAAAACCTGGAGATACTTCGGCAGAGCTTCGCTACCGGAATCCAAACGTTACAAATGAAATGATTAAGTCCACTATATATAGGCAGTCCATTTCGCGTGGAATGGCTTCACACGAAATGGCCCCATCTTACATGTTTCTTGTTTTTTCCGAACTACGTGACTTGATCCATCATTCTAGTTACAAGACTCG
Source organism: Helianthus annuus (assembly GCF_002127325.2). Classification (NCBI taxonomy): domain Eukaryota; kingdom Viridiplantae; phylum Streptophyta; class Magnoliopsida; order Asterales; family Asteraceae; genus Helianthus; species Helianthus annuus. The sequence continues at coordinate 56,046,117 of NC_035435.2, read as the reverse complement.
ATACAAGACGAAGTCGACAGACATATGCACCAACAGACTCCCCCTTGGATGTTGACGAAGTCTTCGGTGTCGAGTCTTCAGTATGACGAGTCTTCAGTCTTGATCAGTCTTCGTGCTCTTCCAAAGTATCTGACATTGTAAGCATCCTCAATCTCTTTCTTTTTTTTTCTCTCTCTTCCTGAATCTCAACCTGACTCTATCTTCTCTTGATCAGATCTCTTGATTCCTTAAATTCTTCAGCATCAGCAGCTGGCGTGGACACTGTTCCAGGATCAGAAACTGGCTCTATGCATCTTCAGACTCCCTCTTGGATGTTGATCCACAATCTTAAGACTCCCCCTTTCGATAAGCTGGGATCGCAGTTTGAATAACAATCTACAGGCTTTGGATCTGAATCCTGGCTCAATCTCTACTCACACTTTGCAGCCTTCACAAGTTCAGGAACTTTTCATGGCTTTTTGTAGCGACAGAATCTGGAACCTGGCTTTCGCATAGCTTTCAGGATTCGTAACCTGGCTGCTTCTACTTGCACAATTCTCTACCTCACAATAAATTTCACAAATTTAATAATTTGACAAATTTATATACCACCTATACAATCAATCTCAAACCGTCACTCATAGATATCTTTCAAAAATGATTTAACATTTATAATCTCTGATTCACCACTTGTAAAATCAATTTTTCTTATTTCTAAACAAACTTTCCCAAACCTATTGTCCATCATGTTTAGCACTTGGAATTTTGAAAATCAGCTTTTCAACATCAGTTGTCGAAAATAAGATGAAATAAACTCTTTTTGAATTTTCAAAATTTAATACTAAAAGACAGTCTTTTTGAATTTTTGTTTTTCATGAAAAGCAGTAAAAAAATATTCACAGACAATATTTTTGTGAGTTTGTGTAAGAGGATCATATCAGTTTATGAGACAAATCACTAACACCGTTAAGCTTTAAACATTTTAAGTTCTAAACGATTCACTTAGATTGTCAGTATACTGTTCCACTTAAATTTTCACACAAAGTTTAACTGTTTCGAGATACAAGATTAATGTTTTAAGTACTAAACTTATTTGTGTGTCCCACCTCAGAATATACTCTCGTATCCAGACTTCTATATTCAGTCTTACAGGTGAATGTACACTAATGATATCTGTAAATGGGTAATGCGAGACCATGAGAGCTCAGGTTAGAACTTCCGTTCAGACAAAGAGATGATGGCTCGTCTTTAGGTGTGTCCCGTTTGGGGATCTTTTCTTCAACAACACATGATTAGCATTTTTTAATGTTTCATCATTTTTTATGCTGAGGGTGGACTTTAAGATTAAAGCAGTGCAGAGCATTATACGAGGACTAGGCTATTGCTTCCGCAAAATCAGAAGTTCAGGTATAATACCCCAGATATCATCACGCACAAAGACCTAGTATGTCAGAAATAGAAAGCCCTTCACACAAGATTTCAGGGGTTACCTATATATCCGAGAGATGTTCCCCACAAAATAAGTAAACTTTTGATATTTAGGTTTATATCTCGAAAACAATCTACCGAATGAGTAAAAACCTACTGGCATATCATCAATGAGACCGTTTATCACATTTGACATTCCAAATCTTTAGCGTGTTGTGATAGTCCACTGATGTACTATCATTTCCTCTTTTTCATAACAAAACTCATTTTAATTCTTTCAATGTTTTTGTCATTTTTTCAAATTTTCTAATGTTTTTGGATTTTCTAAAATTTCTTACTCCCCCTAAAATTCAAAACTATGTAAAGAAAATTTGACAAACCGATGTTTCAAGCAATTCACATCAATTCACTTGGCATAAACAATCAGAACTCCCCCTGACAACAAACTATTTTCCCATTATGATTTCAAAAAACTTAAGTTTGTTTTAATCAAAATGGTTTTTCCGGAAAATTAGTTTTGTTGAATCCACTTGTAAGATCGGGGTTTCATCACATTGTTCTTTGAACCACTTGTAAAAACTATCACTTGTATAAAAGTTAAATCAAGTTCAACTTAATGACCTTGATTAATCACTTGTAGATTCTTATCAACAAAAACCACTTGTAAATCAAAATATGACAGTTTTAAGTTTTACCACTTGTAAGTTTTTCAAACAAACATTTTCAAGAATGATGCCGATTCCTGCTCCACGATTACCAACTTGGGAGCTCCGGCAAGTCCAGATTTTTAGTCATGATAGGTTCTATCCCATGACGATACATTGTAGGATCGTGTCATGACCCAAACGAGTCAATCAGAAGAGCTCTTATCCGTTTCAGAGGTGGAAACTAAGAAACGGACTTGGAAAATAGCTTGTTTTACTTAATATTGCTTTGTATATTGATGAATAACAGTTTTCAATCAAACGGCACGTCGGCAGCACTTCGGTACCGGAAAACAAGATCAGTACAAATGATTTCGCTTAGGGGCTTTATATAGGAGTGGGATTTCGCTTGAAAGTGATGAGTGGCAGTTCAAGCGAAATCACTTATGTTGTGATTTCGCTTGAAAGTGTCACGAGTCATTTTCAAACGGAATCATCCATTTCAAGCAGAATCACCCTTTCCAAGCGGAATCAGCCCAATAAAACCCTAAAACTTCCTAATTTCTCGTACAACGCGCCCTGATCTAACAATTCTAATACTAGACTCGATACAAGACGAAGTTGCATACAGACGTATGCATCAACAGACTCCCCCTCGGATGTTGACGAGTCTTAAGTGTCGAGTCTTCAACGTCTTCAGTCTTTATCAGTCTTTGGGCTTCCAGAATCTCCATCTGGTTCTTTGTCTTACTCTAACTCTTTCTTCAGCAAATCTCCCCCTCGGATGATGCTCTATCAATCTCTGGTATCTTCAGGATCAAATTCCTAGCACTTGTATCTTCAGTCTCTTCTTTCTCTAACAGACTCCCCCTCAACTTGTGCTGGGATCGTAGTCTGGCTCAGACTCTGCTCACATAATCACAGGTTCAGGTATCACAACCTGACTCACCTGCATATTCTCTACCCAAAACATAAGTTTTATAAAAATAAGATATAGCAAATTTAGAAATTTTGCTAACCACTTATAACCACAATCTGAACAAACAAATTTATCATGTAAGACTCCAATGAACCACTTGAATGTATAACATTTTCTTTTCAAACAACTTTCAACAAGCATTCCCAAACCTGTTCGTCATGTTTAGCACTCGGAATTTTAAAAATCAGCTTTTCAACATCAGTTGTCTAATTTTTTTTTTTTTGAATTTTTTCAAAAAAATGAAATGAAATGCAGTAAAGAAATATTTACATACAATATTTTTGTGAGTTTGTTTAAGAGGATCATATCAGTTTATGAGACAAATCACCAACACCGTTAATTTTTAAACATTTTAAGTTCTAAACGATTCACTTAGATTGTCAGTATACTGATCCACTTAAATTTTCACACAAAGTTCAACTATTTCGAGATACGAGATTAATGTTTTAGAGACTTAAACTTATTCGCGTGTCCCACCTCAGAATATACTCCCATATCCAGATCCCAATATTTAGTCTTACAGGTGAGTATACCTAGATGATATCTGTAAGGGGTGAATGCGAGGCCGTGAGAGCTCAGGTCAGAACTTCCGTTCAGCAGAGAGATGACGGCTCAACTTTTGGTGTGTCCCCTTTAGAGGATCTTTTCTTCAACAGTACATGATTAGCATTTTGCAATGATTCATCATTTTTTGTACTGAGGGTAGGCTATTTTTCAAGCAAGTGTAAAGTATTCTCTGGGGACTAGGCCATTGCTTCCGCAAAATCAGAAGTCCCGGGATAATACCAGAGATATCACTAAGCATAAAGACCTAGTATCTCAGAAAGAGGGGTCCTTCAAACAAGATTTCAGGGGTTACCCATATATCTGAGAGATATTCCCCATGATATAAGCAAGTTTGAATTTAGGTTTATATCTCGACATAATCTACTAAATGTGCAAAAATCTACTGGCACATCATCAGTGAGACCGTTTATCACATTTTGACTTTCCAATTCTTTAGCGTGCTGTGATAGTCCACTGATGTACTATCATTTCCTCTTTTATACAACAAAACTCAATTTAAATTTTATCATGTTTTTGTGCTTTTTCAAATTTTCAGATGTTTTTCGATTTTCTGAAAACAAACTGAGTTCTTGACTCATTTTGTAGAAACAAATTTTGAAAAACAAACTATACAAGAAAAATGACAACTGATTTTCAAGCTTCAATTTGCCATCCACTTGGCATCAACAATCAGAACTCCCCCTTACAACAAACTATTTTCCCATTTAGATTTCAAAACACTTAAGTTTGTTTTAATCAAAATGGTTTTTCCGGAAAATTAGTTTAGTTGATTTTACCACTTGTAGGAAACGGGGATCATTTCATCACATTGTTTTCAACCACTTGTAAAGATTTCCAACCAAACATATACAAAGAATGATGTTGATTCATGCTCCACGATTACCCACTTGGGAGCTCTGACAAGTCAGGTGTTTACTCAAACATTATGTCCACCCTGGCCTGACCAGCCTTGGGTGATTTTGGTACACATCTATCCCACCAACATTATGATTTATAAAATTCATTGGCACCTTTTACCTTTCTATCCACCATCTTACCAAAAATATGTTTGACTTTTCCATTGAAAGCCTTCTCAACATCAAATTGTCCTTTACCAGTGAAGAACTGATTTGAGATTTCAACCTTTCTAACTTTCGTCTTCAAATTTTCCTTTGACAATGGAGGAAAATTCTCATCGTTCACTTCTGGAACGGAAACCACAATCTTTTTCTCAACTACAGACTCCTCTGATTTTATGGAATCAGATTCATTGTCAGAATTACTTTCAGATTTAGCCACCCATTTTTGCTTCTTCAAATCACCTTTTCTTTTGTAAAATCGTTTTGAATTTTCACCTTTTTCAAAACTAGAATTTTCAAATGTTTTATCATTTTTCAAAGATAGTTCTATCTTATCAACAAATTTCCTTCTCGAATCAAAGTTAGAAGAAACTCCCTGTTTTTTGTAATTGGACTTGGGGCAATTCCAAGCTATATGTCCAACTTCTTGGCATTTAAAGCAAGTTTTTCTATCAACTCTTTCAGCAAACTTTCTCACATTTTTCTTTACTTCAACAAGAAACTCCTGGTTTGACTGCTTCCAGAAAGGTTTCTTCTGTTCATCCTCTGAACTTCCACCTGCAACAAATTTTGTTTTTGGTTTATAATTTTTCTCATTTTTATAATTTTCAGAAATACTAAAACCAGGACCTTTCTTTTTGAAATTACTGTTATGATTTGATTTCTTTTGAAAACCATAACCACAACCGTAACCCATCTTCCTGTTAACTCTTTGTTGAGTTCTTGAAGAAGTGTATTTGTTAGGTTTTCCATCAAGATTTAAATCTTTTATTTCAGAAATATTAATTTCTGCTAATTTGAAAACATGTTTGATCTTTTCAGTTTTAACACTTCTTATTGGAAATTCATTATCAGAATATAATTTGTCTGAATCATTCAACATATAAGCCACTTTAATTGATTCATCATTCAAATGAGATTTTGATAGTAAAAAATCCTTATTGTAAACCATCTTGACTGGTGAACTCAGACTCTTCTCAGACGAACTCGAACTATCTGACTTAGACTCCGACTTTGACTCTTCATCCATATCCAACACCTGATTACAACTTTCTTGACTAACTCAGACTCATGATCAGTGTCAGACGCTGTGAATGTCACATCAATATTATCTGGTAACTCATCAATGGTTTCAGACTTTAACTTGATGTTTAGAGCCAGAGTTAAACGTTCTTCATTTGGCTTTCTGGGAGAATAACTTTCAAAGATCGGAGGCGGACATCTGTTATACTTGACACTTTGTTTCTTACCAGTATCAGTATCTTCATTCTTTTCTTTCTTGAAAGCTTCAAGACCTGCAACAGTAGGATAAACACGATCAATCAAATAATCACAAGTAGTATAACTCAACAGTAATCGTTTAATCCTTTCACTCTCAAACTTCTCAAGTTCCAACTCCTTCTTCAGCTTAGCACAATCTTCAACATACTCATTGATGACGCTCTGCTTTGTCATTAATGTTTCGCTCATCTTTTCCATTGCTTTTTCAATTTCTGAATTTGTCTTTTTCAAGCTATCAACTGTCCTATTCAGCACATTGTACGACTCCTTCACATACTTCACATCAGACAGTAAATCTTCTTTAATCTTCTCTAATTCAGTAATCTTCTTGTCTTTCTCCTCACAAGCTTTACAAGATTCTGAACATTTCAAACATGGTTTTTCAACTTCAACCACTTTTTCAACTATCTTTTCTACTTCAATAGTCTTTTCAACTTCAACAATTTTTCTACTTCGACAATCTTTTCTACTTTCAGAACTTTTTCAACTTCAACTATTTTCTCTACCACTTTCTCCACTTCAACAATTTTTTCTATTGCATTTTCAGTAACTGCTTCAACTTTTGTTTCTTCAGCTTCTGTCTTTGCCTTTTCATCAGCGAGTAACTTTGCTGCTTCCAGCTCTCTCTTCAATCTATCGATCTTCTTTTGATTCAGCATCTCAACTTTATCTGCATAGAAAAAATTAAAACTATCAGGATCAATGCTTTTTCTACATTTGTTAAGATATTCTTCCTCATCATCTGTACCAATATCACTTCCTAGATCTGGAAAAATCGGGATTCTTTTCTGACTAGCTTCATCTACCAAAACTCGGGCAACCAGAGCTGAACCAGGTATGTAGTTGTCCCAACTAAAACCCTCTGCAACCTTTTCATCTTCTTGATGAATGATTAAAGCTTTCTTCTTTCCATTGTCAATGGCACTAGACGATGGTGGTTGTTGCTCAATCTGATGAAAAATCGGTTTTTGATAATAATTGTTCTTTTCTTGATTCCCGGTTGCCTCTTGATTTTTACACTCTCGTTTAAAATGACATTTTCCTTTACATCAAAAACACGTCACTTTTGATTTGTCAAATCCTAAAGCAGAATTTGCCAGATCACGAAAACCATCTCTACCAGTGATTTGTTGAAAATTTTCAGCTCTCCTACACGCACTAGCTAAACACCACTTCACATCCATCAATTCAAGTTCCTCGGCATCAATCTGGTCATAATCTTCTTTAGTAAGCATCGGATTACCAATTCTTCCTGCAACTAAACTTTCATACGACTCTAACATGGCGACAAGAGATGCCATGTGTTGCTTAGTCAATTCATGAGACAGATTTTGACCATTTTGAATATGCAAAGTCACATTGCATTGAAGATTTGTAGAATTCTGCTGTTGAGGACTTGATGTTGTGTTGTTTGGATCAAAACTTGAAAATGATGAAGAATATCCACCACTATGAGTTGTAGTACTACCATTTGGACTAGACGAACCATCAGCACTAAAAGCAGTACTAATCTTTGGACTCTGACTGGGGGTAGACTCAAACTTGTTCCCTCGGTAGTACAAACTGACATCCTGTTTAGCATTTGGATTTGTCATGATAGCTGTCTTCTGAATATCCAGTTCCTGCTCTTCAATTTTCTGAATAAACTGTGCCAAATTCATACTTTCAGACTTCCTCATGAGTTTCACAATCATCAAATAAGTTCCCCACTTGTTCTGTGGTAAAACCTTAGCTAGTTTATCGACCCACTCATCGTCATCTTTCTTAATGTCCAATCTTCCCATTTCCAAAACCAGATGACAATATCTATCAATGGTCTGCTTTGTTGTTTCATGATCAAAAGGTGTAAACATATCAAACGATTTCTTCAATAAAGCTTTTTTGTTTTTGATCATATCTGCACATCCTCTAAATTTCTAAATCAAAGCCTCCCAAATTGATCTTGCTGTACCAATATGTTGAAGCAAAATAAAGATATCTTCTTTTATCGCTTGTTGAAGAATACTGATCATCATTTTCTCACCTGTAAATTTTAACTTGTCACTTTCTAAATAGTTAACAATAGCTTTTTCAATCCCACGTTCATTCTTTGGTCTCTCGTAATCTTTCAACAAAGAACACCATGCATCAAATTTGTAAGCTTGCACCCAATTCTCGAATCGATTTTTCCAACCTTGAAAGTCTTCAATATAAATGAGCTTTGGTGGTTTTTGATAAGTTCCTGTCTCATTCTCATTGTATACAGTTTCAGCAGCAGTAACTGGAGCAACGAGTGTCGCGAATGCATTGTAAAACTCTTCAGCCATGATTCGGAACAATTTTTCACACAAATATCAAATTTCAAGCGGAATACTAGTTTGCAGTTTCAAGCGAAATACTAAAACAAGCGAAATCACCAACTTCAATTTTCAAGCGGAATAAGCAGTTTGAAGCGGAATCTCAATCAACTTTCAAGCGGAAACAGACTTGGAGCGGAATTACTAAGTTAGAACGAAATCAGTAATTTCGCTTGAATCTTTTCAAGTGGAACCTCAACTATGAAGCGGAAACAGATACTTTGGAGCGAAATACTTGATTTCGCTTGAAATTTTCAAGCGAAATAACACCTATCAAGCGAAAACAGAACTAGTTCGTTCAAGCGGAATCACAACGAAGGTCCATTTCTGCCATTTTTAATGCGGATTTCGGTCTGATTCTTTCAAGGCTTTGTTAAAATGCAATTTTGCACAAGTTGTGAAAAATTCAGTCCATTCTGACCGTTAAAACTTGTTTAATTGAAGAAAGAAGGTGTAGAAGTAAGAAATATGGCTGTTTTTGGCAAGAACTCCTCCTCCTGAGCTCTGATACAACTTGTAGGATCGTGTCGTGACCCGAACGAGTTAATCAGAAGAGCTCTTATCCATTTCAGAGGCGGAAACTAAGAAACGGGCTTGGAAAGTAGCTTGTTTCACTAAATATTGCCTTGTATATTGATGAATAACAGTTTACAGTCAAACGACACGTCGGCAGCACTTCGGTACCGGAAAACAAGATCAGTACAAATGATTTCGCTTGGGGGCTTTATATAGGAGTGGGATTTCGCTTGAAAGTGATGAGTGGCAGTTCAAGCGAAATCACTTATGTTGTGATTTCGCTTGAAAGTGTCACGAGTCATTTTCAAACGGAATCATCCATTTCAAGCAGAATCACCCTTTCCAAGCGGAATCAGCCCAATAAAACCCTAAAACTTCCTAATTTCTCGTACAACGCACCCTAATCTAACAATTCTAATACTAGACTCGATACAAGACGAAGTTGACAGACGTATGCATCAACATACGTACATGGGTGAACCATCTTCATCTGGTTTACTCTTTTTCAATTCATAAAATTCCTTTACCCCTTTTACCTTCCCGTCAATCATTTCCCAAAAATATTTCGAACTGTAGGGTGAAAGGCTTTTTCAACATCAAATTCTTTCTTTTCAGAAAAGAATTGATTTGAAATCTCAACTTTTCCAACTTTTTGTTTAAAATTTTCAGTCCGCAATGGTGAAAAGTGGACATCATCCATTGGCGGAACTGAATTTTCACTTTTTAGCTCAACTTGTGGCTCTTCTGACTTTGACGAGTCAGATTCATCGCCAGAAAATAGCTCCTCTGATTTTGACGTATCAGAATCATTGCTAGAACTATCATCTGATTTCTTAGCAACCCACCTTTGGTTGTTAAGGTTCACCTTTCTTTTGTAAAAAAAATTTGAACACTCACCAACTTCAAATTTTTGAAAACTTTAAATTGTTTGGTTGGTGGTTCAAAATCAACAACTTTCTCTTTGAGTTTTTCAGAGACTCCCTGTTTTATGTTGGTTGCCTTTGAACAGTTCAAGGCAATGTGACCAGCTGTTTTGCATTGATAACAGGTTCTCCTTTCTTTCTTCTGAACAACTCCATTCTTCATTTCTTCTTGCTTCTTAGCAAGGAATTATTTGTTCGATTGTTTCCAGAATGAGCTCTTGTCCTCTTCCTCCGAACTTGATCCTAAAACAAATATAGTTTTTGATTTATAAGTTTTCTCATTTTTATGATTTTCTGGTGGAATAAAACCTAAACCTTTCTTTTTGAAATTACTGTTATGGTTTGGTTTTTTTTTTGAAAATTCGAAGTAGAATGTAACATTTTTTCTTGTTTAACCTTTGTTGAACTCTTGAGGTGTATTTTTTAGGTTTTTCAGAAAGATTTACTCTTTTATTTCAGAAATATTAATTTCTGTTAATTTGAAAACCTTTTTGATAATTTCAGTTTTAACAGCTCTTATTGGAAATTCTTCATCAGAATATAATTTGTCAGAATCATTCAAAGTATATGCTGTCACACCCCGGCCGCGTAAAAACAACAAACCGCGGCGGAAACGCCGTGGAGTGAATGCGACAGAATTATTGTTTCAATAACCATGGTAATTAAAGTTATGTATTATTGAAATTAAAGTTTACATTGTCTTTGAGTTCAAACTAAAATAACATAATAACTGTCTTTTAAGTCACTAAGGCCCGAGTCCGTCTAAGTGAAGCACACACAACATCATGCATTAGCACCTGAAACATATGTAAAAATAGGTACATCAGCATAAAAATGCCTGTGAGATACATAGGTTTTGTTTATGTAGATTCATGACTTGTATTTGAAAGAAGTGTTTAATAAAAATGTAGTTATGAATCTTGTAAAATGTTTTCCCTTATGAAATCATTTGAAAATCGATATGAAAATCAAATGATGATGAAAGGACAAATGCATGGTTAAATGAATAACCAAGTAAAAGTGAATTTGTATAAAAAAATGTATACATTGTAAAACAATGTCATATTCTTGTAGAAATGTTCCATGTCTTGCCCAAGTGGTTTAGATAACGCAACAATGTGTAATACAATAAAAGCACTTATATATAGGAAGTACCAGCGGCGTATCCACCATGCTTTTATCATATAACACATAGCCCCGTTATATAAGTCACTTATCAATAACCAACCAAAATGTCTTGTTTAATGTCAAAAAATGTTTATGTATAAACCATGTCCAATGTCATGTGTAACATGTATCATGTATAACAAAATGAAATGCATAGCAAGTAGCAAGTGCCTACTTAAGCTATGTGATGATGCCAATGTGAAACGATGTCATGTATGGTGAATAACAAGTAATTACTCAACCCCATAGTAAAAAGTACAAAACAAGGTTTTTGAATAAACCTAAGTTTAAATCAAATGTTATGCTTTGCAGAAAAACAATGCTTTATGATTACAAACATTTATGCAGTAATGTTAATCGCATACATTCAAGCCTTGCGAGTGTGGCGACAAACCTTTAAACAAATTAAAGGTTTATCTAAGTTATGTAGTCGGATTCTGTCATTCCCAACTTCCAAACAAACCTAGGAAGTCGGAAACAGGAGTTGTCAATTCCTATGGTACCATTACATACTACCGAGCGGCGTGATCAATGTTAATGAATGTATTATTGTCCCGATTAAACACACCAAATGTCATAACCAATGTAAGCATGCTATGAAAACCATGTACTAGGAATGCTAAGTAAACATGCCTAGTAGAAATGTTCATGTAAAACAATGTGCTAGCATGCTTAGTAAACACACATAGCAGAAATGTCATGTAAAACAATGTGTACATATGTTAAACATATGCAACAAATGTGTAATAAATCAATGTGCTAGCATGCTTAACATACATAGCAAAACATAGTTGAAATCATGTACTAGATATGTACTAGATGAAACTAGCATGTTTATGTCATAAAAGCGTGAAATGCACAAAAGTAACACGTATGTACATGTGTATCACCCCAAAGTATTTGAAAACGGTAAAAGAGGGGAACTATGTACTCACTTGGGATTGCCTAATAGTCTTGAGAATAAGACCAAATAAGGCTCTAAGGATCACGAATCAACCGGCACCTAGTATAGGTAACTATGTTAATAAACGGATCCTAAATCGGGAGATAGGACAGAATGAGGTTCTATAAATCAAATGAGTATTTGAACTCATATGGTATGATTTAATAGGCCCTACATTCTGATTGGAAAGTCTAACTAAGTGCTTTTGACCCGTTTCGACCCATTATGGTAGTATAAGCTACTATAAGGTGTCGTTAGCGTAAAACTTTGTTCGGATGGTTATCTATGTGCTATGCCAAGTCTTACATGCCCAATTATCCCTAAACATGTTACTAAATCAGATTATATGTCAAAAATATGTTCACATAGGCAAAATACGGATTTATGCTTCAAAAGGGCATTTTGGTCATTTCCTATGGGCATACAAGCTAACTAGCAAATGACTAATCAATCCTATGTGATCATAAGGTATAACCTCAGAGGTTATTCCCTATGCAACTATGATCACTAAGCAAGCTTGGTCGGATCCTAATGATCGACCAAACGGGTCGGGTTCGAAAGTGTAAGCGGTTGTTTAGACCGCTTAACTTACGACCCTAAACAATCACTAACTAATAGCGACGAGTTAAACATGTCAAAACATGTTTAACCTACTGATTTGGTATCAAAACAAAGTGTTTTGATACCCTAAAGTAGTTCCGTGGCAAAATGCGTGATAAAACGCATTTTGACCGAAACTTTGACTCGTCACTACACCTAGTTAACGTGGTAATCAATAGGTATAATCGCTAAGGATTATAACCATTGTGATTACAATCACGTTGCAAAGTTCAACCGAACTTTGCGTTGACCATAGATTGGTCAAACTGAAAGTCAAACACTGTTTGACTTTTTAAACTAGTGTAACGCCCGTCTGGTTTTATTAATATTTTAATAATAAGATACACATTTTTATTACTAAAATGTGACTTTACAAAAACTTGTTATACCAACATTACCAAATAATTACAACGTTTCAAAAACTATTTATAAGTGTTTACATAATTCACTTATAATGACACAATTCCAGATTTGACGCGAAAGCTTCATTTAACGTGTGTTCGGTTCTTGCTAGACGCTTGATCTTCATCCGGGACTCTCGAGATTCACCTATGATCAAAACCAACTTAGAAGTCAGTTTTGATAGTTAAATAACAAATACAACAAGGAAATTGGGCCAAATAATCAAAATAAATCAAAAATCAAATTTTTTTTTAACAATTCAGGCCGTCGCCACGTGCGACGGCCAAGGCCTTTGGCCGTGGCGTAGCGCCACGGACCAATTTTGGCAGAATGTTCATGCTGGTTGCTGCATATTCCCAGCATCACCCGATTTCACGGAAACGAGCATAACTCTCTCGTTTTTAATCCGTTTTACCCGATACTTTTTCCTACGCGCTCGTAATTTAATTCTCCATCTCATGGAATTAAAATCCAACATCCGGCATAACAAAATTTTAGACCTTTAAGCCTTTGGCTTAATATCCTTTTTCAAGGTTTTGACCCATTCATGCTTTTATCAACCAAAACGCGTTTGTTTGACTCCTATTCTTATGAAATTCATAATCTCAATATTTCCTATCCTATTAGGCTCAAGTCACGGGTTTCTTACGAATTTAAACCCGTTTACACTCATATGCGTATTTTGACCCGTTAAGGGCATTTAAGCATGTTTTATATACGAATCACTTTCATACGTTTCTAGCTTCGTATTTCCACATTTCTTATCAAGTAATTTTCCACCACAACTATATTTGTGGTGGACATAATGAGGTGATCTATATAACCCAAGTTTTTCTCGTCGGATTGCTAATTTGCGACAAAGACTCATATAGAGTCATTTGACGAAAGGTTTACATATTTCGCTTCTTATACATATTCCTATTATTTATTTGATCATAAAACTCGTTTCAAAACTACCCTTAAAGGTCGTTTGTCCAATTTAACTTATAAGGGCGTTTTAGTCCATTTTAGCCAATCATTTACGATGAAGGACTTTTGAAAGTATATTTGACCCATAATCTCTCTTTTAACTTATGATTTTGTTTGAAAAGTCATTAAGCTTTCCAAATGCAATGTTCATTATTTGAAACATTCAGTTTACTTATCAAGTAACCAAATGTCTATTTTGACTTCTTTTAACACTCATTGAACCTCTCGTTCTAAATGAGTGTTACCCTTTTTCACATACCTGGCGCGGATCAATATATTGACCAGTTTTTAATACCTTGCTTTTATAACCGCTAATTCATAGCGTTGCTAATACCCATTTGACATTTACTCCTGAAATAATATAACTCGACAATAATCATTAGTCGTTATTGTCAAAAGGTGATATCTTCACCTGTCGACCCATTTGGTCTAAGTGACCGATTATGTTGGCGAGATGATATTTATTACCATCTCATCTACATGACTCGCTCCGGTTTACACCGTGCGGTTATTTCACTTATTAATCGTTTCTTAACGCTTTTTAGCCTATCATGGCTTACGTCATACAGTGTCTTTCAAAACCAATAGTTATGGTCAACGTGTGACCAATTTACCGTTTTAACCTTATTGTTTGCTTTGGTTTACCCTATAAGGTAACCATTCAAAAGTTCATTTTCCATTTGTCATAAAATGATCGAATTACCGATTTAACTCCTTTTTAACCATCAACATGGTTTCTTGTCATGCTTGACTATCTTGTTCCGTACGTCTACATGCCGGAACATCATACCTCAATTATGTATCTATCTTATACGTAACTAATACGATAAGAGAATATTCTAAAATATAAGACTAGTATAAGCTATACTTACCTTGCATCCGAATTAAGATTTTCCTCCATTCTTAATTTGTTTGACCCGCTTCCTTTCCCAAGCCTTCACTTAGCTCGTTAGGCGTCAAAATATTTTCAATCATTTATAAGGCGGTTAATTAGTCATAAAAATCACGACTATTCCACCTCACTTAATTTCTATGCCGAAGCTACTACTCGACTTCATGATTAGTTAACTTAGCTTATCAAAAGTTAACTACTTTTTGATCACATGGTTTACATCTTTTAAGTCAAATCAACATTATGATTAGAACCCGCTTTAACCCATCTTTCACGTAATTAGTCAAACAAAGCAATTACGCATTTCATTCGTAATTTCAACATATGAACATTCACTTAAGCATTTTAACAAACACCTTGTGGGCATATTCTGTAAAATCAACAATCAATTCTCGTAACTAGTTATTTACCCAAGTTTTAATCACCATTCACAAGTTCTTATGTCTAGCATGCATAACAACACCTAGACTTACTTCATGGAAATCAATAACACTCGTTGCATGATCAAGATTCCAATGTTTTTCATCATCCTACAAAACCCACTTAACACCTAAATGGGTGATTCTCAATTTCATATGCATGAACATCAATGCATCAAATTATTGGTTAGGGTTCATTCCTAACCCTGAATTTATCATAATTTCATTCAAACATCAATCAATCAAGTTCAGATTTCGATTCCACAAGTTCATCAAGAATTTGAGATAAAACCAAATTGTGAATTTTGACATACCTTGTGATCCCTTCACTAAGGTGATCACTTATTTGTGCTTGAATTTCGATTTGGGTTGGATTTGCCCTTCCAATTTCTTGATTTTGTGCTTGTTAGGGTTTTGAGCTCAAGAGTTCTTGGCTCCTGTGGATATCTCGACTAGAACACACACTTTAAGTGTGTGTTTTGGTGTTTAGCTTTTGTTTTTAATAAAAATCATTTAGCAACTTACCAACTCTAGTCCCTTAACTTTACCCAAGTTCTTATAAAGGGTTTTTCACCATGTTTTTCTTATTATCTCTAGGCTTATAATTAACTAACTTGGTTAATTATTCCTAGTTAAATTTTGTGGGTTCGGGAAGTTATAACCCGTTATATTTTAAGTCCCGTTAACTCGGGCCTTCTTATAAACTTACTTCCTTAAAAGCTTTTATTCACCTTGTATTTAATATTAGGATTGTTTATGTAAATCCTAATATTTAGCGGGTTACTTTCACCACTAACGGTACTTTACCCGTCTTTTAGTATTAACTGGGTTTGATTACCAAACCCATTTTCGGGGTGTTACAAGTCTACCCCCCTTAAAGAGGTTTCGTCCTCGAAACCTTTTCTTACATAATTCATTGAGTTTAAACTCAATGTATTTGATCCGAGAAATATTTTAAACATTATTTATACTTTTAACCAATTGTTAGTATTACCAGAAAAGTATGGTAACATCTTTTTGGTTACTAATTGTCTACGTATCTCATACGACATAGTGTAACTTGAAATAACGTAATCTCGTTATTTCCACTAGTTTAGTTAACTTAGCGATATCCATCGCTTTCACATGCTATCGAATTCTTTATGAATCCGTTACGTTGACCCGTTTAAAGGTCTTTAGTGAAATCTTTCACTTTTAGCAACAATTTCTTTTGTTTTCAAATTTATTTATTCGGTTCAGTTATACTTAATCCATGGCTTACAAGCAAACCAAATTTCTTGATTTGAATTGCTGACCCTAACCGGTCTCACTAACTAGACTTATTGGTCCAGTTATTTTTTTTTATTTTTTTAACCGCTCGCTTGGTTATAATGTGATTCTACTTCACATTACATTTCTTAACCTTGATCGTTCACATCATGTTTAATTTATATCAACCTTTCATTTGTTTATAACCCTAAAGGTTATGTTGATCCCGTAGATCACTCCTTACTCATGTCATTCTTAAGATACATGTTTGTAGGTCCCTATCCCATGTGGATCGTAACGAGATTGATAATCAATCAAGGGTGCGGAATCCCCTTGATTAATCGAACAAACAGAAACAAGAATAAAGATGACAAACACGAAACAAATCACTTTCAATCCGGTCTTCTATTGATTAACCAACACAAGGTTTACAATCAATTCAAGACCTTCACAAGAAATCTCTCAGCCACTCTCTGTAGATTTCTCACTCCTCTCAAACTTTCCTCTAAGTGTCTAACCTCAACCCTAATGCATAAAGTTGTTTATATACTACAGCCATGTTTGCATACTGGGCTTTGGTCTAGGCTTGGCCATTCTCCTAGCCCATTACACTAATTAACTCCCTAACCAATATGCTAAGCCTATTACAAAATATCCAAAGACTAAATAATCAAACTATTAAGTTGTTGTCACAAAACATGCACTAACAAACTCCCCCTTGACAATAGCTTCAATAGTGTAACTTTGTCTTCAAACATCTTGTAGTCTTTTTGTCTTTGGATAGCGTCAGCTACACAGTTTCTGACATCAACAGACTCCCCCTTAGCTGATGCTTCCAATCTCCAAAACTTTCATTCGTTGTAGATCAGTGAACTAGCAATCTTTGGTTAAGCAAGTAAACTTCAACTCTTTCAACTCTCTTTCTGCAATGTAGTAGAAGGATCCTACCATGCATCTTCAAACGTTCTTCACATCACTCTCAATCTGCACTTTACTTGTATTCTGCACTTCATTTTGATAACTGCATCAATCTGTTTAGAAACACAGGCAAGCATCTCGAAAAACCATTAGTCTTTTTCACATTTATAGATAAACCAATATTTTATCTTTGTTTGCAAAAACAACTACCTGTTAGCCCAACTTTATGTTGATAAGATTGTAGCCTTACACGGCATACCTGTGTCTATTATCTCCGACAGGGATACTAGATACACATCACACTTCTGGAAGAGTTTCCAGCAATCTTTGGGCACGCGTTTAAATTTTAGTACGGCTTACCATCCACAGACGGACGGTCAAAGTGAGCGTACTATCCAAACGCTAGAAGACATGCTTCGTGCATGTGCGATCGATCTAGGTGGTAACTGGGATAAGAACCTACCCCTGATCGAATTCTCCTACAATAATAGCTACCACACCAGCATAAAGGCTGCGCCTTTTGAGGCATTATATGGTAGGAAATGTAGATCGCCTGTTTGTTGGGCGGAAGTAGGAGAGGTCCAATTATCGGGACCAGAGATTGTTTTCCAAACAACGGACAAGATTGTCCAGATCCGGGAACGTCTCAAGGCTGCCCGCGATAGGCAGAAGAGCTACGCTGATCCAAAGCGTAAGGATTTTCACTTCGAAGTAGGTGAAAAGGTATTACTTAAGGTGTCACCCTGGAAGGGGGTGATGCGTTTCGGCAAGAAAGGCAAGCTGAGTCCGAGATACATAGGGCCTTTTGAGGTCATTGAACGAGTCGGATCAGTTGCCTATAAACTGAACTTGCCCGAAGAGCTCAATGGAATTCACAATGTGTTCCACATCTGCAATCTCAAAAAGTGCTTCGCCGACGAGTCGTTGGTGATTCCACACACAGATGTGCATATAGATGAGAGCTTAAAGTTTATAGAAAAACCCTTGTCGATTGAAGATCGACAGGTGAAGAAGCTTCGCAGAAAGCACGTACCGATTGTAAAAGTCAAATGGGATGCTCGTAGAGGTCCTGAATATACGTGGGAAGTCGAAGCTACAATGAAAGAAAAATACCCCTACTTATTTGAGTAAATCTCGGGTCGAGATTTATTTTAAGGGGGTGAGGATGTAACACCTCGAAATTTTGTGTCCAATGATGTGTTAACACGTGTCATTTGTTTACACGTGGCATCTATAATAAATAAAGGACAAATTTTGACAAACCTTGAAAGTATATAAATTCAAGGGTTATAAATGTCAACAAGGGTAAATATACTGTATAGTATCCCTAAATAATGCTTAAACCTTCAAACGAATAAATTATAGATCGTACAAAACTAAAACGCGGAAGAAAGTGAGAGATTACAAACTACAGGGGTTAACTGTGTCAACATGTTTAATAATACCTCTGAGTGACCCTTTAACGTTCCAAAGACTTTGTAACGGTATTATACCCTCACTAAAATAATATATATAAATTTCGCGAAGTTTCGATATGAAACGAGAAAGATACGATCGAATTCGTAGAAGAAGGGTTAAAAGCGTCAACAATGAAAGTTAAGGCTTTCAGAATAATTAAATAAATAAACCGGGGACTTAATAATGCGGGTAATTAGCCCGAGGCCCCTATCGGTAAATAACCGAGGGCCAAACCGCAAAGTTACCCCTTCAAATCCGAAAGGTCAGGCGAATCATTACGAAAGATTTCGTTATTAATGGCAAGATTCTGTAATAATTACAAAAAGATTTAAAAATCCTGAAAATATAACCTTAGGCGACCCGCGTGAAGTTTCAACATAAGTTGAGGCGGGCCGCGAGCCTCCTCTATTTCGCGTCTGATTTTTGAACTTTAGGCGACCCGCGTTAAAATGGCATGGAACTCCCATGCGGGCCGCGTAAAGTGCCCAGATGCAGAAAAATTGTGTTTTCTTGACTTTTGGAGCTTGTGAACGATCATGCACATAATTATGGGGCATGGGCACCCTATGCTCAACCCATAACACTTAGGGGACACCTACCATCACCTCTGGTCTGATAGTAGTGCTTGCAATGATCAATATGGCTTGGCATTTGGCTATAAATAGCCATGTTGTAGTTACAACATTCACACAACTCAAACAACTTCCATCTGATCATTCTAAGTGCTCCCAAGTGTTCTTCTCTGCTCCATATTCAAGTCCTAACTTCTGTAAGTTGCCTTGATCATTCATACTTCAGTTTATGCTTAGTATTTAGCTAAAAACCAAACCGTCGTAAGTACGGTTTGACCTTAAAATAACTCAGTGATGGTTCAGTCTTATGACGAACCAAAAGTAGTTTTGAGTTGGTATTTATGTGGGTATTAAACCTCTAAAAGGGTTCCCCCTGATCACCACTCTAACTATGTCAAATGTCGAGTCAAACGTGCGGTTAAAAAGTCAACAGAAAGCTATTTTGGCGATTTAAGCATAATCTGTAATGTATACGTTATGGAACCTGTTTTGACAATCATAAAATATGATAATAAGTATATAAACATGTTTGCGCTCGTTTGAATCGATCATTTACCATATAGAACCGGTTCGGAGCCGAATGTCGCAAAAGTTTGACTTTTGCTTTGACTTCAGTTCTGACCCGTTTTAGTGAGGTATAAAGATACCTTAGGACTCTCTTAGGACCAGGTCACATGTTGGTATACGCCTCTGTGGTCGGTTCATGAGTTACCCGAGTCTTTTACGCAATTCCGTCATTCGCCTAAAAGTTGACCGTAACGGCCTTTTAAAATTAAAACGAGTATTTCGAACACGTGAACGGACCAAAACCTTGCTTATTAAATTATAAGCATGTCCCTGAAGTTTCACGTCAATCCGAGGTCTTGAACGAGAGTTATGCTAAAAGGCGCACTTTTAAGAAATTTTTGTAATTAACGGCGCAATTAGCATAACGCCCATCTAACCCAAGTTTTCGGCACCAAAACTTTTACCCACTGTGGTAAAATAATATTTTGGGAATTTTAAAGATTTTTAATAATTTTTACCTTGCTCATAACCTGCGGTTATGGCTACGGTTCGGTAAATACCGAATATGCCCTTTTTGGCCAAAACGGGAGTTCTACAAGGTCTTTTGACCCGATTCCAGTTGCCACTGATTTTAAACAATAAATAAAGTATTTTAAACTTTATAAACTGTTCGGGAAACTCAGATTTCCTGTAGAACCCGAAAAGCTCTTTTAAAGTCTTTAAAATGACCGAAAAGCCCCTACGGGGCATAATATAAACTTAAACTCGTTACGGGCATTACGGAAGGTATCCTACTGATACCAAAATACTTTTAAGGCATATTGACTTAGGAAATAAGCGTACGACTCTTATGGTTAACCGTTTCGCCTATTTGCGCACACGGTACGGCCCACGGAACTAGTTTTCGTGCAATAGCCGATATGGGTCAAATTATATTATTTGAGCCCCAAAATCCAGAGTATGAACCATTAACCCATATAAAACAAGTCTCTGAACTTGTTGGGTCCAAATCATACTCCATTCTCGGTTTTCGCCTTTTCGTGCGAATTAACCATATCTACGTATCGGAATCAACCGGTTTAAGCTACGGCTAATATAAGGACCGTTAGGATTCTAAGAGGTTAATTAAAACCTTCGTTCCAGATTAGGAGCCCCAGTAAAAGCTATCGGTGACTTGATCTTAATTAAGGATTTATACTTGCAAAGGTAAATACTTTTAACTTATTTCCCCTATATGGGCTTGGGTTACGGTATATTAATACCGCTTGATTGAGCATTATATAATTCCATCGCTTAGGTGGTTAATTGATTAAATATGATTGGCTCATTTAAACAGTTTTGTTGCTTATAAGCCTTTGGGGGGTTTAATGACCGTTGTCCCGGATATCCTCGGCATCATTTTACGAAATGGCCACGACCATCGACATCCCGGTGTAGGCGTACACCCGGTATAAAGTGTCGACATTAAAACTAAAAGACGTAGCCGTTGGTTTCTGTACTACGGTTTTACGCAAACGTGGTGTGTCTATAAATCTTTAACCCGGCACGACCCGGGCTACTGAACGCATAAAAGAACATGTAAAACGTTCACAAGATCATTATGAATTTTCCCAAGTTATAAAAGAGTTTGTGCCTTGTGCATTCAAATCAATTTTAATAAACATTTTCAAATGTGTCAGTTGAATGTATTTACCAGTGTAAACTGACGTATTTTCCCCAAAAAGATTAAGTGCAGGTACCTAAACGTAATTGGCTGGTATTAGCTCCCTAGCGTCGGGATAAGCCTCGCAAGCTTGATTGCAGTATCTAATGGAACAATACTTTACTTTTATTTACGATCCACTGTGGATATTCAACTTCTGTAATACATTGATATTATCACCAGAGGTTGAAATTTATATATTTATCTTATGCTTCCGCTGTGCATTATATAATTGTGTGGTTTGACTATATTGTTGCCAACATCGTCACGGTAATCCCCCACCGGGCCCACCGGTGAGACACGTGGAAATCGGGGTGTGACAGGTTGGTATCAGAGCCAACATTGAGTGAATTAAACACTATCCTAATGTGTTTAATCTCAGTGACACAATTGCACATACTTGAGTCTAGACAAGAACTTAGGACAAATTCGGATTTATACTCCTTTTTGTCTTTATTTTCGACTTGATTTTTAATAAGTTTTGGAGCAGGAAAATGCCACCTGTTATATTCCGAGGAAGAGGAAGGGGACGAAGAGGCCGAGGAGAAATCGTGACACATCACGATCAAGAAGCTGGACCATCTGGTACAAGACATCCTTCGATGACACGAAGCGAAGAGCCACAACGACGAAGAGATCTTTACGAACCAGCGAGGCATTCCACTTCGCACAGCTCAACGCCATCCTACCGGCACTCCTTTGGGCCAGATTCAGAAAATAATCCCAACAACCCACAACCTTCCTTCATACCTCTACAACGTTCGGTTTCGCACCGAAACTACGACGACCCTAGTCCATACTACGTAGCTCAGTTTAATCCGGCTGACTACATACAGGAACCTTCAGGTTTTGTTCCACTAGGGCCACAAGACCATTTTTCTGAAGATCCCATGGAGGAAGATGAGGATCCAACTGAACCAGCTCGTGGTACGCCCACGCATCCGATAGAAGTATCTGATGGATCTTCATATCATGGTCCGCAGTATCAAGGCCCAGACAGCTTTATGGCCTTGTTTGACCGACATGAGTGGTACAACACACCATCTCATCAGACACAACAACCGAGACCTCCACAGGATCCATCTGAGGATTCACGCTTTGAGGCAGTTACGCCACCACCTCCGCCACCGGCACAACCAGTTATACCTGATCCGCCGAGGCGTAGGAGGACCAATGCTCGTATGTCTACACGAGGAGGAGGGGGTAACCACTTCAGCACTCCTCGACATTCTAGTAGTAGCCACTATCCGCCACTACATGAAGAAGGACCTTCAAGTCCTATACAGGAAGCGAAGTCCGCACCTACTGCACGAAATTCGCCACCATTTGGGTATGACCAACCCATACCAGCTTACACAGGTCCAACGGCTTACAACCCGTTTGAACCGTCACAAGCACAATACAACTACGGCTATGAGCGCGACCCATATGTGGTGTCGGCTAGATATAATGCGCGCTACCCTGACGGAGCACATGGAAACATGGGACCACCGGACTACTCAGCTCATGGGTATCCAATACCTCCCAGACCTCCAGTTCCGCATCAAGCGCCACAACCACGATTCTCTCCTCCTGAACAGGAAGAAATACTCCATCGACTAGATCGTGTGGAGAGAGAGTTCGAGGAAGAAAAGAAAAGCCACCGAGGATTTCTCAAGGGCTTGGCGAATCTACTAAAGGGCAAAAAGAAGAAACGTGACCACTAGCCCTTAATAGTAGTATGAATGTAATTTCTATTTTGAAATAAGTCCCTGTGTGGACAACTTATCGTATTTCAGTCCCTACGTGGACTTATCGTTAGTCCTTGCATGGACACCTATCCTGTACTAGTCCCTGCGTGGACTTGTCACTTATTTTTAAACCTCTCTGGAGGTATGTATTATTTGAAAGACCCGTTTAGGGCGATATGTAATTGTATTTGAAATTTCGGAATGTATGTTATGGGTTTTGTTTTAATATATATAAAAATAAACCAAAACCATTCCTTTTATATTGATCTGCCTAATAAAGAATCTTAAGGGGGTGAAACCTAGCTTGGGGTCTTTTAAGATCAGTCAAGATGGTACGACCTAGCTGAAAAGATTCTGATTCCCTGTTAACCTCTGTACGCATGTTAACATTCATGGCAGATGTGATTCGTTATAATCACGCACGTCATTCTTATACAATAATCCTTTGAGGATTTCAAAACCCAACTAAATGATATATAGATCGTGGGTTAAATCACCAATGAAGGTGGTCAATATTATAAAGACATCCATTTAGCGATGCAATGCCTACGGGCCAGTACTATAAAGACATCCATTTAGTGATGCAATGCCTACGGGCCAGTACTATAAAGACATCCATTTAGTGATGCAATGCCTACGGGCCAGTACTATAAAGACATCCATTTAGTGATGCAATGCCTACGGGCCAGTACTATAAAGACATCCATTTAGTGATGCAATGCCTACGGGCCAGTATTATTAAAACATCCATTAGTGATGCAGTGCCTACGGGCCAGAATTATTAAAAACATCCATTACTGATGTAGTGCCTACGGGCCAATATTATCAAAACATCCATTAGTGATGTAGTGCCTACGGGCCAACCATATTAAGACATCCATTAGAGGTGTAGTGCCTATGGGCCATAATAATTGTCTTATAAGACAAAAGGCAGTAGTAGTCTATGACTCTCTGTCAGAAAGAGATAAAAGAACTACGGTTCAACTCTCTATGCCTTTGATTCTCTGGAATCTCGGCTAATATTATAAAACATCATCATGATTAGGCTTTATGCCGCCAATACTATTTATATAGTTGAAATAGGATATATTCAAATCCTAATATTTATTGAAATAAACAGTTAACCAAATATGGTCTCTGTACCATGGTTGACAAAGTGTCATAAAAGACAATCACATAATAATCTCCTAAATTAAAATTTTGTTATCTTCTGTAACAGATTCAAGTTACAAATGGCGGATCCCGATGGAGAGAACAGCCACACGAATGAAGATGACTATGACAATGCGTCAGTACATTTGACAGGCGCACAGCTAAAGGCTCTGATCAACAATGCTGTTCAGGCAGCTATTGATCGTCAAAATACTGAGTCTCAAGGCAGATCTGTGTCAAAACCACCCTCTAAACCAAAGACACACTCCAAACCACCCTCTGAACCCAAGAAAGATGACGACAAGCATTCGTCTACTGAGCACAGCGTTCACCGCGATAGAGAATATACTGATGCGTCCAGTGCTAAGGGTTGCACCTACAAATACTTTGTATCATGTAAGCCCCGTGAATTTACA
The DNA here is from genome assembly GCF_002127325.2 of Helianthus annuus. Classification (NCBI taxonomy): domain Eukaryota; kingdom Viridiplantae; phylum Streptophyta; class Magnoliopsida; order Asterales; family Asteraceae; genus Helianthus; species Helianthus annuus. The sequence continues at coordinate 56,021,311 of NC_035435.2, read as the reverse complement.
GGGGAGAAAGGTGCGGTTGACTGTATAACCTGGCTGGACGAGATGGACACGATTGTGGACATCAGCGGGTGCGCTGGGAGGGATGTGGTGAAGTATGTGTCCCAGTCTTTTAAGGGCGAGGCCCTGGCATGGTGGAGGGCATTGGTGCAGGCATCTGGTAAGTCTGCTTTGTACAAGATGACATGGGAGGAATTTATTGCTCTCATAAAAGAAAACTACTGCCCTCAGCACGAGGTTGAGAAGATTGAGGCAGATTTTGTCTCACTAGTGATGACAAACCTGGATTGTCAAGCTTATCTGACAAGCTTTAACACTATGTCACGCCTGGTGCCATATCTTGTGACACCAGAATCAAGAAGGATTGCCCGATTCATAGGGGGCTTAGAGCCGGCGATCAAGGCCAGCGTAAAGGCTTCTAGGCCAACGACCTTCAGGTCAGTTACTGACCTCTCCTTGTCTCTTACACTTGATGCTGTCCGTCTGAGGGCACAAAGGAGCAAGGAGGCTGAAAAGCGAAAACGTGAGGATGATACCTCACGAAAGTCTGGGAAAAAGCACCGTGGAAACGGTGAGGGCAAGAGAGGGTCGGAGGCAAAGAAGGAGGGGCAATCTGATGGAAGACCTTACTGCAAGGTCTGCAAGAAACCTCACTCCGGGAAGTGTAGGTTTGCGTCTGGTTCACAGTCGCAACAAAAGACTCCATCCTGTGGACTATGCAAGTCCAAGGAGCATAAGACAGTGGAGTGCAAAAAGATAAAGGACGCAACCTGCTTTAATTGCAATGAAAAGGGGCACATAAAGAGTAATTGCCCGAAGTATGCCAAGAAGGCGGAAGAAACTAAGAAGACAAATGCGAGAATTTTTCGCTTGGATGCAAAGGAAGCGGTTAAGGACGACACTGTGCTTACAGGTACTTTTCTCGTAAATAATATATTTGCACGAGTACTGTTCGATTCTGGCGCTGACAAGTCCTTTGTAGACCAGAAATTTTGCCAACTACTAAATATGCCAATCAAAACCCTAGACATGAAATACGAAGTAGAATTAGCAGACGGAACGATAGAAACCGTCTCTACCGTTCTAGAAGGATGTGAAATATCCATTAGGAACCATTCTTTTCCTTTATCTCTACTTCCTTTCAAACTTGCGGGTTTTGACATCGTGCTAGGCATGGACTGGTTATCCCATAACCAGGCCCAAATCATTTGCGGCAAGAGGCAAATAGTCTTAAAGACTCCGAGTGGTGAATCTCTTACCATTCGAGGGGATACGCATTACGGATTGCCCGAAGACGTATCTATGCTGAAAGCTTCAAGGTGTTTGAACAGAGGCTGTGTAATTTACATGGCTCAGGTGATAATAGAAGAACCAAAGCCGAAGATCGAGGATCTTCCTGTCATTTCTGAATACCCCGAGGTTTTTCCTGAAGAACTACCTGGTTTGCCACCAGATAGACAAGTGGAGTTCAGAATTGACATCATTCCTGGAGCAGCTCCGATAGCAAGAGCACCTTACAGATTAGCGCCAACGGAAATGAAAGAACTAAGGACCCAGTTGGATGAACTGCTGGCAAAGGGTTTTATCAGACCTAGTTCATCTCCCTGGGGAGCTCCTGTCCTATTTGTAAAGAAGAAGGACGGATCGATGCGGTTGTGCATCGACTATAGAGAACTGAATAAAGTTACCATAAAGAACAGATATCCTTTACCAAGGATCGATGATCTGTTCGACCAGCTGCAAGGAGCAAGCTACTTCTCAAAGATCGACTTAAGGTCGGGCTATCATCAACTAAGGGTCAGAGATGAAGATGTACACAAGACTGCATTTAGGACTCGCTATGGTCATTACGAGTTCCTAGTGATGCCTTTTGGGCTCACAAATGCACCGGCTGCGTTCATGGACCTCATGAATCGCGTGTGCAAGCCGTATTTAGATAAATTCGTCATAGTCTTCATAGACGATATCCTGATCTATTCTAAAAACCAAGATGACCACGAGAAGCATCTCCGTTGCATTCTCGAGTTACTACAACGTGAGAAACTCTACGCCAAATTCTCGAAATGCGAATTCTGGCTAAGAGAGGTTCAGTTTTTAGGACACGTTGTGAGTGAGCGTGGTATCCAAGTGGATCCCGCTAAGGTAGAGGCAGTCATGAACTGGCAAGAGCCAAAGACGCCTACCGAGATCCGTAGCTTCCTGGGTTTAGCAGGATACTACCGGAGATTTATTGAAAATTTTTCAAGGATTGCTGCGCCCTTGACTTCCTTGACCAAGAAGAAAGAAAAGTACATTTGGGGCCCGAAGCAGCAAGAATCCTTTGAAATACTGAAGCAGAAGCTAAGCAACGCACCTGTGTTGACATTACCAGAAGGTACAGATGAATTCGTAGTTTACTGCGATGCATCACATACAGGCATGGGGTGTGTGCTTATGCAGAAAGGCAAGGTGATTGCCTATGCTTCAAGGCAATTAAAGGTGCATGAAAAGAATTACACCACCCATGATTTGGAGTTGGGTGCCGTTGTATTTGCACTTAAGTTATGGAGGCACTACCTTTATGGTATTAAATTTGTGATTTATTCAGATCACAAAAGCCTCCAGCACCTGTTCAACCAGAAAGAGTTGAACATGAGACAGCGCCGTTGGATGGAAACCCTGAATGATTATGAATGTGAAATCAGGTACCATCCCGGCAAGGCGAATGTAGTCGCCGATGCATTGAGCAGGAAAGAAAGGGTAAAACCCATTCGAATCAATGCCAAGAGCATTGAAGTTAAAAATAATTTGATGGAAAAGATATTAGCTGCGCAGCGTGAGGCTGTGTTGGAAGCTAATTATCCAAATGAAAAGCTGGGAGTAACTGCGGAGCAGTTGACTCTTAGCAAGGATGGAATTCTTAGACTGAACGGACGTATATGGGTTCCGATATATGGAGGACTACGTGATGTTGTTCTCCAGGAAGCCCATAGTTCCAAATACTCAGTCCATCCTGGTGCTGACAAAATGTACCAAGACTTAAAGGCAAATTATTGGTGGATAGGCTTGAAAAAGTCTGTAGCCGCCCATGTAGCAAAGTGCTTGACTTGTGCTCAAGTCAAAGCCGAGCACCAAAAGCCGTCTGGCTTGCTACAACAGCCTGAACTTCCCGAGTGGAAGTGGGAATGTGTAACTATGGACTTCATAACCAAGTTACCCAAAACCAGGAAAGGAAACGATACAATATGGGTCATAGTCGATAGGCTGACTAAATCAGCTCATTTTCTACCCATCAAGGAGACATATAGCTCCGATATGTTAGCCCAACTTTATGTTGATAAGATTGTAGCCTTACACGGCATACCTGTGTCTATTATCTCCGACAGGGATACTAGATACACATCACACTTCTGGAAGAGTTTCCAGCAATCTTTGGGCACGCGTTTAAATTTTAGTACGGCTTACCATCCACAGACGGACGGTCAAAGTGAGCGTACTATCCAAACGCTAGAAGACATGCTTCGTGCATGTGCGATCGATCTAGGTGGTAACTGGGATAAGAACCTACCCCTGATCGAATTCTCCTACAATAATAGCTACCACACCAGCATAAAGGCTGCGCCTTTTGAGGCATTATATGGTAGGAAATGTAGATCGCCTGTTTGTTGGGCGGAAGTAGGAGAGGTCCAATTATCGGGACCAGAGATTGTTTTCCAAACAACGGACAAGATTGTCCAGATCCGGGAACGTCTCAAGGCTGCCCGCGATAGGCAGAAGAGCTACGCTGATCCAAAGCGTAAGGATTTTCACTTCGAAGTAGGTGAAAAGGTATTACTTAAGGTGTCACCCTGGAAGGGGGTGATGCGTTTCGGCAAGAAAGGCAAGCTGAGTCCGAGATACATAGGGCCTTTTGAGGTCATTGAACGAGTCGGATCAGTTGCCTATAAACTGAACTTGCCCGAAGAGCTCAATGGAATTCACAATGTGTTCCACATCTGCAATCTCAAAAAGTGCTTCGCCGACGAGTCGTTGGTGATTCCACACACAGATGTGCATATAGATGAGAGCTTAAAGTTTATAGAAAAACCCTTGTCGATTGAAGATCGACAGGTGAAGAAGCTTCGCAGAAAGCACGTACCGATTGTAAAAGTCAAATGGGATGCTCGTAGAGGTCCTGAATATACGTGGGAAGTCGAAGCTACAATGAAAGAAAAATACCCCTACTTATTTGAGTAAATCTCGGGTCGAGATTTATTTTAAGGGGGTGAGGATGTAACACCTCGAAATTTTGTGTCCAATGATGTGTTAACACGTGTCATTTGTTTACACGTGGCATCTATAATAAATAAAGGACAAATTTTGACAAACCTTGAAAGTATATAAATTCAAGGGTTATAAATGTCAACAAGGGTAAATATACTGTATAGTATCCCTAAATAATGCTTAAACCTTCAAACGAATAAATTATAGATCGTACAAAACTAAAACGCGGAAGAAAGTGAGAGATTACAAACTACAGGGGTTAACTGTGTCAACATGTTTAATAATACCTCTGAGTGACCCTTTAACGTTCCAAAGACTTTGTAACGGTATTATACCCTCACTAAAATAATATATATAAATTTCGCGAAGTTTCGATATGAAACGAGAAAGATACGATCGAATTCGTAGAAGAAGGGTTAAAAGCGTCAACAATGAAAGTTAAGGCTTTCAGAATAATTAAATAAATAAACCGGGGACTTAATAATGCGGGTAATTAGCCCGAGGCCCCTATCGGTAAATAACCGAGGGCCAAACCGCAAAGTTACCCCTTCAAATCCGAAAGGTCAGGCGAATCATTACGAAAGATTTCGTTATTAATGGCAAGATTCTGTAATAATTACAAAAAGATTTAAAAATCCTGAAAATATAACCTTAGGCGACCCGCGTGAAGTTTCAACATAAGTTGAGGCGGGCCGCGAGCCTCCTCTATTTCGCGTCTGATTTTTGAACTTTAGGCGACCCGCGTTAAAATGGCATGGAACTCCCATGCGGGCCGCGTAAAGTGCCCAGATGCAGAAAAATTGTGTTTTCTTGACTTTTGGAGCTTGTGAACGATCATGCACATAATTATGGGGCATGGGCACCCTATGCTCAACCCATAACACTTAGGGGACACCTACCATCACCTCTGGTCTGATAGTAGTGCTTGCAATGATCAATATGGCTTGGCATTTGGCTATAAATAGCCATGTTGTAGTTACAACATTCACACAACTCAAACAACTTCCATCTGATCATTCTAAGTGCTCCCAAGTGTTCTTCTCTGCTCCATATTCAAGTCCTAACTTCTGTAAGTTGCCTTGATCATTCATACTTCAGTTTATGCTTAGTATTTAGCTAAAAACCAAACCGTCGTAAGTACGGTTTGACCTTAAAATAACTCAGTGATGGTTCAGTCTTATGACGAACCAAAAGTAGTTTTGAGTTGGTATTTATGTGGGTATTAAACCTCTAAAAGGGTTCCCCCTGATCACCACTCTAACTATGTCAAATGTCGAGTCAAACGTGCGGTTAAAAAGTCAACAGAAAGCTATTTTGGCGATTTAAGCATAATCTGTAATGTATACGTTATGGAACCTGTTTTGACAATCATAAAATATGATAATAAGTATATAAACATGTTTGCGCTCGTTTGAATCGATCATTTACCATATAGAACCGGTTCGGAGCCGAATGTCGCAAAAGTTTGACTTTTGCTTTGACTTCAGTTCTGACCCGTTTTAGTGAGGTATAAAGATACCTTAGGACTCTCTTAGGACCAGGTCACATGTTGGTATACGCCTCTGTGGTCGGTTCATGAGTTACCCGAGTCTTTTACGCAATTCCGTCATTCGCCTAAAAGTTGACCGTAACGGCCTTTTAAAATTAAAACGAGTATTTCGAACACGTGAACGGACCAAAACCTTGCTTATTAAATTATAAGCATGTCCCTGAAGTTTCACGTCAATCCGAGGTCTAGAACGAGAGTTATGCTAAAAGGCGCACTTTTAAGAAATTTTTGTAATTAACGGCGCAATTAGCATAACGCCCATCTAACCCAAGTTTTCGGCACCAAAACTTTTACCCACTGTGGTAAAATAATATTTTGGGAATTTTAAAGATTTTTAATAATTTTTACCTTGCTCATAACCTGCGGTTGTGGCTACGGTTCGGTAAATACCGAATATGCCCTTTTTGGCCAAAACGGGAGTTCTACAAGGTCTTTTGACCCGATTCCAGTTGCCACTGATTTTAAACAATAAATAAAGTATTTTAAACTTTATAAACTGTTCGGGAAACTCAGATTTCCTGTAGAACCCGAAAAGCTCTTTTAAAGTCTTTAAAATGACCGAAAAGCCCCTACGGGGCATAATATAAACTTAAACTCGTTACGGGCATTACGGAAGGTATCCTACTGATACCAAAATACTTTTAAGGCATATTGACTTAGGAAATAAGCGTACGACTCTTATGGTTAACCGTTTCGCCTATTTGCGCACACGGTACGGCCCACGGAACTAGTTTTCGTGCAATAGCCGATATGGGTCAAATTATATTATTTGAGCCCCAAAATCCAGAGTATGAACCATTAACCCATATAAAACAAGTCTCTGAACTTGTTGGGTCCAAATCATACTCCATTCTCGGTTTTCGCCTTTTCGTGCGAATTAACCATATCTACGTATCGGAATCAACCGGTTTAAGCTACGGCTAATATAAGGACCGTTAGGATTCTAAGAGGTTAATTAAAACCTTCGTTCCAGATTAGGAGCCCCAGTAAAAGCTATCGGTGACTTGATCTTAATTAAGGATTTATACTTGCAAAGGTAAATACTTTTAACTTATTTCCCCTATATGGGCTTGGGTTACGGTATATTAATACCGCTTGATTGAGCATTATATAATTCCATCGCTTAGGTGGTTAATTGATTAAATATGATTGGCTCATTTAAACAGTTTTGTTGCTTATAAGCCTTTGGGGGGTTTAATGACCGTTGTCCCGGATATCCTCGGCATCATTTTACGAAATGGCCACGACCATCGACATCCCGGTGTAGGCGTACACCCGGTATAAAGTGTCGACATTAAAACTAAAAGACGTAGCCGTTGGTTTCTGTACTACGGTTTTACGCAAACGTGGTGTGTCTATAAATCTTTAACCCGGCACGACCCGGGCTACTGAACGCATAAAAGAACATGTAAAACGTTCACAAGATCATTATGAATTTTCCCAAGTTATAAAAGAGTTTGTGCCTTGTGCATTCAAATCAATTTTAATAAACATTTTCAAATGTGTCAGTTGAATGTATTTACCAGTGTAAACTGACGTATTTTCCCCAAAAAGATTAAGTGCAGGTACCTAAACGTAATTGGCTGGTATTAGCTCCCTAGCGTCGGGATAAGCCTCGCAAGCTTGATTGCAGTATCTAATGGAACAATACTTTACTTTTATTTACGATCCACTGTGGATATTCAACTTCTGTAATACATTGATATTATCACCAGAGGTTGAAATTTATATATTTATCTTATGCTTCCGCTGTGCATTATATAATTGTGTGGTTTGACTATATTGTTGCCAACATCGTCACGGTAATCCCCCACCGGGCCCACCGGTGAGACACGTGGAAATCGGGGTGTGACAGAAATATTTTTGGTATTTTTGATATTTTTGAACACAAACTAAACTAACCAAACTAAACCCAAAAATATTTACAATACTTCTTTTTGTGAGAATCATGTGCAAGAAGATCATATCAACAAAAATCAAACTGTTTCACACCATTAGATAATTCTTTTATGTAATTTTCGTGAAAAGCAGTCCAAGAGGATTACTAGTATGTTCGTCCACCTAAACAAAATGCATGAACATTTCAAGTACCATTACCGTATGATACATTAAGGTAATTTTATATCTGATATACTAGTGTGTCCCACTTCAGGATATACCCCCACGATCAAGGTATGCACAAAGATTCATCGTAGTAGGTGAGTATACTGAATTCATCCGTTTTATTTTTCAACGTTTAGATAATCGGTGATCAGGTCAGTACCTCCGTACAGCAAAGAGACCAAAATATCTAACGAGGGCTAAGACAAATACCATTTTTGGTACGATTTATGCATTTTGCACATTTGAATGACTCTCTAGGAGAGCTTCTTCGTTTTCATGGTTTTGGCATTTTTAGCTCTTTTAATATATCCTGGTTGTGCCTAGGTCAGCATGTATCTGGATGCAGCAGAAGGACAACCTGATATCCCCAGATGAAATAACAGTATAAAGACCTAAAACTTCAGATTTTGGCAATCTATCAACACAAGATTTAAGGTCATTAAACCATACACCACTGATGTGTTACCCACTCATACTCAGTGCTTTTATGTTTATATCACATTGGTAAGTTGATTATTTCATGCTTTTGCCTACTGGTACATCATTTGATGAAGCTGGTATCACACTTAAGCAATTTAATTCAGTTTGAGTGTGATAGTCTAACTTGCTAATGTACTATCATTTCTTCTTTTTCACACCATGAAATCTCTTTTTTCAGTTTTTCAATTTTTTTGTTTTTTTCATTTTTCAATGTTTTTGGATTTTTAAATTTTATAACTTACTCCCCCTAAACACACGCACTATCTAAACTCTTTTTGGCTTAGAGGAATTTCTCCCCCTAAATTTTTGTTTTCATGGAGTAAGTTTCAAAAATACAAACAGACTCCCACTTTAAATCTGACAAAAGTTTTTCAATGTTAGAGTCTCAAATAACAAGACAATCACAGAAGTAAATAGTTCGTTACCCATGTTAACCTACTATTCACATCATATGCTTTACAGGAATAACCACTGTTGAAAATATCAACAGTCCTTCTGGGTCATCCTGCATAATCTCAACAACTCAGTTAGACTTAACAACCCAAACCTGACCGGTTTTGGGTCGACCATGTAAATCCATATAAGATGCGTCTAACCAATATCCATCACACCTTAATGGTGTCTTGGATGTTTTACCCGTTCTTGAACAAGATTGATAATTTCCACTAGGTCTATTATTGCGAGAGTTCCAATAAACTCCTGGATTTTCTGACCTTTGAAAATTATTACGTTGATACTTTCTTCGCCCATTATTATACCATGAATTTTGGAAAATTTTTGGATGTTGTTGAACATTCGAGTTACTGAAACCCCTATGTTCGTTTCTTTGTTGAAAATTTCGATTACCAGCAGTTTGATATCGATTTTGATATCCAAAATTTCTATTTTGACTCTGAAACCGATTTGATTTACCATTATAATGACTAAATTGTGGAGAAATATTTCTTGGTCTATCAAATCTTCTAGAATTTGAAGGTTTAGATTGAAATTCAGGTTTATTTGTCTGACAACTAGTTTTTACACTATTGTTTGACCCAACCTGATTCCCGTCTTTAACCTCATCAACTTTTTGTTTACCTTTCTTTAAAGGACAACAACTCGACACGTGCCCTTTGTTGTGACATCTAAAACAGGATCTTTTCTTATAAGTTTTCTTTTTGTTTGATTCCTTTTTAAATGTTTTAGCCTTTTTGTCTTCAGTATCCTTATCCACTTTATGAGGCGTACTATTAGTCCCAACATATTCTTTCAAAGCAATTGGACTATTTGGCAAGTCCACAGCTATCGGATCCACTACAACTTGTGCAGTGGTTACAAATTCAGTTAGCTCATCTTCATTTGGTAGAAAAGGGTAGTCTTGATTTTCAAAAGATGAAGCTTTAGTAACCCCACCCCTGTTTATCATTACTCCTTTTTAAACCCTCTTGAATATGAGTCCTGACTAACGATGAATTTTCAAATTTGTCTAACTTACCCTGAAGTTTTACAATTTTGGCTTGTGCATCAGCCAGTTCTGTGCACTTTTCTGAAAGCTCGTTAGTCTTTTCTTTCACAGTTTCACGAGCCAAATCAATGATCTGTAACTGTTCAATGATTTTGCTTGTTAAACTGCTAATTTCCTGTTCATTTGATTTCACTTTGTTTAAACAATTTGACTCTCGTTTAATCAAAAGAACATTTGACTCTTTTAACTTTTCTAATTCAGCTAACAGATTTTTTTTTTGCTCCGATAGTCTGTTAACTTTACCCTGTAGTTTAGTGCAATTTAGACATGTATGACTTACAGATTCTGATGATATCTTCACCTCTGATGTAAGTCCATTCACATCTTTCAAGCCCTTTGAAACTTCTGCATCCTTCTTCTCAGCAGTTTCTGTCACACCCCCAAAATCCACACGCGGAGTACCACCGCATGGGGGCGTGACATAACCAGGATCAAGCCACCAATCATATTGGACATAATAAGTCATAAATGTAAATCAACCAAACAATATGAAAGGTGTTCAAAACAAAGCATAGTAAGTGTTTAGCGGAAGCATAATTGTGAAAACCCAAACGTAAGTACTAAGTTTGAAATGTCATAAATGTTTAACATGGCACCCATGATCCATGTCCACAACGACCGTGCCTCCCAGTGCAAGCTCCATGAGTACCTATTGACTTGCAAGGCATGTAACAACGAGTCAACAACAAAGTTGAGCGAGTTCACAGTGGGTTGTTTAGTTATAGTATTCGTTTCGTAATTCTCATATTCGTTTTGTAAACCATGTATCGTATTTATTTGTATCGTGGCCTTCCAGGCATGTTTGCGAAGATTAGTGGGGGTTTCCCATGTATTCTAGACTAGTTACATTTGTATCGCGGCCCTCCAGGCATGTGTGCGAAGATTAGTATTTGTATCATGGCCATTCCAGGCATGTGTGCGAAGATTAGTATTGTATTCGTATCGCGGCAATTCCAGGTATGTGTGCGAAGATTAGTGGGGGCTTCCCATGTGTTACTAGTCTAGCTGTATCTATAGGTGACCTTCCCCTAACGAGGTCAGTGGTACGTATTCCGGTAACGATGAAAGTACAAGAAATCAATCAACCCCATTCCCAAACCCCGGGAATTCCATGCCCTGGTATGAGTGTGAACTCACCTTGGTTTGCTCGGCAGATAAACAAAAGGTCACTTGAGGTGTATGTGGTCAACCACGTCCTAACATGGTTACCATACAAGTCAGGTCTATGGTTTAAGTAGTGTACGTATATGTTCTACACGTATTCTAACAAGTTGTATACAATTATTGATCATGGCTTACATGTATAATCATGGCAGTTAATAGTTCATACGAGTTCAACAGTAGAAATCACATAACAAACAAAACCCAACAGTAAATACGGTTATATGGTCTCGAGTCGAGACTAGAGATCTCGAGTCGAGACAGTGTGGTCTCCGGTTGAAGTCTTGGTGTTCTCGAGTCGCAACTAAGGGATCTCGAGTCATGCATTTATCACTCGAGACCGGGTGATCTCGAGTCAGGTCACGAGTCGCAACCAGACCAGCAACCGTGGTCTCGAGTTATGCTGTTTGTGCCGGTGTGGTGTGGTCTCGAGTCGAGACAATGAGTTTTCGACTCGCAATCTGTGTCGAGACCGGAAGATGTAACTGACTTCCTGATTTCCTTAATTTGCAGCTCAATAATTCCGTAAAAACAGCAAACAACTTTGGCAGTTTCGCAAATCATATTAAACAACATTCAATTCAGAAATGTATCATATTCATATCACCGTGATCATCATCAATTCAAGAACAATTAATCAATATCTTACGGAACATACGATAGGATCATGTGATTAACGAGTTCAAAGACTATCATGCAACCTATTGCTTATCAATCCCGAATCAAACTAATCAAAGCCAACCCTAACAGTTTCATGACATATATCCACCTTGAAATCAAACACATGTTCCAGATTTACGAGCACAACTTCATTTATGATTTTACTAGCATAGCACCCTAGATATTACATGGATCATAACAATCACAACTTGATGTTTCATAACAATTTAACAAGACACTAACCAGAATACAAGATGGAGCCGAGAAGGTCTTCGAGAGAGAGAGTTGTCGTCGGTTTCAAAGGAAAACGAGAGAGAGGAAGAGGCGATTAGGGTTGATATGTTGTGTTGGTGTTTGCAAGTAATGAGAAAACTAAACCCCCTAAAGGTTCATGTATGCACATAAGGAGTGGGCCGAACCCATTAATAGGCTGCCCTTGGTCTCGAGTCGGCCAAGTATAGTGAGCCGAGAGAGATAGATGTACGGCCCAAAAGAGCTTGTGTGATTAGGACAAGTGTTACACAACTATTCTTAAAGCATTCACATAAAATCACGTAGCAACTAATATAACAACGTCGTAACATACATTGAAATCAAGCACATCAATCAAACAAGTAACGTTCATACAAGTTGTGTCAAAACACAAAGAAGGGTTCTGGAATACAAGTTGTCACATTATCCCCAAGTTGAAAGAAATTTCGTCCTGAAATTTGGTACGTACTCACTGAGGAAGCTAGTTAAGTTGCATGGTTTTCCTGGTTTTCCTGGGGTGTCACATCCTCCCCCCGTTGGTTTAGAATTTCGTCCCGAAATTCAGCAGTAGCTTCAGCCTCAGTAGTGGTTGTACTGTTCGCGAACAATTGGGGATACTTTTGTTTCATTTGGTCTTCGCGTTCCCAGGTGAACTCTGGGCCACGACGGGAGTTCCAACGAACTCGAACAAGAGGTATTCTGGTGTGCTTGAGGACCTTAACATCCTGGTCCGTGATTTCGACTGGCTCCTCGACGAATCGCAACTGTTCATCGATAGTGAGCTCCTTCAAAGGAACTATAAGGGTCACATCTGACAGACACTTCTTCAGATTCGACACGTGGAAAACGTTGTGAATTGCACCGAGTTCTGCTGGTAGGTTTAGTTTGTAGGCCACTTTGCCTATTCTTTCTATGATTTCGAACGGTCCGACACACCGCGGATTGAGCTTACCTCGTTTACCAAAACGAACTACACCCTTCCAGGGTGAGACTTTGAGTAGCACTCGATCCCCAACTTGGAACTCGAGTGGTTTCCTGCGCTTATCAGCGTAGCTTTTCTGACGGTCATGAGGCGCCGCCATTCGTTGTCGTATCTGAGCAATTCTTTCCGTTGCGTCTACCACAAGTTCGGGACCAGTAATCTGACTATCATCCACCTCTGCCCAACATAGAGGTGATCGGCATTTACGCCCGTACAATGCCTCAAATGGAGCGGCTTGAATGCTGGTGTGGTAGCTATTATTATATGAAAACTCCACCAAAGGGAGATGTTTTTCCCAGCTGTTGCTGAAATCGATAACACATGCCCGAAGCAGGTCTTCTAGAGTTTGGATAGTACGCTCAGACTGCCCATCCGTCTGAGGGTGATAGGCTGTGCTCATGTCTAATCGCGAAGCAAAAGATTTGTGCATCGCTTGCCACAGTTCCAAAGTAAAACGTGCATCACGATCCGAAATAATGGAGGTTGGCACTCCGTGCCTCGAAACCACTTCTTTGAGATAAACGTCTGCTAGAGTGGAGAACTTATCCGTTTCCTTAATAGCCAGGAAGTGTGCAGACTTTGTGAGTCGATCCACGATCACCCAAATAGTATCATTCCCACGTTGAGATCTAGGCAGGCCAGTAACAAAATCCATGGAAATTTCCTCCCATTTCCATTGTGGTATCTTTGGTTGCTGAAGTAGGCCTGATGGTTTCTGATATTCTGTCTTGACCCTCGTACAGGTCAAACATTTGTTAACGTACGTTGCTATGTGGGCTTTCATACTAGGCCACCAATACGTATTTCTGAGATCGTGGTACATTTTATCTGAACCTGGATGTACCGAGTAGCGGGACTTATGTGCTTCATCCATTACCAGCTCGCGTAAGTTGCCATAAAGTGGGACCCAAATGCGTCCTGTTACGTAATAGGCGCCGTCTTCCTTTTGTTCTAATCGTTGCCTTGAGCCGCGTAGGGCTTCAGCCCTGATGTTTTCTGGTTTCAATGCTTCTACCTGAGCATCTCGTATCTGTGCAGGAAGACTAGACTGAATAGTAAGTTGTAGTGCCCGTATGCATCTAGGAGCAGTGTCTTTCCGACTGAGGGCATCAGCCACAACATTGGCTTTGCCTGGATGGTACTTGATGGCGCATTCGTAGTCGTTAAGTAGCTCGACCCATCGACGTTGACGCATGTTCAATTCCTTCTGCTTAAAGATATGCTCGAGACTCCTGTGATCGGTGTAGATGGTGCACTTGGTACCGTACAGGTAATGTCGCCATATCTTAAGCGCGAAAACAACAGCTCCCAGCTCTAAATCGTGTGTGGTATAGTTTCGTTCATGAACCTTAAGTTAACGTGACGCATAAGCAATGACCTTGTCACGTTGCATTAACACACATCCAAGACCTTGAATGGATGCATCGCAATAGACCACAAAATCTCCGTGCCCTCTGGCAATGAAAGAATAGGCGCACTGCATAGCCTATCTTTTAAGTGCTGAAAAGCGGTTTCCTGAGTACTATTCCAACGGTAGGTGACACCCTTCTGTGTTAGTAGTGTAAGCGGCTGCGCAATTTTTGAGAAGTCTTTAATGAACCTTCTGTAGTACCCTGCCAAACCCAAGAATTGGCGAATTTCCGTTGGTGTACGCGATGCAGGCCAGTTCTTAATCGAGTCTACTTTGGATGGATCCACATGAATCCCGTCCTTGTTTACCACGTGGCCTAGAAAGTGGACTTCACGAAGCCAGAAGTCGCATTTCGAAAATTTGGCGTATAACTATTCTGTTCGAAGGAGTTTCAAAATGAGTCGTAAATGCTGCTCGTGTTCCTCCTGACTCTTAGAGTAGATCAGGATGTCGTCGATGAAAACAATCACAAACTTGTCCAAGTAAGGCTTGCATACTCTGTTCATAAGATCCATGAAGATTGCAGGTGCGTTTGTTAACCCGAATGGCATAACTAGAAACTCGTAGTGGCTGTAGCGAGTTCTAAATGTTGTTTTGGAGACTTCCTCATCCCGGACTCTCAGCTGATGGTAGCCTGACCTCAGATCTATCTTCGAATAATAGCTCGACCCTTGCAATTGGTCGAACAGGTCGTCGATGCGTGGAAGAGGATAGCGATTCTTCACAGTCACCTTGTTGAGTTCACGGTAGTCAATGCACATCCTGAAGGTACCGTCTTTCTTTTTCACGAATAGTACTGGAGCTCCCCAAGGCGAAGAGCTAGGACGAATAAAGCCCTTATCCAAGAGCTCTTGTAGTTGCTTGGACAGTTCTTCTAATTCTGATGGAGCTAAGCGATATGGTGCACGAGCTATGGGTGTTGCTCCTGGAGCTAGTTCGATCTGAAATTCGACCTGGCGATGAGGCGGTAGCCCAGGTAATTCCTCTGGAAACACTTGAGGAAAGTCACGCACTACAGGAATATCCTCTAATCTCTTCTCTTTCGATGATGTGTCAGTAACCAGTGCCAAAATGGCAGTATGGCCCTTTCGTAAACACTTCTGGGCCTTCAGGAAGGAGATGATGCCAACCACGGCACCACTCTTGTCGCCTTGAACTTCGAGAGGTTCTTTGCCAGAACGGGGAATACGAACAATCTTCTCCTTGCATAGGATCTCTGCTTGTTGTTGGGATAACCAATCCATCCCAATGACGATGTCGAAACTACCCAAAACTATGGGAATGAGATCGATAGAGAAAGTCTGACCAGCGAGGACAAGATTACAACCCTGAACTATGTGTGTGGCCTCTACACTTTTACCGTTAGCTAACTCTACGACATGTTTAGTGTTCAGAAGTATGGGTGTGCGCTTGAGCAATTGACTAACTTTCAGAGACATATAACTGGTATCCGCACCCGAATCAAATAATACAGTAACATAAAAGTCGTCGAGAAGAAACTTACCCATCACCACGTTAGGATCATTCCTTGCATCTCCCTGACCCAGCACAAATGCTCGACCCCTAGCGCCATTGTTATCATTGTTTCCCCCGTTGTTGTTCCCATTGCCCTGGTTATTGTTGTTGTTGTTCTGGTTCTGGTTTAACTGGGGGCAGTCTCGCTTGAAGTGGCCTTCAGCACCACATTGATAGCATCCCCTGTTGCCTCGCTGCTGTTGCTGCTGCTGGTTTCATGGAGCAGGTGGTTGTTGTGGTTGATTCTGATTCGCAGGTCGTGAGCTCCTGCAATCTTTAGCCTCATGACCCATCTTGAGGTACCGCTGGCAACGACCCTTGTTGCACTGGCCATTGTGGTGCTTGTTGCAAGTGTTGCACTTTGGAAGGTTTCTTCGATATCCACCCTGTCTCTGACTGTCAGAAAATTGCTGACCAGGGCTCTGATAGTTATCAGTCTTTCGCTGCTGAACCTGTGACTGAGCTGTAGCTGAACCCTTGCTGGAATCCCCATCCCATTTCCGCTTGTTGTCACTAGGAGTAGCGGAAGTAGTAGCATTAGTAGCACTGATACGTTTGGGCAGCCTGTTCTGTTCCACTACCTGATCTGTGAGGCGATGAGCAAGACGTGTAATATCCTGGATATTATCAAGGTTGGCCGATGTCACATGACTTTGAATTTCTGGTGCCAACCCTTTGAGGTACAACTCAATACGCTTGATATGAGGCTCCAGCATAGTTGGACACAAGATGGCCAACTCGTTTGACCTTTTTGTATAAGCCTCAATCTCTGACCCCGTCATTTTCAGATTGAAGAACTCCACTTCTAACTTGTGGATGTCATCTCGTGTGCAGTATTCCCGTTTGATCAGTTCCTTGAAATCGTTCCAAGGGGTGGCGTTAGCAGCTGCCAACCCTAACATCTGAACTTGCGCGTTCCACCAAGTCAGCGCAATGCCTTCTAGAGTACCAGTGGCGTACTTCACCCTGCGAGCCTCAGGGCATTCACACATTTCAAATACGGACTCGAGCTTTTCAAACTAATGGAGGAGTCCAACTGCTCCTTCAGTACCACTGAATGTGTTAGGACGACAGTCCATGAAATTCTTGAAAGTGCAAACAGGTTGCTGAGCGTGTTGACCTATTGTGTATAAGAACAGGACAAGGTTAAACACAAGAGTTGGTTTAGGAGTGTAGGATCTAAGGACCCTAGAGTGAGTTACAAATGCAGGGTATACCTCCTGCTTGTGCGGCTGCAAGTGCCGCAGCAACTTGTTCGTTAACTAGAGCCGTCAATTGGGCTTGTGTCATGTTAATGCGTCCCGCCATGATCTTCATATCAAAGGCAACATAAGTGAGAGAGGTTCGCGAAAAGGGCGTTGACAGAAGAGAGTAAGCATATAAGGGTTCTCCAGCAATAATTGTTACGTTTATCTAAGCATACCATGAGCAAAGTTCTATATAACCTAGCAAGTAGGCAATGTGAACATGAATAGTAGTACCTAGTGTGTTGAGTCTTGCACGTGGAGCGAAGCGTCATTGTGGATCGTTGAGCACTATATAGGTTATAGTCTGGTTTTAACAAAAACTTTTCCCCTTATTAAAACCAAGTTCACTATAACCAATGGCTCTGATACCAATCTGTCACACCCCCAAAACCCACACGCGGAGTACCACCGCATGGGGGCGTGACATGACCAGGATCAAGCCGCCAATCATATTGAACATAATAAGTCATAAATGTAAATCAACCAAACAATATGAAAGGTGTTCAAAACAAAGCATAGTAAGTGTTTAGCGGAAGCATAATTGTGAAAACCCAAACGTAAGTACTAAGTTTGAAATGTCATAATTGTTTAACATGGCACCCATGATCCATGTCCACAACGACCGCGCCTCCCAGTGCAAGCTCCATGAGTACCTATTGACCTGCAAGGCATGTAACAACGAGCCAACAACAAAGTTGAGCGAGTTCACAGTTGGTTGGTTGTTTAGTTATAGTATTCGTTTCGTAATTCTCATATTCGTTTTGTAAACCATGTATCGTATTTATTTGTATCGCGGCCTTCCAGGCATGTTTGCGAAGATTAGTGGGGGTTTCCCATGTATTCTAGACTAGTTACATTTGTATCGCGGCCCTCCAGGCATGTGTGCGAAGATTAGTATTTGTATCGCGGCCATTCCAGGCATGTGTGCGAAGATTAGTATTGTATTCGTATCGCGGCCATTCCAGGCATGTGTGCGAAGATTAGTGGGGGCTTCCCATGTGTTACTAGTCTAGCTGTATCTATAGGTGACCTTCCCCTAACGAGGTCAGTGGTACGTATTCCGGTAACGATGAAAGTACAAGAAATCAATCAACCCCATTCCCAAACCCGGGGAATTCCATGCCTTGGTAAGAGTGTGAACTCACCTTGGTTTGCTCGGCAGATAAACAAAAGGTCACTTGAGCTATATGTGGTCAATCACGTCCTAACATGGTTACTATACAAGTCAGGTCTATGGCTTAAGTAGTGTACGTATATGTTCTACACGTATTCTAACAAGTTGTATACAAGTATTGATCATGGCTTACATGTATAATCATGGCAGTTAACAGTTCATACCAGTTCAACAGTAGAAATCACATAACAAACAAAACCCAACAGTAAATACGGTTATATGGTCTCGAGTCGAGACTAGAGATCTCGAGTCGAGACAGTGTGGTCTCGGGTTGAAGTCTTGGTGTTCTCGAGTCGCAACTAAGGGATCTCGAGTCATGCATTTATCACTCGAGACCGGGTGATCTCGAGTCAGGTCTCGAGTCGCAACCAGACCAGCAACCGTGGTCTCGAGTTATGTTGTTTGTGCCGGTGTGGTGTGGTCTCGAGTCGAGACAGTGAGTTTTCGACTCGCAATCTGTGTCGAGACCGGAAGATGTAACTGACTTCCTGATTTCCTTAATTTGCAGCTCAATAATTCCGTAAAAACAGCAAGCAACTTTGGCAGTTTCGCAAATCAGATTAAACAACATTCAATTCAGAAATCAATCATATTCATATCACCGTGATCATCATCAATTCAAGAACAATTAATCAATATCAAACGGAACATACGATCGGATCATGTGATTAACGAGTTCAAAGACTATCATGCAACCTATTGCTTATCAATCCCGAATCAAACTAATCAAAGCCAACCCTAACAGTTTCATGACATATATCCACCTTGAAATCAAACACATGTTCCAGATTTACGAGCACAACTTCTTTTATGATTTTACTAGCATAGCACCCTAGATATTACATGGATCATAACAATCACAACTTGATGTTTCATAACAATTTAACAAGACACTAACCAGAATACAAGATGGAGCCGAGAAGGTCTTCGAGAGACAGAGTTGTCGTCGGTTTCAAAGGAAAACGAGAGAGAGGAAGAGGCGATTAGGGTTGATATGTGTGTTGGTGTTTGCAAGTAATGAGAAAACTAAACCCCCTAAAGGTTCATGTATGCACATAAGGAGTGGGCCGAACCCATTAATAGGCTGCCCTTGGTCTCGAGTCGGCCAAGTATAGTGAGCCGAGAGAGATAGGTTGTAGGATCGGTTTCGCGACCTGAATGAGTCGTGCGGAAGAGCTCTCGTACGTTTCAGAGGCGGAATACTAAGAAACGCATTAGAAAACAGCTTGAATACACTTTAAACCTCTTTTCTATTAATATGACAGTGATTACAGTACATGAAAATACCGGCAGCACCTCGGTATCAAATATTCAAATCGTTACCAATGACAACCACTTGAAAGGTATTTATACTAGTGACCTGACCGTTTGAACAGGCTCAAACGGTCACTAAACATTCAAACGAACACTCTCAAACGGATGTCTTCAAACAGAAGTCTTCCTTCAAACGGCCAGCTATCATTTTCTTGATTTCTTGCTTGATCAGATATGCAACGAACCCGAGACTCGACATAAGACGAAGACGACAGATGACTGCACCAACAGACTCCCCCTCAGATGTTGACGAGTGTTAAGTGTCGAGTCTTCACAATCTTCAGTCTTTATCAGTCCTCTGGGCTTCTCTCTCTCTCTGTCTTCAAACTCTCCCTCTGGATTTGCTGGTATTCCTTTGTTCTTCAGCAACATCTTCAGGATCGTTGTCTGGCTTTCCAAAATTTGATTTCCAGGATCGAAACATGGCTTTCTTTAACAAATATTGTAACCTGGTTTTCTATCTTTAGATCCAAGATTGAAACCTGGCAATTCCTGCACATTCTTAACCCGAAAATAAATTTTCTAATTTTAACAATTTGCATGCACCAACACTAACTCTTTCTCAAATCATTCACATATGATGAACCAATTGTTGATTTAAGAACTATATCTTGACAATTAGAAGCACTCCCCCTCAGAACAATTTCATCATGTTTAGCACTCGGAATTTTGATAATCAGCTTTCCAACATCAGTTTGTCGAAAATCTTTTTGAATTTTTCAAAATTTATGCTAAAACACACACAAAATCTTTTTGGATTTTTGACATAAGAGAAATAAAATGCAGTAAAGAAATATTTACAAACATATTTTTATGAGTTCGTGTAAGAGGATCATATCAGTTTATGAGACATGTCACTAACACCGTTAAGCTGATTTCATTTTAAGTTCTAAACAATTTACCTAGATTGTCAGTATATCGGTCCACTGAAATTTTCACACAAAATTCAATTGATCAGAGATACGATATTAATGTTGTAAGAACTTAAACTTATCCGTGTGTCCCACTACTTGAATATACTCCCGTATCCAGATCCCAATATTCAGTCTTACAGGTGAATATACCACAACTGATATCTGTATAGGGTTAGATGCGAAACCGTGAGAGCTCAGGTCAGAACTTCCGTTCAGCAGAGAGATGACGGCTCGACTTTTGGTGTGTCCCCTTTAGAGGATCTTTTAATTTCAACAGCAATGACTATCAATTTTATTGTTTCATCGATTTGCTGAGGGTGAAGCTATGTTTCAAGCTTTTTGCGGAAAGCATTATCCGGGGACTAGGTCAGTACTTCCATACAGCAGAAATCCCGGGATAATACCCCAGATATCACTGAGCATAAAGACCTAGTATCTCAGAATAAGGGACCTATCAAACAAGATTTCAGGGGTTACCTATATATCCAAGTTTGTATTAACCCACAGAATAAGCAAGTTTGAAATTTAGTTTATATCTCGTCACAGTTTACTAAATGTGTAAAAACCTACTGACATATCCACAGTAAGACTGTTTATCACATATTAACGTTTCAAATCTTTAGCATGTTGTGACAGTCCACTGATGTACTATCATTTCCTCTTTTCACAACGAAACTCATTTTTAAATTTTATCATGTTTTTGGCTTTTTCAAATTTTCTAATGTTTTTGGATTTTCAGAAATTTCCCTACTCCCCCTAAAATGCAAACACATTTCAAAGGAAATTTGAAAATTACTAGACTCTTGACCCACTTGAAAACATAGAAATCAACACAAACTGTACAGAAACTTGACAACTGATATCGAATCACATCAAATCTCCATTCACTAGGCATAAACAATCAGAACTCCCCCTTTCAACAAACCATTTTCTCATTTAGATTTCAAAACACTTAAGTTTGTATTAATCAAAATGATTTTTCCGGAAAATGAGTTTGTTTTTACCACTTTTAAGTTTATCATTTGTTAAACATGGGGATATGGTTCATCATCTTGTTTATCAATCTCATATGAATAGTAAATCAAGTACAACTTAATGTCCCTGATTTACCATTTGCAGTTCAGAAACCTCTGCATCACTTGTAAACATAATCTCTTCAAAGTATAACCAAAAAAATATCACTTGTAGGTTTTCTTGTAGGAATGAGACATCTACAGAAACCTCTTTACCACTTGTAAAATTAGTCAGAAAGATGCCGATTCCTGCTTCTCAATTACCAACCTGGAAGCTCCGGCGTAGTCCTTTCACCTGTAAAATTCAAACACTATTCAAAATCTTTTAAACAAACTTGTCAAACACAAGAATGATGCCGATTCCTGATCCACGATATAAACTTGGGATCTCCGGTATAGTCCTAAGACTATCATGGGAAGCAAACTTCCATCCAAGTCTTCTCAGACTTGGTGGCTTTCAGCTCTTGAGCAGTAGGGTTGTATGTTGCCTTTTTCGTTGCATAAAAATCTTTAACCCCCTTTACTCTCCCACTCAGCATTTTCCCAAAAATCTTTTTAACATTCCCGTTGAATGTTTTCTCGACATCAAAATCTTTTTTCTCATTGTAAAACTGATTTGAAATCTCAGTTTTTCCAACTTTCTTTTTAACTTCCTCAAACTTCAGTGATGGAAACTCTTCATCATTCACTGAAATTTTCTCCTCAACCTGTTGCTCTTCTGGCTTTGTGGAACCAGATTCATCGCCGACATTCACATCAACCTTTTTAACAACCCACACCTGGTTGTCTTTTTCTTTCTTTTTGTAAAAATTCTTTTCCGAACACTCACCAACCTCATATTTAGAATTTTCAAAACATTTAAGTCTATCGGTTGGTGGTTCAACATCAACAATTTTTTCTTTTAGTTTCTGAGAAACTCCCTGTTTTGTTTTTGCATTTGCAGAACAGTTCCATGCAATGTGACCAGTTTCATTGCATCTGTAACAGGTACGAGTCTCCCTTTGATAAAACACTTCAGTTCCATTCTTCTTTCGCTCAGCAAGAAACTCTTGGTTTGACTGTCTCCAGAATGGTTTCTTCTGTTCTTCATCTGAACTTCCTCCTGACACAAATTCTGTTTTTGTTTTAGAATTTTTATCATTTTTATAATTTTCTGGTGGAACAAAGCCTAATCCTTTCTTTTTGTAGCTACGATTTTGGTTAGGTTTCTTTTGAAAACCAGAACCAGAATTGTAACCCTTTTTCTTGTTTAGACGTTGTTGAACTCTTGAAGTGTACTTTTTAGGTTTTTCAGTAAGATTTAAATCTTTTTTTGTAGCTCTGATACCAATTGTAGGATCGGTTTCGCGACCTGAATGAGTCGTTCGGAAGAGCTCTCGTACGTTTCAGAGGCGGAATACTAAGAAACGCACTAGAAAACAGCTTGAATACACTTTAAACCTCTTTTCTATTAATATGACAGTGATTATAGTACAAGAAAATACCGGCAGCACCTCGGTATCAAATATTCAAATCGTTACCAATGACAACCGCTTGAAAGGTATTTATACTAGTGACCTGACCATTTGAACAGGCTCAAACGGTCACTAAACATTCAAACGAACACTCTCAAACGGATGTCTTCAAACGGAAGTCTACCTTCAAACGGCCAGCTATCATTTTCTTGATTTCTTGCTTGATCAGATTTGCAACGAACCCGAGACTCGACATAAGACGAAGACGACAGATGACTGCACCAACATAGGTGTACGGCCCAAAAGGGCTTGTGTGATTAGGACAAGTGTTACGCAACTATACTTAAAGCATTCACATAAAATCACGTAGCACATAATATAACAACGTTGTAACATACATTGAAATCAAGCACATCAATCAAACAAGTAACATTCATACAAGTTGTGTCAAAACATAAAGAAGGGTTCTGGAATACAGGTTGTCACAGTTTCCTTATCAGCTTTCTTCTTTTCCTCTACCACAACATCTGCATTTCCCTTATGTCGCTTTTCTAATGCATCCCACATATCCTTTGAATTAGTGTACTTCTTGAAGGTATGCTTGATGCTATCAGGTAAGGACATTTTTATTGCAGCTAAAGCTTTCTTCTCAGCATCAACCACCTGTTTCTCAGATTCATCCATCTTGTCATAAGAAATAACTTTAACCCTTCCTTCAACACGACGCGTAGGAGCAACATATCCATCTATCATACAGTACCACATTCTGGTATCTTCACTCTTCACAACCGATTCAAACTCCTCCTTCCAGACAGCATATTCTTTAACATTTGTAAGCTTTGGCCAATTCTTAACAGTCTCACTGACCTTATCCATTTTAGCCATCACGCAACGTAAAAGTTTAATTGGACTTTTGGTAACCTGTGTCAAAATCCAAATCTAACTCGATTGCTGGTCCTTGTCTAGCTTTGACCGAAACCGTACTGATAATACCGTACAAAAAATTTCGTTGACTCAATCCCTTTGCAACACACACGAACCAGCTTCCGAACTGCACCTCAAAAACCTGTCAAATCTTTACCACAAACCAAACAAACCCTTTCTATTTTTAATTTGAGTTAAATGCTTGGTTGGTCCCTGTGGTTTGCAAAAATTTCATACTTGGTCCTAGTGGTTTACTAATTACACGCGTGGTCCCAAAAGTTGTCAAAAATGAACTCGGTTGGTCCCCTGACCTAACTTCTGTTAAATTTCTCAGTTAACTATGTGTGAAATGACTATATTACCCCTGGACAATTAAAAAACAAATAAAAAAAAGAGTTAAATGCTTGGTCAACAACCCATCTTTTTCAGCCCACCCTCATCATCTTCTTCAAGAATCCTCCTCTGTCTCTGTCGACCACCATCAGCCATCATCAGCCACCACCGCAATCCGCCTCCGTACACATCATCGGTTCAATCCACACGTCATCACTTCAATCTGTTGCGGCATCACTTCAATCCGTTACGTGATTTCACAAGTTCTATAATTTTGTGTGTTCGGTGTGAAAGTTTGAAACCCTAGGTACTGTGAGTTGTGAGGTTTAACAATAATTTTGATGGCGAATTCGTATGCTTCTTCTCCGGTTACTGCATCGCAGGTATGGATTAGGTTTGATGGCGAATTCGTACGCTTCTTCTCCGGTTACTGCATCGCATGTATGGATTAGGTTTGGAGAGTGTTAATTGATGAAGTTATGGTGTGTTTGTTGTTTGATAGTGATTGTTTGTGATTCATTGATTGTTTGTTTGTTTGTTGAGTTGTGTTTAGGTCGGTTCGTACTTTGTTCAACAGTATTATCAGGTGCTTTAGCAACAGCTGGAGTTTGTGCATCAGTTTTATGCTGATTCCAGTAGTACTGTTGTGAGAGTTGATGGAGAATCTACTGAGACTGCATCTGCTATATTCGTAAATCCTTTTTTTTATTTTTTTTGTTTTCAACTCGTTATTCTTTGATATGAAGCTTGAATTGAATTAGATTTTTTTACTCTATAATCAACAGTCATATATCAGGTTTAAGTTCTAGTGTTTGAGAAAGATGATGGCTGATGGTGGTCAACAGGGGGTTGTTGAAGAAGATGATAAGGGTGGGCTGCAAAAGATGGGTTGTTGACCAAGGATTTAACTCTTTTTTTATTGTTTTTAATTGTCGAGGGATAATATAGTCATTTCACACATAGTTAACTGAGAAATTTAATAGAGGTTAGGTCAGGGGACCAACCGAGTTCATTTTTGACAACTTTTGGGACTACGCATGTAATTAGTAAACCACTAGGACCAAGTATGAAATTTTTGCAAACCACAGGGACCAACCAAGCATTTAACTCTTTTAATTTTATAAAAAGAATATAAATATATGTTTTTTTTAATATTTTAGAACCTTTTTTTTATATTTTATTTATTTATTTTTTACGTAAAACTTATTATTATTATTATTATTATTATTATTATTATTATTATTATTATTATTATTATTATTATTATTATTATTATTATTATTATAAATATTATATTAATAAAATCCTAAACGTCAATTTCAAATTAACGTAAGTCTTGTCTGGTATGTCTTCTTCGTTCAAAAACAGTCACCGAAACCCTAAATTCAAATAATAGCCGCCAAGATGTCCGGTGATGATTATCACTACGACCGGTGACAATGAAGATGACCGGAGAAGGCAATGGTGAGGTAGGGGTGACCGGAGTTGGTGGACGAATATGAAGGATGTGACGATGAACGGCGGTGGTGATCGGAGGATGGTGGAAGTTGGTGAAAGAAAGACGACCGGAGAAGATGAACGTTGAAAGTTGATGTCCGGTGTAACGATGAGTGTACAGGTGGTCGATGGTGTAAAGATGGTTTGTGGGGCAGTCGGAAATGATGATGTATGAAACACGACGGTGATGTATGAAGCACGACTGTTGGTGGTGAATGATGAAACTAAGGTGGCAGGAGATGCGTTAATGAAGATGTATCAGACGATGATAAGCGAGATGACGTTGATAATATTCAGAAGAAGGTGAATGCCGATGTCGATGAATGTGAACTCGAAACCAGGATGAAATTGATGACTCGAGACGTTGGACTTGGGACCTTGATAACTCGAGACCTTGGAGTCGAGACCTTTGAGCTGATTGCGACTCGTCAACTCGGAATCCGAACATGTAAACTCAATATGTGATGGTTGCGACTCGTAGTGAAGATGGTGGAATGGTTGCGACACAGATGAAGTGAAACTCGAAACCGTAACTCGGAAACGTGATTGCGACTCGTAATTGAAGATGGCTGACTCGAGACCTTGATTGAAGATGATAACTCGAGACCTCTGTGATGTTGATGAATCGAGACCTCAAACCTCGTTGCGACTCGAAACCGTGATGGAGTTCTCAAAAATAGAAACCTGCAACTTAAAATGGAAACTTGTGATGACAGAGAGACAGTTTTCTATAATTTAAAATTCAAAAGAAATACTTGTTTTAAAAGTCAAACTAGATATCCCAAATATTTTGTGATTTCGTCTATTTTGGAAACAAGATATCCCGTAATTTTTTTTTAATTTTAAAAATTTGCAATTATCTTTTAACAACTTTCACCAAGATTTGAACAGCAAGTTACTAAAAATTTTTTGGACTCCTTGATGAACAGTGACTTGAAACCCGAAGAACGCGATGAACTTCTTGATGATTTCGAAATTTTTCCCTTAACAATCTTCGAAGATCTTGAATCCGTATCAATCTCGAACCAAACAACTAAGAGCAAAAGCTCTGATACCAATTGAAGGTCCCTATCCCGTGTGGATCGTAACGAGATTGATAATCAATCAAGGGTGCGGAATCCCCTTGATCAATCGAACAAACAGAAACACTAATAAAGATGACAAACACGAAACAAATCACTTTCAATCCGGTCTTCTATTGTTTAACCAATACAAGGTTTACAATCAATTCAAGACCTTCACAAGAAATCTCTCAGCCACTCTCTGTAGATTTTTCACTCCTCTCAAACTTTCCTCTAAGTGTCTAACCTCAACCCTAATGCATAAAGCTGTTTATATACTACAGCCATGTTTGCATACTAGGCTTTGGTCTGGGCTTGGCCATTCTCCTAGCCCATTACACTAATTTAGCCTTAACGGCCAAGCCAGCTTCAGCTCTGCCTTCAACTGATTCTTGACTTGGTCGGGGTCCCCGTTTGTGGGATGTGATAGCCCTTCCAAAAGAAGTTCACCTACCAAAAAAAAAACCAATATGCTAAGCCCATTACAAAATATCCAAAGACTAAATAATCAAACTATTAAGTTGTTGTCACAAAACATGCTCTAACAATGTTTGGTGTCAAGGCACCCTGTTTTTGTTGGAAGAATCATTTAATTTCGCTTTGGTATTTTCCTTGACCTTGACCGTAGTCTAAGGTTACATTCATTTCCTTTTGGACAAATTTTCCGACTTTATGACTTTTCACGTCATCTATGCGTCGGTTTATCTTATGCTCACCAGTATCCAGTTTACATACATTCGTATTCGATGATATCCCATTACTGGGCTCATTATTCTTTTGCTTTTAACGCTACGATTATCCCGCTTGCGTTTACTCATGACGTCCGGCATGATATTATATTTGACCCCTTCAACTTTAAAATAGTTGAACATAATTTATTCAAAATTTCTATTTACATTTTCTTGTCGTCTTTTAGTTATGACTCAAAACCCGAGTCTTTTAACCTTTGTCACACCCCGATCTCCACGTTTCACCGGTGGGCCCGGTGTGGGGTACAGTGACGTGGTTGGCATCGTCATAGACAAACAACACAATATAATAATGCACAGCGGAAGCAGAAATAGATTCATTTCAACTTTATTTAAAATGTAATAATAAACATCATAAGTAGTTGAAACGGATCCACAGGCGGATCAATAAAATAAGGTAAATTGTTCAACAGTTTATTTGTCGTCCGAGCTTGCGAGACTATAGTGGACGCTCTTAGGAAAACAGCCAGCCTAGTTCGTATAGTACCTGCACTTAACCTTTTGGGAAAATACGTCAGTTTACACTGGTAAATACAAATCAACTGACTCATTTTGAAAATGATTGAAAATTTATTTAAATGCACAAGGCATAAATATTTTTATTAACTTGGGATAATTATGCAATATAAACTTGTGAACGAATTACATGCTACTCGTACATTTGGTGGCCCGGGATCTGCTGTCCGGGCTAAAGATTAAATGACACACCACATTAAAGAGTTATACACGACGGGTGTTGTGACACCCCAGGAAAATCAGTAAACGATACAACTCACCTAGCTTCCTCAGTAACCGCATGCTAAATTTCGGGACGAAATTTCTTTCAAGTTGGGGATAATGTGACAACTCGAGTTTCCGACTTTCACTTTCGCATTAAATACGCGTTGACTTTGACTATTTAATTGTTTGACT
Organism: Helianthus annuus; assembly: GCF_002127325.2. Taxonomy (NCBI): domain Eukaryota; kingdom Viridiplantae; phylum Streptophyta; class Magnoliopsida; order Asterales; family Asteraceae; genus Helianthus; species Helianthus annuus. Next base: position 55,992,863 of record NC_035435.2, on the reverse strand, counting down.
TGTAACTGTATACGTTGTGCTACAATGAAACGCGTTGTGACTATTGCATGTATGTGCTTGCATTATAGAGTGGGATTTAGTAGAAAAGTATTAACTGTTAACACATGAATAGGCCCGACGAAACACAGGATGTGCTTCGCCAATCATACCTCGACGAAACATATGTGTTTCGCCGAGCCCAGATGCGCCAAAGCCCACTTGCGGCCCAAACTTGTACGCGTAAAAAAAATATATATTAGATGAGGGGATCAGTTATCAAAAAAAAAAAAAAAAAAAAAAAGAAACCCTAGACTTCTCCCCTACTAGCGGCAGCCGTGTGACTTCGTAACCCTCAAGAACGATCCAAGATTTCTCCTTTAATTCATCGTGGTTAGTGCAAATCCTTATCTGATTTTGTGTTTCAAAACGATTATTTGAAAATTATGCTTGTATGTGATCGGTGATGAGAACTAATATGATAATTGTTGGTTGCTAATGTCCACTTTTTGGTCCAATAACATCTCTCGCAATTGGTATTGTCATTATCATTGTCCTTTACAATATTATTTGATAATTATGGTGGCATGAAGAAATCGAACCCACCGGTTTGTTTGGCCAATAGCACAAAGCGGTGGTCATAGTAATGGCCGACCATTATATACTTAGTAATACATGTGATATGTCAGTCCTTATGTTATTTAGGAGTCCATATTAATTAAATGATTGTGAACCATTGGTTCAATTGTTGGCTAGAAGTAGGATGGTCCAATAGAAGGTAAGGGCATATTACACACACAAATGCATCAAAAATCTTGTACTGTGCATGTGATTACTTATCAATTGTCGGCAATTATGCATGGGCGGCTAGTATTGTCTTTAGTGTATTGTCAAGGAACTTAGTATTGTCTTTAGTGTATTGTCTTTAGTGATTTAATATATGCAATTGATAGATTCAAGATTTATGGTGGCCTTATTAAATCACTGCACATAACCGATTGAAGTATAGGACCACACAATATCACGTGATAATCTAATGATTTGGACGGTTAAAGCTGATGGTGTGATTTGATGCTGTAGTGTAGTAATGATTGGTTTCTCGCATGAAAACTGTTAGCAATGATAGTGCTTGTCCGACTTTTGTACTAAAGTGCCTTGTCCGAATTTTATGCATATGTATGTGGTCCGAGTTTCCTGTTAACATAAAATCCGACCTTTTAAAGTCTAATGTGATGATAGTCCGAGTTTTATAAGAATCCCTTTTGGTCCGAGTATTTGATAAATGAAGTCTGAATTTTTATGTAAGCCAACAAAGGGGGTCCGAACCTTAAAAAGGCATGCTTGGTCCGAAGTTTTGGCTTGCATATGTTGTTTGATCTTGTGAATGGAAACCCCTCCTGTCCGAGTTTTGAGGGGTGTTCCCCATGTCCGAGTTTAAAGGGGGGAAAGCCCTTCTAGTCCGACTTTTTCATATTAAAGGGCAAGTGTCCGCATTTTATTAACTTATGTGCATAGGGTCCGAGCTTATGTAGAGGTCCGACTTTTGACAAGGAAACTCTTGTCCGAGTTTTGCATGTAGATCACAAAGGGTCCGAGCTTGTGCCTAGGGAAACTTATGTCCGAGTTTTGGGCTTAATAATATTGTCCAACCATTTGCATGTGATGAACTTTATTAACATGGGTATTCGGCACAAGTATCTTGGTTGTGTTAAGTTGCTAACATTATTAAACATGTAAGTATGTTATGTATGTATGATAACTCCGATTAATTCTGAGTGATTTTGTTACGTGTGTTCGTTATGCTAAGTGCGTATATCTTGTCAAGTGTGGAACTTCGTTAAACCTGTTAAACGCCGTTAGACATGCTAATGATTAGTATCGTTCGAATAAACTGAAACAACCCTCGTGTGATGCATGGATTTGCGTGGCTTTGATTAATTGTTTATGTGATACATGATAATTGCTTGGACACACTTCGTGACATGAATGGCATGTGAATCTTTACGAGTTTAACTGATTATACATACGTGCATACTATAGGTCGTGATTAATTAACTGTGAGCGTGCGTGTTCCTTTAGCATACCGAGCAAACCAAGGTGAGTTCACACAGCCAAGGCATGGGGTTCCCGGGTGGGAATGGGATTTGATGAACTATTGTATATACTTCGCTGATAGAACTACGACTAGACTAGTAACACTTATTGAACTGATCTTCGCACACCTGCCAAGGGTTGGCCGCGATATTATGACTGACTTCGCACACCTGCCTTTGGAAGGCCGTGAACTGGAATTTACTAATCTTCGCACACCTGCCTGGTAGGCCGCGATACAGATAAACCTAGTCTAGAATACTCGGGATGAACATCCCCTAATATCTTCGCATACCTGCCTGGGAGGCCGCGATGGAAACTAATACGATACATGACATAACGAACGAACATACTACTACTCACACCATACTATTACTGAACTGTTAACTGTGAACTCGCTCAACTAGTTGTTGACTCTCTGCTGCATGCCTTGCAGGACATTAGGTACATATGGAGCTTGCACAGGGAGGAGCAGGTCGTTGTGGAGCTTGGGTCGTGGATGTTATATTACACTTACAACACTTGAACTATTTACATACATTGGATTCTCATTGTTACGCTTCCGCTACTTAAACTATGTTTTGTTGGAACATCAATCGTATTGAATGATTGGTTTACATTTATTATACTTGACATTAATTACATGTTCGATATGATTGGTGGCTTGATCCTGGTCAGTCACGCTCCCAAGCGGTGGTACTCCGCAGGTGGATTTTGGGGGTGTGACAGATTGGTATCAGAGCCATTGGTTATAGAGAACTTGGTTTTAATATGGGAAAAACGTTTTTATTAAAACCGGACTATAACCAGAACAATACTCTCAACGATCCACAACGACGCTTCGCTCCACGTGCAAGACTCAACATCCTAGGTAATAAGGTTTATGTTTATTGCCTACATGCTAGAATTGCATAGAACTTTGCTCGTAGTATGCTTACATTACTTTGCTCACTACTTGTTATTGCTTGAGAACACCTATGTGCTTACACTCTTCTGTCATCGCACTATTCGCGAACCTTTCTCATCTATGTTGCCTTTGATGTGAAGATCAATGGCCGGACGCATCAACATGACACAAGCCCAGCTAGAGGCTCTCGTTCAAGCTCAAGTTGCTGCGGCACTTGCAGCTGCTCAAGCAGGTCAACACGCGCAGCAGCCTGTCTGCACTTTCAAGAACTTCATGGACTGTCGTCCAAGCTCATTCAGTGGCACCGAGGGGGCAGTGGGACTCCTCCATTGGTTTGAGAAGCTAGAATCCGTGTTTGAAATGTGTGAATGCCCTGAGGCTCGCAGGGTTAAGTACGCCACTGGCACTTTGGAAGGAATCGCGTTGACTTGGTGGAACGCGCAAGTACAGATCCTAGGGTTGGCAGCTGCTAACGCCACCCCTTGGAATGATTTCAAGGAATTAATCAAAAGGGAATACTGCACTCGTGAAGACATTCACAAGTTGGAGGATGAACTGTATCACTTGAAAATGGTTGGGTCAGAGATCGAAGCCTATACCAAACGGTCGAATGAACTGGCCGTGCTATGCCCAACTATGGTGGACCCTCCAGTGAAACGTATTGAGTTGTATCTCAAGGGTTTGGCGCCAGAGATCCAGAGCCATGTGACATCGGCTAATCTTGATAATATCCAGGCTATTCAGCGCCTTGCTCATCGTATTACAGATCAGGCAGTGGATCAGAACAGGCTGCCAAAACGTGTCAAGGCTACCACTGCTGCTGTCACCACTTCTGCTACTCCCAGTGACAACAAGAGGAAATGGGAGGGGGATTCCAGCAAGGGATTGGTTTCTGTTCAGTCTCAGCAGCGCAAGACAAATGACTACCAAAATTCGAGTCAGCAATCATCTGGCAGTCAGGGACAGGGTGGATATCGGGGAATTCACCCACTGTGTAATAAGTGCAACAGACACCACAGCGGAAGATGTCGCAGGGAACGTTGTCAAAGATGCCTCAAGATGGGTCATGAGGCTAAGGATTGTAGAAGCTCACGACCAGCAAATCAGAACCAGCAACTCCCACCGCCAGCTCCACAGAACCAGCAGCAGCAACCACAGCATGGAAACCGGGGATGTTTCCAGTGTGGGGCAGAAGGTCATTACAAACGCGATTGTCCTCAGTTGAACCAGAATCAGAACCACGACAATAACCAGGGCAACGGGAACAACAACAACAACGGGGGAAACAACAACAACAATGGGAACGAGGCAAGAGGTCGAGTTTTCGTGTTAGGACGAGGAGATGCAATGAACGATATTTGAACTTATAACTTATTTTGGGTTTTCATTATTATGTTTCCGCTACTCAAACAAAGTTTGGTTTGAACATCAATTGTATTGGGTTTTATGAATTATTTTAACTACCATACTTTATGTTTGATATGATGGATGGTTTGATATTATTGAGCGCACCTGCCGTATTTATGGACCTTATGAACAGGGTGTGCAAACCCTATCTTGACAAGTTCGTCATTGTCTTCATCGACGACATTCTGATTTACTCCAAGAGTCAGGAGGAGCACGAGCAGCGCTTACGTCTTATCTTGGAACTTCTTCGAAAGGAGCAACTGTACGCAAAGTTTTCAAAATGCGACTTCTGGCTACGTGAAGTCCACTTCTTAGGCCATGTGGTGAACAGGGATGGGATTCACGTCGATCCATCCAAGGTGGATTCGATCAAGAACTGGCCTGCACCACGTAAGCCAACGGAAATACGCCAATTCTTGGGTTTGGCGGGTTACTACAGAGGGTTTATCAAGGATTTCTCGAAAGTCGCTCAGCCGCTTACACTACTGACACAGAAGGGTGTCACCTACCGATGGGGCAACACGCAGGAAACTGCTTTCCAGCACCTAAGGGACAGACTTTGCAGTGCACCTATTCTCTCATTGCCAGAGGGCACAGATGACTTCGTGGTTTATTGTGACGCATCGATACAGGGGCTTGGTTATGTATTGATGCAGCGGGATAAAGTTATTGCCTACGCTTCGCGACAACTTAAGATTCACGAACGGAATTACACGACGCACGATTTAGAGCTGGGAGCTGTTGTTTTCGCGCTTAAGATATGGCGACACTACCTGTACGGTACCAGGTGCACGATTTACACCGATCACAGGAGTCTCGAGCATATTCTTAAGCAAAAGGATTTGAACATGCGTCAACGGAGATGGGTTGAACTTCTGAACGACTACGAATGCGCCATCAAGTATCATCCAGGCAAGGCCAATGTTGTGGCTGACGCCCTCAGTCGAAAGGACACCCTACCTAAGCGCGTGCGAGCGCTACAGCTTACAATTCAGTCCAGTCTTCCCGCACAGATACGAGCTGCTCAGATAGAAGCATTGAAACCCGAAAACGTCAGGGCTGAAGCCCTACGCGGCTCAAGGCAACGATTAGAACAGAAGGCAGACGGTGCCTACTATGTAACGGGGCGTATTTGGGTCCCACTTTATGGCGGTCTACGCGAGCTTGTGATGGACGAAGCTCACAAGTCTCGTTACTCGGTACATCCAGGATCGGACAAAATGTACCACGACATCAGAACTACTTATTGGTGGCCTAGCATGAAGGCCCACATCGCCACCTATGTTGGCAAGTGCTTGACCTGTGCAAGAGTCAAGGTTGAATATCAGAAACCCGCAGGCCTACTTCAGCAACCCAGAATACCACAGTGGAAATGGGAAGAGATTTCCATGGATTTTTGTTACAGGCCTACCCAGATCCCAGCGTGGGAATGATACTATATGGGTGATCGTGGATCGACTCACCAAGTCTGCACACTTCCTGGCTATAAAGGAAACGTGTAAGTCCCGTTTAACCGGATCTTTCAATGATATCAAACAACACCAAGTTTGTGCGGAATCCAAACTTGATGTGATTCAAGAACAAATCGGAAAATATGAAAATACGAACCGAAAATATGGAAACGAAGAACAAACCGAATCACCTTTAAACTTGCACACGATTCTATTACTTGAACAAGCAAAATCGTCTGGTACAAGTTCACCACCAATTGCCTCTCTCTCTCTCTAGAGAAATTGTAACTATGAATGTCCAACCCTAAAACAAGTAGAAAACTTGTTTATATACTAACCTACGCCCACTTCCCTACATGGGCTCCCCTTGGGCCTGCTTGGCCCACATGGCCTAAAGCTTGGCCCAAGTGACCTGTAAAGGTCCAAAACCTAATACTAACTAACCCGGTACGACCCAGTTCGTAACCATAGCCCGTTGTGCTAATTTGATGCGTCAGTCTCACACTTTAGGGCCTAACAATCTCCCCCTAGACTGATGCCATCAAATTGTCTTCATGACTTGAATTCAGCAACGTCTTCAACGAAATCTATGGTTGTCGCGATGCTACAGATGTTGTGGAAGTTCTTTACTTCTGAACTCTCAGCACTGGGTCTCTTTCTTCAGATTCTGTGGTTAGCTTCATATCAGGATCACGATCAGCGTTTGCTTGAAAATCTTGTCAAAAAGAATATGTGAGAGGAGGATTCTCAGCAGCTCTTTTCTTCTTCAGTCTTTGTCTTTCAAGCAGGCTCACGGTACTTCTTCAAATGCACTTTCATTGTCAGACGGCGTTTCGTATCCGGTTCTTCTGACTCAGGTACATCTTGTTGTTGTGATGCTTTGGGCTTCTTCAGCAACAAACAGCATCTCAATCTTCATCAACCCCTGTTCTTGATTGAAATCAAGTTCTGCACATGCTCACAAACTCATAAGCAAACATTTCTTATGCAACAGGGAGAGTACCACATGAACACTAGGTACATGAAATTTCACAATTTAAATTCTTTTAAGTTTTGATGATCAGTCAAATCTTCAAGAACGGTTACATTTTTAATTTTTTAAGAAAAACAAATAAACGCACTATTTTTGGATTTTTAATTTTTCTATTTTTTTTTTCAATCAACAACCTCACACCATGAGGTTAACGTTGATTAAATACAAAACATACAGGGCCGAAATACTAGGCCCATGCGACATCTACAATAACTAGCCCAAACCACATTAATTAACCCAAAACATAAGAACTAAACAATTACAAGATCAACCCCTAAACTGTGCTAACCTACATGAATAAACCTTCAGGTTCCAACAAAACGGATAAGTTCTCCACTCTCGCAGACATTTATCTTAAAGAAGTAGTTTCGAGGCACGGGGTGCCCACCTCCATTATTTTGGATCGGGATGCACGATTCACGTCAGAGCTATGGCAAGCGATGCACAAATCTTTTGGCTCACGTTTAGACATGAGCACAGCATATCATCCTCAGACGGATAGGCAGTCTGAGCGAACGATCCAGACTCTTGAAGACATGCTTCGGGCATGTGTTATCGATTTCGGCAACGGCTGAGAAAAACATTCCCCTTTGGTGGAGTTTTTGTATAATAACAGTTATCACACCAGCATACAAGCCGCTCCATTCGAGGCATTGTACGGACGTAAATGCCGGTCACCTCTCTGCTGGGCAGAGGTGGGGGATAGTCAGATTACGGGTCCAGAGATTGTAGTGGACGCCACAGAAAAGATTGCACAGATACGACAACGCATGGCGGCAGCACGCGACCGTCAGAAAGCCTACGCGGATAAGCGTAAGAAGCCGTTGGAATTCCAGGTCGGGGACCGGGTTTTACTTAAAGTCTCACCCTGGAAGGGTGTGGTTCGATTTGGTAAACGAGGCAAACTCAATCCACGGTATGTTGGACCGTTCGAAATCACTGAAAGAATAGGCCCAGTAGCCTACCGATTGAACCTACCAGCTGAACTCGGGGCAGTTCGCAATGTATTTCACGTGTCGAATCTGAAGAAGTGCCTATCAGATGAGACCCTTATCATTCCTTTCAAAGAACTCACTATCGACGAGCGGTTGCAGTTCGTCGAAGAACCAGTTGAAATCACGGACCGGGATGTTAAGGTCCTCAAACACAAGAGAATCCCTCTTGTTCGAGTTCGTTGGAACTCCCGACGTGGCCCAGAGTACACCTGGGAACGCGAAGACCAGATGACAGAAAAGTATCCCCAATTATTTGGAACCAATGCAACCACTACTGAGGCTGAAGCTGCTACTACTGAATTTCGGGACGAAATTCCAAATCAACGGGGGGATGATGTGACACCCCAGGAAAATCAGTAAATTAATTAAATGATTGTGAACCATTGGTTCAATTGTTGGCTAGAAGTAGGATGGTCCAATAGAAGGTAAGGGCATATTACACACACAAATGCATCAAAAATCTTGTACTGTGCATGTGATTACTTATCAATTGTCGGCAATTATGCATGGGCGGCTAGTATTGTCTTTAGTGTATTGTCAAGGAACTTAGTATTGTCTTTAGTGTATTGTCTTTAGTGATTTAATATATGCAATTGATAGATTCAAGATTTATGGTGGCCTTATTAAATCACTGCACATAACCGATTGAAGTATAGGACCACACAATATCACGTGATAATCTAATGATTTGGACGGTTAAAGCTGATGGTGTGATTTGATGCTGTAGTGTAGTAATGATTGGTTTCTCGCATGAAAACTGTTAGCAATGATAGTGCTTGTCCGACTTTTGTACTAAAGTGCCTTGTCCGAATTTTATGCATATGTATGTGGTCCGAGTTTCCTGTTAACATAAAATCCGACCTTTTAAAGTCTAATGTGATGATAGTCCGAGTTTTATAAGAATCCCTTTTGGTCCGAGTATTTGATAAATGAAGTCCGAATTTTTATGTAAGCCAACAAAGGGGGTCCGAACCTTAAAAAGGCATGCTTGGTCCGAAGTTTTGGCTTGCATATGTTGTTTGATCTTGTGAATGGAAACCCCTCCTGTCCGAGTTTTGAGGGGTGTTCCCCATGTCCGAGTTTAAAGGGGGGAAAGCCCTTCTAGTCTGACTTTTTCATATTAAAGGGCAAGTGTCCGCATTTTATTAACTTATGTGCATAGGGTCCGAGCTTATGTAGAGGTCCGACTTTTGACAAGGAAACTCTTGTCCGAGTTTTGCATGTAGATCACAAAGGGTCCGAGCTTGTGCCTAGGGAAACTTATGTCCGAGTTTTGGGCTTAATAATATTGTCCAACCATTTGCATGTGATGAACTTTATTAACATGGGTATTCGGCACAAGTATCTTGGTTGTGTTAAGTTGCTAACATTATTAAACATGTAAGTATGTTATGTATGTATGATAACTCCGATTAATTCTGAGTGATTTTGTTACGTGTGTTCGTTATGCTAAGTGCGTATATCTTGTCAAGTGTGGAACTTCGTTAAACCTGTTAAACGCCGTTAGACATGCTAATGATTAGTATCGTTCGAATAAACTGAAACAACCCTCGTGTGATGCATGGATTTGCGTGGCTTTGATTAATTGTTTATGTGATACATGATAATTGCTTGGACACACTTCGTGACATGAATGGCATGTGAATCTTTACGAGTTTAACTGATTATACATACGTGCATACTATAGGTCGTGATTAATTAACTGTGAGCGTGCGTGTTCCTTTAGCATACCGAGCAAACCAAGGTGAGTTCACACAGCCAAGGCATGGGGTTCCCGGGTGGGAATGGGATTTGATGAACTATTGTATATACTTCGCTGATAGAACTACGACTAGACTAGTAACACTTATTGAACTGATCTTCGCACACCTGCCAAGGGTTGGCCGCGATATTATGACTGACTTCGCACACCTGCCTTTGGAAGGCCGCGAACTGGAATTTACTAATCTTCGCACACCTGCCTGGTAGGCCGCGATACAGATAAACCTAGTCTAGAATACTCGGGATGAACATCCCCTAATATCTTCGCATACCTGCCTGGGAGGCCGCGATGGAAACTAATACGATACATGACATAACGAACGAACATACTAACTCACACCATACTATTACTGAACTGTTAACTGTGAACTCGCTCAACTAGTTGTTGACTCTCTGCTGCATGCCTTGCAGGACATTAGGTACATATGGAGCTTGCACAGGGAGGAGCAGGTCGTTGTGGAGCTTGGGTCGTGGATGTTATATTACACTTACAACACTTGAACTATTTACATACATTGGATTCTCATTGTTACGCTTCCGCTACTTAAACTATGTTTTGTTGGAACATCAATCGTATTGAATGATTGGTTTACATTTATTATACTTGACATTAATTACATGTTCGATATGATTGGTGGCTTGATCCTGGTCAGTCACGCTCCCAAGCGGTGGTACTCCGCAGGTGGATTTTGGGGGTGTGACAGATTGGTATCAGAGCCATTGGTTATAGAGAACTTGGTTTTAATATGGGAAAAACATTTTTATTAAAACCGGACTATAACCAGAACAATACTCTCAACGATCCACAACGACGCTTCGCTCCACGTGCAAGACTCAACATCCTAGGTAATAAGGTTTATGTTTATTGCCTACATGCTAGAATTGCATAGAACTTTGCTCGTAGTATGCTTACATTACTTTGCTCACTACTTGTTATTGCTTGAGAACACCTATGTGCTTACACTCTTCTGTCATCGCACTATTCGCGAACCTTTCTCATCTATGTTGCCTTTGATGTGAAGATCAATGGCCGGACGCATCAACATGACACAAGCCCAGCTAGAGGCTCTCGTTCAAGCTCAAGTTGCTGCGGCACTTGCAGCTGCTCAAGCAGGTCAACACGCGCAGCAGCCTGTCTGCACTTTCAAGAACTTCATGGACTGTCGTCCAAGCTCATTCAGTGGCACCGAGGGGGCAGTGGGACTCCTCCATTGGTTTGAGAAGCTAGAATCCGTGTTTGAAATGTGTGAATGCCCTGAGGCTCGCAGGGTTAAGTACGCCACTGGCACTTTGGAAGGAATCGCGTTGACTTGGTGGAACGCGCAAGTACAGATCCTAGGGTTGGCAGCTGCTAACGCCACCCCTTGGAATGATTTCAAGGAATTAATCAAAAGGGAATACTGCACTCGTGAAGACATTCACAAGTTGGAGGATGAACTGTATCACTTGAAAATGGTTGGGTCAGAGATCGAAGCCTATACCAAACGGTCGAATGAACTGGCCGTGCTATGCCCAACTATGGTGGACCCTCCAGTGAAACGTATTGAGTTGTATCTCAAGGGTTTGGCGCCAGAGATCCAGAGCCATGTGACATCGGCTAATCTTGATAATATCCAGGCTATTCAGCGCCTTGCTCATCGTATTACAGATCAGGCAGTGGATCAGAACAGGCTGCCAAAACGTGTCAAGGCTTCCACTGCTGCTGTCACCACTTCTGCTACTCCCAGTGACAACAAGAGGAAATGGGAGGGGGATTCCAGCAAGGGATCGGTTTCTGTTCAGTCTCAGCAGCGCAAGACAAATGACTACCAGAATTCGAGTCAGCAATCATCTGGCAGTCAGGGACAGGGTGGATATCGGGGAATTCACCCACTGTGTAATAAGTGCAACAGACACCACAGCGGAAGATGTCGCAGGGAACGTTGTCAAAGATGCCTCAAGATGGGTCATGAGGCTAAGGATTGTAGAAGCTCACGACCAGCAAATCAGAACCAGCAACTCCCACCACCAGCTCCACAGAACCAGCAGCAGCAACCACAGCGTGGAAACCGGGGATGTTTCCAGTGTGGGGCAGAAGGTCATTACAAACGCGATTGTCCTCAGTTGAACCAGAATCAGAACCACGACAATAACCAGGGCAACGGGAACAACAACAACAACGGGGGAAACAACAACAACAATGGCAACGAGGCAAGAGGTCGAGTTTTCGTGTTAGGACGAGGAGATGCAATGAACGATATTTGAACTTATAACTTATTTTGGGTTTTCATTATTATGTTTCCGCTACTCAAACAAAGTTTGGTTTGAACATCAATTGTATTGGGTTTTATGAATTATTTTAACTACCATACTTTATGTTTGATATGATGGATGGTTTGATATTATTGAGCGCACCTGCCGTATTTATGGACCTTATGAACAGGGTGTGCAAACCCTATCTTGACAAGTTCGTCATTGTCTTCATCGACGACATTCTGATTTACTCCAAGAGTCAGGAGGAGCACGAGCAGCGCTTACGTCTTATCTTGGAACTTCTTCGAAAGGAGCAACTGTACGCAAAGTTTTCAAAATGCGACTTCTGGCTACGTGAAGTCCACTTCTTAGGCCATGTGGTGAACAGGGATGGGATTCACGTCGATCCATCCAAGGTGGATTCGATCAAGAACTGGCCTGCACCACGTACGCCAACGGAAATACGCCAATTCTTGGGTTTGGCGGGTTACTACAGAGGGTTTATCAAGGATTTCTCGAAAGTCGCTTAGCCGCTTACACTACTGACACAGAAGGGTGTCACCTACCGATGGGGCAACACGCAGGAAACTGCTTTCCAGCACCTAAGGGACAGACTTTGCAGTGCACCTATTCTCTCATTGCCAGAGGGCACAGATGACTTCGTGGTTTATTGTGACGCATCGATACAGGGGCTTGGTTGTGTATTGATGCAGCGGGATAAAGTTATTGCCTACGCTTCGCGACAACTTAAGATTCACGAACGGAATTACACGACGCACGATTTAGAGCTGGGAGCTGTTGTTTTCGCGCTTAAGATATGGCGACACTACCTGTACGGTACCAGGTGCACGATTTACACCGATCACAGGAGTCTCGAGCATATTCTTAAGCAAAAGGATTTGAACATGCGTCAACGGAGATGGGTTGAACTTCTGAACGACTACGAATGCGCCATCAAGTATCATCCAGGCAAGGCCAATGTTGTGGCTGACGCCCTCAGTCGAAAGGACACCCTACATAAGCGCGTGCGAGCGCTACAGCTTACAATTCAGTCCAGTCTTCCCGCACAGATACGAGCTGCTAAGATAGAAGCATTGAAACCCGAAAACGTCAGGGCTGAAGCCCTACGCGGCTCAAGGCAACGATTAGAACAGAAGGCAGACGGCGCCTACTATGTAACGGGGCGTATTTGGGTCCCACTTTATGGCGGTCTACGCGAGCTTGTGATGGACGAAGCTCACAAGTCTCGTTACTCGGTACATCTAGGATCGGACAAAATGTACCACGACATCAGAACTACTTATTGGTGGCCTAGCATGAAGGCCCACATCGCCACCTATGTTGGCAAGTGCTTGACCTGTGCAAGAGTCAAGGTTGAATATCAGAAACCCGCAGGCCTACTTCAGCAACCCAGAATACCACAGTGGAAATGGGAAGAGATTTCCATGGATTTTTGTTACAGGCCTACCCAGATCCCAGCGTGGGAATGATACTATATGGGTGATCGTGGATCGACTCACCAAGTCTGCACACTTCCTGGCTATAAAGGAAACGGATAAGTTCTCCACTCTCGCAGACATTTATCTTAAAGAAGTAGTTTCGAGGCACGGGGTGCCCACCTCCATTATTTCGGATCGGGATGCACGATTCACGTCAGAGCTATGGCAAGCGATGCACAAATCTTTTGGCTCACGTTTAGACATGAGCACAGCATATCATCCTCAGACGGATGGGCAGTCTGAGCGAACGATCCAGACTCTTGAAGACATGCTTCGGGCATGTGTTATCGATTTCGGCAACGGCTGAGAAAAACATTCCCCTTTGGTGGAGTTTTTGTATAATAACAGTTATCACACCAGCATACAAGCCGCTCCATTCGAGGCATTGTACGGACGTAAATGCCGGTCACCTCTCTGTTGGGCAGATGTGGGGGATAGTCAGATTACGGGTCCAGAGATTGTAGTGGACGCCACAGAAAAGATTGCACAGATACGACAACGCATGGCGGCAGCACGCGACCGTCAGAAAGCCTACGCGGATAAGCGTAAGAAGCCGTTGGAATTCCAGGTCGGGGACCGGGTTTTACTTAAAGTCTCACCCTGGAAGAGTGTGGTTCGATTTGGTAAACGAGGCAAACTCAATCCACGGTATGTTGGACCGTTCGAAATCACTGAAAGAATAGGCCCAGTAGCCTACCGATTGAACCTACCAGCTGAACTCGGGGCAGTTCGCAATGTATTTCACGTGTCGAATCTGAAGAAGTGCCTATCAGATGAGACCCTTATCATTCCTTTCAAAGAACTCACTATCGACGAGCGGTTGCAGTTCGTCGAGGAACCAGTTGAAATCACGGACCGGGATGTTAAGGTCCTCAAACACAAGAGAATCCCTCTTGTTCGAGTTCGTTGGAACTCCCGACGTGGCCCAGAGTACACCTGGGAACGCGAAGACCAGATGACAGAAAAGTATCCCCAGTTATTTGGAACCAATGCAACCACTACTGAGGCTGAAGCTGCTACTACTGAATTTCGGGACGAAATTCCAAATCAACGGGGGGATGATGTGACACCCCAGGAAAATCAGTAAACGATACAACTCACCTAGCTTCCTCAGTAACCGCATGCTAAATTTCGGGACGAAATTTCTTTCAAGTTGGGGATAATGTGACAACTCGAGTTTCCGACTTTCACTTTCGCATTAAATACGCGTTGACTTTGACTATTTAATTGTTTGACTTGTAACTGTATACGTTGTGCTACAATGAAACGCGTTGTGACTATTGCATGTATGTGCTTGCATTATAGAGTGGGATTTAGTAGAAAAGTATTAACTGTTAACACATGAATAGGCCCGACGAAACACAGGATGTGCTTCGCCAATCATACCTCGACGAAACATATGTGTTTCGCCGAGCCCAGATGCGCCAAAGCCCACTTGCGGCCCAAACTTGTACGCGTAAAAAAAATATATATTAGATGAGGGGATCAGTTATCAAAAAAAAAAAAAAAAAAAAGAAACCCTAGACTTCTCCCCTACTAGCAGCAGGCGTGTGACTTCGTAACCCTCAAGAACGATCCAAGATTTCTCCTTTAATTCATCGTGGTTAGTGCAAATCCTTATCTGATTTTGTGTTTCAAAACGGTTATTTGAAAATTATGCTTGTATGTGATCGGTGATGAGAACTAATATGATAATTGTTGGTTGCTAATGTCCACTTTTTGGTCCAATAACATCTCTCGCAATTGGTATTGTCATTATCATTGTCCTTTACAATATTATTTGATAATTATGGTGGCATGAAGAAATCGAACCCACCGGTTTGTTTGGCCAATAGCACAAAGCGGTGGTCATAGTAATGGCCGACCATTATATACTTAGTAATACATGTGATATGTCAGTCCTTATGTTATTTAGGAGTCCATATTAATTAAATGATTGTGAACCATCGGTTCAATTGTTGGCTAGAAGTAGGATGGTCCAATAGAAGGTAAGGGCATATTACACACACAAATGCATCAAAAATCTTGTACTGTGCATGTGATTACTTATCAATTGTCGGCAATTATGCATGGGCGGCTAGTATTGTCTTTAGTGTATTGTCAAGGAACTTAGTATTGTCTTTAGTGTATTGTCTTTAGTGATTTAATATATGCAATTGATAGATTCAAGATTTATGGTGGCCTTATTAAATCACTGCACATAACCGATTGAAGTATAGGACCACACAATATCACGTGATAATCTAATGATTTGGACGGTTAAAGCTGATGGTGTGATTTGATGCTGTAGTGTAGTAATGATTGGTTTCTCGCATGAAAACTGTTAGCAATGATAGTGCTTGTCCGACTTTTGTACTAAAGTGCCTTGTCCGAATTTTATGCATATGTATGTGGTCCGAGTTTCCTGTTAACATAAAATCCGACCTTTTAAAGTCTAATGTGATGATAGTCCGAGTTTTATAAGAATCCCTTTTGGTCCGAGTATTTGATAAATGAAGTCCGAATTTTTATGTAAGCCAACAAAGGGGGTCCGAACCTTAAAAAGGCATGCTTGGTCCGAAGTTTTGGCTTGCATATGTTGTTTGATCTTGTGAATGGAAACCCCTCCTGTCCGAGTTTTGAGGGGTGTTCCCCATGTCCGAGTTTAAAGGGGGGAAAGCCCTTCTAGTCCGACTTTTTCATATTAAAGGGCAAGTGTCCGCATTTTATTAACTTATGTGCATAGGGTCCGAGCTTATGTAGAGGTCCGACTTTTGACAAGGAAACTCTTGTCCGAGTTTTGCATGTAGATCACAAAGGGTCCGAGCTTGTGCCTAGGGAAACTTATGTCCGAGTTTTGGGCTTAATAATATTGTCCAACCATTTGCATGTGATGAACTTTATTAACATGGGTATTCGGCACAAGTATCTTGGTTGTGTTAAGTTGCTAACATTATTAAACATGTAAGTATGTTATGTATGTATGATAACTCCGATTAATTCTGAGTGATTTTGTTACGTGTGTTCGTTATGCTAAGTGCGTATATCTTGTCAAGTGTGGAACTTCGTTAAACCTGTTAAACGCCGTTAGACATGCTAATGATTAGTATCGTTCGAATAAACTGAAACAACCCTCGTGTGATGCATGGATTTGCGTGGCTTTGATTAATTGTTTATGTGATACATGATAATTGCTTGGACACACTTCGTGACATGAATGGCATGTGAATCTTTACGAGTTTAACTGATTATACATACGTGCATACTATAGGTCGTGATTAATTAACTGTGAGCGTGCGTGTTCCTTTAGCATACCGAGCAAACCAAGGTGAGTTCACACAGCCAAGGCATGGGGTTCCCGGGTGGGAATGGGATTTGATGAACTATTGTATATACTTCGCTGATAGAACTACGACTAGACTAGTAACACTTATTGAACTGATCTTCGCACACCTGCCAAGGGTTGGCCGCGATATTATGACTGACTTCGCACACCTGCCTTTGGAAGGCCGCGAACTGGAATTTACTAATCTTCGCACACCTGCCTGGTAGGCCGCGATACAGATAAACCTAGTCTAGAATACTCGGGATGAACATCCCCTAATATCTTCGCATACCTGCCTGGGAGGCCGCGATGGAAACTAATACGATACATGACATAACGAACGAACATACTAACTCACACCATACTATTACTGAACTGTTAACTGTGAACTCGCTCAACTAGTTGTTGACTCTCTGCTGCATGCCTTGCAGGACATTAGGTACATATGGAGCTTGCACAGGGAGGAGCAGGTCGTTGTGGAGCTTGGGTCGTGGATGTTATATTACACTTACAACACTTGAACTATTTACATACATTGGATTCTCATTGTTACGCTTCCGCTACTTAAACTATGTTTTGTTGGAACATCAATCGTATTGAATGATTGGTTTACATTTATTATACTTGACATTAATTACATGTTCGATATAATTGGTGGCTTGATCCTGGTCAGTCACGCTCCCAAGCGGTGGTACTCCGCAGGTGGATTTTGGGGGTGTGACAGATTGGTATTAGAGCCATTGGTTATAGAGAACTTGGTTTTAATATGGGAAAAACGTTTTTATTAAAACCGGACTATAACCAGAACAGTACTCTCAACGATCCACAACGACGCTTCGCTCCACGTGCAAGACTCAACATCCTAGGTAATAAGGTTTATGTTTATTGCCTACATGCTAGAATTGCATAGAACTTTGCTCGTAGTATGCTTACATTACTTTGCTCACTACTTGTTATTGCTTGAGAACACCTATGTGCTTACACTCTTCTGTCATCGCACTATTCGCGAACCTTTCTCATCTATGTTGCCTTTGATGTGAAGATCAATGGCCGGACGCATCAACATGACACAAGCCCAGCTAGAGGCTCTCGTTCAAGCTCAAGTTGCTGCGGCACTTGCAGCTGCTCAAGCAGGTCAACACGCGCAGCAGCCTGTCTGCACTTTCAAGAACTTCATGGACTGTCGTCCAAGCTCATTCAGTGGCACCGAGGGGGCAGTGGGACTCCTCCATTGGTTTGAGAAGCTAGAATCCGTGTTTGAAATGTGTGAATGCCCTGAGGCTCGCAGGGTTAAGTACGCCACTGGCACTTTGGAAGGAATCGCGTTGACTTGGTGGAACGCGCAAGTACAGATCCTAGGGTTGGCAGCTGCTAACGCCACCCCTTGGAATGATTTCAAGGAATTAATCAAAAGGGAATACTGCACTCGTGAAGACATTCACAAGTTGGAGGATGAACTGTATCACTTGAAAATGGTTGGGTCAGAGATCGAAGCCTATACCAAACGGTCGAATGAACTGGCCGTGCTATGCCCAACTATGGTGGACCCTCCAGTGAAACGTATTGAGTTGTATCTCAAGGGTTTGGCGCCAGAGATCCAGAGCCATGTGACATCGGCTAATCTTGATAATATCCAGGCTATTCAGCGCCTTGCTCATCGTATTACAGATCAGGCAGTGGATCAGAACAGGCTGCCAAAACGTGTCAAGGCTACCACTGCTGCTGTCACCACTTCTGCTACTCCCAGTGACAACAAGAGGAAATGGGAGGGGGATTCCAGCAAGGGATCGGTTTCTGTTCAGTCTCAGCAGCGCAAGACAAATGACTACCAGAATTCGAGTCAGCAATCATCTGGCAGTCAGGGACAGGGTGGATATCGGGGAATTCACCCACTGTGTAATAAGTGCAACAGACACCACAGCGGAAGATGTCGCAGGGAACGTTGTCAAAGATGCCTCAAGATGGGTCATGAGGCTAAGGATTGTAGAAGCTCACGACCAGCAAATCAGAACCAGCAACTCCCACCGCCAGCTCCACAGAACCAGCAGCAGCAACCATAGCGTGGAAACCGGGGATGTTTCCAGTGTGGGGCAGAAGGTCATTACAAACGCGATTTTCCTCAGTTGAACCAGAATCAGAACCACGACAATAACCAGGCAACGGGAACAACAACAACAACGGGGGAAACAACAACAACAATGGCAACGAGGCAAGAGGTCGAGTTTTTGTGTTAGGACGAGGAGATGCAATGAACGATATTTGAACTTATAACTTATTTTGGGTTTTCATTATTATGTTTCCGCTACTCAAACAAAGTTTGGTTTGAACATCAATTGTATTGGGTTTTATGAATTATTTTAACTACCATACTTTATGTTTGATATGATGGATGGTTTGATATTATTGAGCGCACCTGCCGTATTTATGGACCTTATGAACAGGGTGTGCAAACCCTATCTTGACAAGTTCGTCATTGTCTTCATCGACGACATTCTGATTTACTCCAAGAGTCAGGAGGAGCACGAGCAGCGCTTACGTCTTATCTTGGAACTTCTTCGAAAGGAGCAACTGTACGCAAAGTTTTCAAAATGCGACTTCTGGCTACGTGAAGTCCACTTCTTAGGCCATGTGTTGAACAGGGATGGGATTCACGTCGATCCATCCAAGGTGGATTCGATCAAGAACTGGCCTGCACCACGTACGCCAACGGAAATACGCCAATTCTTGGGTTTGGCGGGTTACTACAGAGGGTTTATCAAGGATTTCTCGAAAGTCGCTCAGCCGCTTACACTACTGACACAGAAGGGTGTCACCTACCGATGGGGCAACACGCAGGAAACTGCTTTCCAGCACCTAAGGGACAGACTTTGCAGTGCACCTATTCTCTCATTGCCAGAGGGCACAGATGACTTCGTGGTTTATTGTGACGCATCGATACAGGGGCTTGGTTATGTATTGATGCAGCGGGATAAAGTTATTGCCTACGCTTCACGACAACTTAAGATTCACGAACGGAATTACACGACGCACGATTTAGAGCTGGGAGCTGTTGTTTTCGCGCTTAAGATATGGCGACACTACCTGTACGGTACCAGGTGCACGATTTACACCGATCACAGGAGTCTCGAGCATATTCTTAAGCAAAAGGATTTGAACATGCGTCAACGGAGATGGGTTGAACTTCTGAACGACTACGAATGCGCCATCAAGTATCATCCAGGCAAGGCCAATGTTGTGGCTGACGCCCTCAGTCGAAAGGACACCCTACCTAAGCGCGTGCGAGCGCTACAGCTTACAATTCAGTCCAGTCTTCCCGCACAGATACGAGCTGCTCAGATAGAAGCATTGAAACCCGAAAACGTCAGGGCTGAAGCCCTACGCGGCTCAAGGCAACGATTAGAACAGAAGGCAGACGGCGCCTACTATGTAACGGGGCGTATTTGGGTCCCACTTTATGGCGGTCTACGCGAGCTTGTGACGGACGAAGCTCACAAGTCTCGTTACTCGGTACATCCAGGATCGGACAAAATGTACCACGACATCAGAACTACTTATTGGTGGCCTAGCATGAAGGCCCACATCGCCACCTATGTTGGCAAGTGCTTGACCTGTGCAAGAGTCAAGGTTGAATATCAGAAACCCGCAGGCCTACTTCAGCAACCCAGAATACCACAGTGGAAATGGGAAGAGATTTCCATGGATTTTTGTTACAGGCCTACCCAGATCCCAGCGTGGGAATGATACTATATGGGTGATCGTGGATCGACTCACCAAGTCTGCACACTTCCTGGCTATAAAGGAAACGGATAAGTTCTCCACTCTCGCAGACATTTATCTTAAAGAAGTAGTTTCGAGGCACGGGGTGCCCACCTCCATTATTTCGGATCGGGATGCACGATTCACGTCAGAGCTATGGCAAGCGATGCACAAATCTTTTGGCTCACGTTTAGACATGAGCACAGCATATCATCCTCAGACGGATGGGCAGTCTGAGCGAACGATCCAGACTCTTGAAGACATGCTTCGGGCATGTGTTATCGATTTCGGCAACGGCTGAGAAAAACATTCCCCTTTGGTGGAGTTTTTGTATAATAACAGTTATCACACCAGCATACAAGCCGCTCCATTCGAGGCATTGTACGGACGTAAATGCCGGTCACCTCTCTGTTGGGCAGAGGTGGGGGATAGTCAGATTACGGGTCCAGAGATTGTAGTGGACGCCACAGAAAAGATTGCACAGATACGACAACGCATGGCGGCAGCACGCGACCGTCAGAAAGCCTACGCGGATAAGCGTAAGAAGCCGTTGGAATTCCAGGTCGGGGACCGGGTTTTACTTAAAGTCTCACCCTGGAAGGGTGTGGTTCGATTTGGTAAACGAGGCAAACTCAATCCACGGTATGTTGGACCGTTCGAAATCATTGAAAGAATAGGCCCAGTAGCCTACCGATTGAACCTACCAGCTGAACTCGGGGCAGTTCGCAATGTATTTCACGTGTCGAATCTGAAGAAGTGCCTATCAGATGAGACCCTTATCATTCCTTTCAAAGAACTCACTATCGACGAGCGGTTGCAGTTCGTCGAGGAACCAGTTGAAATCACGGACCGGGATGTTAAGGTCCTCAAACACAAGAGAATCCCTCTTGTTCGAGTTCGTTGGAACTCCCGACGTGGCCTAGAGTACACCTGGGAACGCGAAGACCAGATGACAGAAAAGTATCCCCAGTTATTTGGAACCAATGCAACCACTACTGAGGCTGAAGCTGCTACTACTGAATTTCGGGACGAAATTCCAAATCAACGGGGGGATGATGTGACACCCCAGGAAAATCAGTAAACGATACAACTCACCTAGCTTCCTCAGTAACCGCATGCTAAATTTCGGGACGAAATTTCTTTCAAGTTGGGGATAATGTGACAACTCGAGTTTCCGACTTTCACTTTCGCATTAAATACGCGTTGACTTTGACTATTTAATTGTTTGACTTGTAACTGTATACGTTGTGCTACAATGAAACGCGTTGTGACTATTGCATGTATGTGCTTGCATTATAGAGTGGGATTTAGTAGAAAAGTATTAACTGTTAACACATGAATAGGCCCGACGAAACACAGGATGTGCTTCGCCAATCATACCTCGACGAAACATATGTGTTTCGCCGAGCCCAGATGCGCCAAAGCCCACTTGCGGCCCAAACTTGTACGCGTAAAAAAAATATATATTAGATGAGGGGATCAGTTATCAAAAAAAAAAAAGAAAAAGAAACCCTAGACTTCTCCCCTACTAGCGGCAGCCGTGTGACTTCGTAACCCTCAAGAACGATCCAAGATTTCTCCTTTAATTCATCGTGGTTAGTGCAAATCCTTATCTGATTTTGTGTTTCAAAACGGTTATTTGAAAATTATGCTTGTATGTGATCGGTGATGAGAACTAATATGATAATTGTTGGTTGCTAATGTCCACTTTTTGGTCCAATAACATCTCTCGCAATTGGTATTGTCATTATCATTGTCCTTTACAATATTATTTGATAATTATGGTGGCATGAAGAAATCGAACCCACCGGTTTGTTTGGCCAATAGCACAAAGCGGTGGTCATAGTAATTAAATGATTGTGAACCATTGGTTCAATTGTTGGCTAGAAGTAGGATGGTCCAATAGAAGGTAAGGGCATATTACACACACAAATGCATCAAAAATCTTGTACTGTGCATGTGATTACTTATCAATTGTCGGCAATTATGCATGGGCGGCTAGTATTGTCTTTAGTGTATTGTCAAGGAACTTAGTATTGTCTTTAGTGTATTGTCTTTAGTGATTTAATATATGCAATTGATAGATTCAAGATTTATGGTGGCCTTATTAAATCACTGCACATAACCGATTGAAGTATAGGACCACACAATATCACGTGATAATCTAATGATTTGGACGGTTAAAGCTGATGGTGTGATTTGATGCTGTAGTGTAGTAATGATTGGTTTCTCGCATGAAAACTGTTAGCAATGATAGTGCTTGTCCGACTTTTGTACTAAAGTGCCTTGTCCGAATTTTATGCATATGTATGTGGTCCGAGTTTCCTGTTAACATAAAATCCGACCTTTTAAAGTCTAATGTGATGATAGTCCGAGTTTTATAAGAATCCCTTTTGGTCCGAGTATTTGATAAATGAAGTCCGAATTTTTATGTAAGCCAACAAAGGGGGTCCGAACCTTAAAAAGGCATGCTTGGTCCGAAGTTTTGGCTTGCATATGTTGTTTGATCTTGTGAATGGAAACCCCTCCTGTCCGAGTTTTGAGGGGTGTTCCCCATGTCCGAGTTTAAAGGGGGGAAAGCCCTTCTAGTCCGACTTTTTCATATTAAAGGGCAAGTGTCCGCATTTTATTAACTTATGTGCATAGGGTCCGAGCTTATGTAGAGGTCCGACTTTTGACAAGGAAACTCTTGTCCGAGTTTTGCATGTAGATCACAAAGGGTCCGAGCTTGTGCCTAGGGAAACTTATGTCCGAGTTTTGGGCTTAATAATATTGTCCAACCATTTGCATGTGATGAACTTTATTAACATGGGTATTCGGCACAAGTATCTTGGTTGTGTTAAGTTGCTAACATTATTAAACATGTAAGTATGTTATGTATGTATGATAACTCCGATTAATTCTGAGTGATTTTGTTACGTGTGTTCGTTATGCTAAGTGCGTATATCTTGTCAAGTGTGGAACTTCGTTAAACCTGTTAAACGCCGTTAGACATGCTAATGATTAGTATCGTTCGAATAAACTGAAACAACCCTCGTGTGATGCATGGATTTGCGTGGCTTTGATTAATTGTTTATGTGATACATGATAATTGCTTGGACACACTTCGTGACATGAATGGCATGTGAATCTTTACGAGTTTAACTGATTATACATACGTGCATACTATAGGTCGTGATTAATTAACTGTGAGTGTGCGTGTTCCTTTAGCATACCGAGCAAACCAAGGTGAGTTCACACAGCCAAGGCATGGGGTTCCCGGGTGGGAATGGGATTTGATGAACTATTGTATATACTTCGCTGATAGAACTACGACTAGACTAGTAACACTTATTGAACTGATCTTCGCACACCTGCCAAGGGTTGGCCGCGATATTATGACTGACTTCGCACACCTGCCTTTGGAAGGCCGCGAACTGGAATTTACTAATCTTCGCACACCTGCCTGGTAGGCCGCGATACAGATAAACCTAGTCTAGAATACTCGGGATGAACATCCCCTAATATCTTCGCATACCTGCCTGGGAGGCCGCGATGGAAACTAATACGATACATGACATAGCGAACGAACATACTACTACTCACACCATACTATTACTGAATTGTTAACTGTGAACTCGCTCAACTAGTTGTTGACTCTCTGCTGCATGCCTTGCAGGACATTAGGTACATATGGAGCTTGCACAGGGAGGAGCAGGTCGTTGTGGAGCTTGGGTCGTGGATGTTATATTACACTTACAACACTTGAACTATTTACATACATTGGATTCTCATTGTTACGCTTCCGCTACTTAAACTATGTTTTGTTGGAACATCAATCGTATTGAATGATTGGTTTACATTTATTATACTTGACATTAATTACATGTTCGATATGATTGGTGGCTTGATCCTGGTCAGTCACGCTCCCAAGCGGTGGTACTCCGCAGGTGGATTTTGGGGGTGTGACAGGTGTACGCCTACACCCCGTGCTCTGGTCGTGGCCATCTCGTAAGATAATGCCAAGGATATCCGGGACACGGTCAATAACCCCCCAAACCTTAAAGTAAAACAAGACTGTTTAAACGAGTCGAACAAACTATTCAAGACTGGACACCCAAGGGCGCAGGATTTGTGCGCTCGATCAAGCGGTATTCTATATACCGTATCCCAAGCCCGTATAGGGAAAATAAGTCAAAATGTATTTACCTGAGCAAGTATGAATCACAATTGGTAAGTGTGGATAGCTTTTACTGGGCCTCCTAATCTGGAACAAAGGTTTATAATAACCTATTAGATTCCTAACGGGTCTTTTATTTAAGCCTAAGCTTTGACCGGTTAGTTTTAAGGACGATACGGTACAAGCGCACGATTAAGCGAAAGACCGGAAAGAATGTGATTTAGACCCGACAAGTTTGAATACTTGTATAATATGGGTATACTAAATACCTTCTGGATTTTGAGATAAAAATGATAACGTTTGACCCGTTTCGGTCAATTTACGCAAACTAGTTACGTAAACCGAACCGAACGCTAAAAGGGCGTTACGGGTAGCCAAAAGAGTCAAATGCAAGTTCCCTGAGATAATATGCTTTAAATATGATATAATATCAGTAAGTTATGTTCTATTATGCCCCGAATGATTTTAAACTCAATTTACACCTCCTAAGGGCATTTTGGTCATTTAAAAGATTATAAAAGAGTCAAATTGGAAATCTGAGTTACGGGTCTGATTTATACAGTAAATATACTTCATTTGATATATTATAACAGTAGAGTATGACCCGTATACAAAACTTATCATTTAAAATCAAACTATGCACCGTAGGGGTATTTTAGTAATTTCACAAGGGCTAAAACTGCCAAAACTGGAAATCTGAGTTCAAACATTTATACTTACTGTTATTATATGAAAATATACTAATTACATCAGTAGGTATGAGTCTTATATGTTTAAAATGAGTATAACGCCTACTATACGCTAGAAACGCTTAAAAATGCGATTTAGAGCCGTTTCCGGGTTTTTAAAAGAAAGCTGAGATTTTTATATTTCCAGAATGCTCAAAATAATTTATTTAACATATAAAATCAGTAGAAAAAGATTTGGGGTCAAAAGAATGTGTAAAACTCATTTTATGGCTTAAATGGTCAAAACCGACATTAACCGAATCGACTAAGCGATCTATGATACGATCAACCAAAAATTAAATAAAAATTATCAAAATTCCCAAAATAATATATAACATCAGTGGGTAAAAAGTTTTATATCAAAACGTGGCCTGACATAGGTTATACGCTAAATGCGCCGTTTATGTAACTTTAAGATATAGTTTTACGATATCGGCCATAACTCAAAATCTGGACCACTAACTGATCTCCAATTTTCGGTGCAAGTTTATATATTAGAAATAAAGATTTCTACTCTTTCACTTTTCCAAAAATCACGTTTTATATCAAAAAGGGCAAAATAGTCAACTTTAAGCATAAATCGGAAACATGCAAATGAATCGGCTAAGTATAGACTCGAGATATAAAAATTCCAGAAAGTTTAACCAAAATAAAAGTGGTTCAAAATATTCTCTAATACAGATCTCAAACATGCATGCACGGATCCGAATTGATAGTCTACGAAAAAGTCGTTTTACAAGACTTTCGGTTCCGATTCGTATTTATACTAAAGATTGTCGAGTTTATTATGATAAAACACATTCTTATATTCATTATAAGTTATTTTTGATGATCAAACTGATTGCATGTCATCTACATTACCATTTAAGCTATTTTTCGCAAAAACGATTTCTGTTGACTTTTAGAAACAACTTTGACTCGACAAATAGCATGCTTAGAGTGGGAATCAGAGAATACCCTTTTGAGGGTTTGTTTCCCACATAAATACCAACATATCAGTGGTTTCAATTTGAGAAATGACAGAGCTAAACTCGTTTAATCGAAAAGTCAAACTATATGAACAACGGTTTGACTTTTAACTAATAATCAAAGCAAGAACGAATTATAAACTGATATGAAGGCTTACAAAGGTCCTAATGAAGCTTAGCTAACACTTGGAGGTGGCCTTGTCGTTCAGAATTGCTCCAGAAGTTGCCTTGAGAGTTCTTGCAAAGTTTGGGTGTTCTTGTTACTATCACAAGTGCTCAAGAATTGATGAAATGATCTGATTTAAGGTGGAATTCAGATGATATAGAGAGCTCCCAGTAGCCTAGGCATGCAAGCATTCTTATTGGAGCAAAAGGGAGGTGAAGCAAGCTGTATTGCACTTCAAATTCGGACCCAAAATACCCATTTTCGCGAATTCTGCACCTGATAGGGTCACGCGGCCCGCTTGGGTCTGTCCAGGCGGGTCACCTGAGGTCTGCTGCTGTCAAACTTCTTTCAAACTTGGCAGCTTTGGTCCCTGTCCTTGCACGCGATGTTTCGGCTACTTATTTTGACTCGTAAACCCCCAAACTTGCTTTTTAAGAACCTTGGGACATTTACCAACATGGTAATGTCCTCGGATTACTTTGCGCTCAACCGAAAAGCCATGAAATTCGACGTTGACGCTTTTAACCCCTCAAGTACGGTTTTGGCCATAACTTTCTCATACGTTAACGAAACTTCACGAAATTTTTACCACATATTCTAGTGAGCATATTTTTGCATTACAAAGCTTTGGGTCTGCCAAAAGTTCACTCAGAGGTATAAATTCAACATGTTGACACTTTTGGCCCCTATAGTTTGTAATTCCTCACTCTTGTGCATTTTCCGCTTCGTATGATCCATGATCCATCCGTTTAAGGTTATAAACATTATGTAGGGTTATCATAGAGTCTATTTATCCATTGTTGACACTTTGGACCCTTACGTTCCATAGTTTTCACTGTTTGTCAACTTTAGTCCCTCTAAAGTTTGTTTTCACATACCGGAACCTTATGACACGTGTCAAGACATTATTGGACGAAATTTTTCGAGGTGTTACAACCTTCCATCCGAGTTCCCGTTTCTCGGTCTACGCATGTGTTACAACCTTTCGTTGACTATATCTACTCTATATTGTTTTTATTGGTGTAACGTGTATTACACGATAACCATATGTGTTGTTCTCAACACTCTAATCATACCAAACCATTAACATACATGTACTTACCGGATTTGCAATCAAGCCTCGAACCAAACACTTTATTCTTTTAACCTTGAGCTCTGATTACCAACTTGTAACGCCCGTCTGGTTTTATTAATATTTTAATAATAAGATACACATTTTTATTGCTAAAATGTGACTTTACAAAAACTTGTTATACCAACATTACCAAATAATTACAATGTTTCAAAAACTATTTATAAGTGTTTACATAATTCACTTATAATGACACAATTCCAGATTTGATGCGGAAGCTTCATTTAACGTGTGTTCGGTTCTTGCTCGACGCTTGATCTTCATCCGGGACTCTCGACATTCACCTATGATCAAAACCAACTTAGAAGTCAGTTTTGATAGTTAAATAACAAATACAACAAGGAAATTGGGCCAAATAATCGAAATAAATCAAAAATCAAAATTTTTTTAACAATTCAGGCCGTCGCCACGCGCGAAGGCCAAGGCCTTTGGCCGTGGCGTAGCGCCACGGACCTATTTTGACAGAATGTTCATGCTGGTTGCTGCATATTCCCAGCATCACCCGATTTCACGGAAACGAGCATAACTCTCTCGTTTTTAATCCGTTTTACCCGATTCTTTTTCCTACGCGCTCGTAATTTAATTCTCCATCTCATGGAGTTAAAATCCAACATTCGGCATAACAAAATTTTAGACCTTTAAGCCTTTGGCTTAATATCCTTTTTCAAGGTTTTGACTCGTTCATCAACGCGTTTGTTTGACTCCTATTCTTATGAAATTCATAATCTCAATATTTCCTATCCTATTAGGCTCAAGTCACGGGTTTCTTACGTATTTAAACCCGTTTACACTCATATGCGTATTTTGACCCGTTAAGGGTATTTAAGCGTGTTTTATACACGAATCACTTTCATACGTTTCTAGCTTCGTATTTCCACATTTCTTATCAAGTAATTTTCCACCACAACTATATTTGTGGTGGACATAATGAGGTGATCTATATAACCCGAGTTTTTCTCGTCGGATTGCTAATTTGCGACAAAGACTCATATAGAGTCATTTGACTAAAGGTTTACATCTTTCGCTTCTTATACTTATTCCTATTATTTATTTGATCATAAAACTCGTTTCAAAACTACCCTTAAAGGTCGTTTGTCCAATTTAACTTATAAGGGTGTTTTAGTGCATTTTAGCCAATCATTTACGATGAAGGACTTTTGAAAGTATATTTGACCCATAATCCCTCTTTTAACTTATGATTTTGTTTGAAAAGTCATTAAGCTTTCCAAACGCAATGTTCATTATTTGAAACATTCAGTTTACTTATCAAGTAACCAATGTTTATTTTGACTTCTTTTAACACTCATTGAACCTCTCGTTCTAAAT
This sequence comes from Helianthus annuus, assembly GCF_002127325.2. Taxonomy (NCBI): domain Eukaryota; kingdom Viridiplantae; phylum Streptophyta; class Magnoliopsida; order Asterales; family Asteraceae; genus Helianthus; species Helianthus annuus. The sequence goes on along the minus strand of NC_035435.2, from coordinate 55,963,972 downwards.
GAGTGTTACCCTTTTCACATACCTGGCGCGGATCAATATATTGACCCGTTTTTAATACCTTGCTTTTATAACCGCTAATTCACAGCGTTGCTAATACCCATTTGACATTTACTCCTGAAATAATATAACTCGACAATAATCATTAGTCGTTATTGTCAAAAGGTGATATCTTCACCTTTCGACCCATTTGGTCTAAGTGACCGATTATGTTGGCGAGATGATATTTATTACCATCTCATCTACATGACTCGCTCCAGTTTACACCGTGTGGTTATTTCACTTATTAATCGTTTCTTAACGCTTTTTAGCCTATCATGGCTTACGTCATACAGTGTCTTTCAAAACCAATAGTTATGGTCAACGCGTGACCAATTTACCATTTTACCCTTATTGTTTGCTTTGGTTTACCCTATAACCATTCAAAAGTTCATTTTCCATTTGTCATAAAATGATCGAATTACCGATTTAACTCCTTTTTAACCATCAACATGGTTTCTTGTCATGCTTGACTATCTTGTTCCGTACGTCTACATGCCGGAACATCATACCTCAATTATGTATCTATCTTATTTGTAACTAATACGATAAGAGAATATTCTAAAATATAAAACTAGTGTAAGCTATACTTACCTTGTATCCGAATTATGATTTTCCTCCATTCTTGATTTGTTTGACCCGCTTCCTTTCCCAAGCCTCCACCTAGCTCGTTAGGCGTCAAACTATTTTCAATCATTTACAAGGCGGTTAAATTAGTCATAAAAATCACGACTATTCCACCTCACTTAATTTCTATGCCGAAGCTACTATTCGACTTCATGATTAGTTAACTTAGCTTATCAAAAGTTAACTACTTTTTGATCACATGGTTTACATCTTTTAAGTCAAATCAACATTATGATTAGAACCCGCTTTAACCCATCTTTCACGTAATTTTTCAAACAAGGCAATTACGCGTTTCATTCGTAATTTCAACATATGAACATTCACTTAGGCATTTTAACAAACACCTTGTGGGCATATTCTATAAAATCAACAATCAATTCTCGTAACTAGTTACCCAAGTTTTAATCATCATTCACAAGTTCTTATGTCTAGCATGCATAACAACACCTAGACTTACTTCATGGAAATCAATAACACTCGTTGCATGATCAAGATTCCAATGTTTTTCATCATCCTACAAAACCCACTTAACACCTAATTATGGGTGATTCTCAATTTCATATGCATGAACATCAATGCATCAAACTATTGGTTAGGGTTCATTCCTAACCCTGAATTTATCATAATTTCATTCAAACATCAATCAATCAAGTTCAGATTTCGATTCCACAAGTTCATCAAGAATTTGAGATAAAACCAAATTGTGAATTTTGACATACCTTGTGATCCCTTCACTGAGGTGATCACTTATTTGTGCTTGAATTTCGATTTGGGTTCGATTTGCCCTTCCAATTTCTTGATTTTGTGCTTGTTAGGGTTTTGAGCTCAATAGTTCTTGGCTCATGTGGATATCTCGACCAGAACACACACTTTAAGTGTGTGTTTTGGTGTTTAGCTTTTGTTTTTAATAAAAATCATTTAGCAACTTACCAACTCTAGTCCGTTAACTTTACCCAAGTTCTTATGAAGGGTTTTTCACCATGTTTTTCTTATTATCTCTAGGCTTATAATTAACTAACTTGGTTAATTATTCCTAGTTAAATTTTGTGGGTTCGGGAAGTTACAACCCGTTATATTTAAGCCCCGTTAACTCGGGCCTTCTTATAAACTTACTTCCTTAAAAGCTTTTATTCACCTTGTATTTAATATTAGGATTGTTTATGTAAATCCTAATATTTATCGGGTTACTTTCACCACTAACGGTACTTTACCCGTCTTTTAGTATTAACTGGGTTTGATTACTAAACCCATTTTCGGGGTGTTACAACTAGTAAGCAATAAAAGAATGAAAGAATGCTCACTAAAGGTCCTTGCTATCTTTTCTTCAAAGAATAAGTTTCCAATCACTTGAGAGAGCTCCCAATTCAGATTAGAAGGAAGATAAGAAGGAAATGAGCAAAGAAATGAGTTGATGGACCATGCTATTTATAGTTGAAGGGAGTTCATAGGATCATGCCAAGTTTTTGTGTAGTCCCCAAGCATTAAATCCTAGCCATACAATTATTGTAAGCAGATTCAAAGCCTTAGAGAAGGGATAACTTGGTTACCACACGAAGATCTTACAAGAACAGCCTCTGAATTATCAAACAGCAGCAAAAATCAACTTTCTGGTCGTTGGGCATGCTTTACGGTCCGCAAGGGGACCCTTACGGTTTTGGCCCCTGATCTTGTTTCATCACGTATTGGCACTTCTAACACCCGTCAAGCCCATTTTTAAGCTCCATAATGAAGTTAAAGTATGGGGAACATGAAACATGCTCAAAAATATGTCGGATGTTGGTTCGTTTGGCTGTACGGTTGCGTTGTTCGGCTAATTATGACGGAAATCGTAACATGCGCGAAAATGAACCAAATTGCGAAACGAACGAAGTTTTTGCATGCTAATCACTAAAATAAAAATATTTTAGTGTGTACAAAAATTTTGGATGTCCAGATGTGGTCAGAACGTAAGATATGCGTGAAAATGCAAACTTACGCCGTTTTTGACACTTTTAGTCCCTGTAAGATCATATAAGCATGTAAGCATATAAGCATATAAGCATATAAGATCATTTAAGCATGTTTTCGCACACCGAACCTATCAAAGCTTATTTCTAAGCCATGTTTAGGTTATATATGGTATGTTTAACTTATGATCGTGTTCCGGACTGTTCGTTTCCTTACGAAAAGGCAGACTTTTGCAAGTTGACGCAAATAGTCCCTGAGAGCGAATAAACATGTTTTTGCCATACCAAAGCCTTTAAAACTTATTTCTAAGTTATATAAAGGTTATTTAAGGTATGTTAAGTTTATATTGCTGTTCCGGAGTGTTTGTCGTGTTAAACTGATCGTGTTTACGCATTAGTTTGCGATAACTCTCTAGAAAGCGATATAGAGTTCAAAGTCGATCAAAAATCAACATGTACATAAAATCAAACATAAAATGACAAACGTTGGGATAAAAACACATTGTTTTATTAATATTTTATTGTTCAGAGTTTGTACAATGATATCACAAGCACAGCACATATGCCACTTTGAATGTTTCATCATTCAAATTATTTTGTGACAACAGAAAATCTTTATTGTAAACCCGTTTGCCCTTTTTGACTGTTGGACTTGAAGTATTGGACTCAGACTTTGACTCTGATTTTGACTCCTCTGTTTCATCTTTATCCAACACCTGATCGACCACTTTCTTAATTAACTCGGACTCATGATTAGTGTCGGACGATGTGAAAGTGACATCAATGTTTTCTGGCAAATTATCTGAAGACTCAGATTCCCATTGTAAATTGGTTGCCTTTTTAACTCTTTCTGAATTTGGATTTCGCGGAGAATATCCATTTTCAAGCGTAGGCGGACACTTGGTATAGTTAGTACTGTGTTTCTTACTAGAATCCTTCACTTCAGATGTCTCTTCTTCAAATGCCTTCATGCCTTCGACTGTTGGGTATATCCTGTCAATCACATAAGAAGCACATGAGTAACTTCTCAATAAACTATCTACCCTTTCAGTTTCTATTCTCTGGATTTCCAATTTTCGTTCAAGTTCAGCACATTTCTCAATGTAATGATTGATGACTTTCTGCTTCGACATGAACACTCCTTGAAGTGTTTTCATTGTGACAACTGGCACCAAACCGGTAATTTCCGTACACTTTAGTTATTATTTAATAACTACAATTATGTGCTTAAATGTCGACATTGTCTGAATATCTACTATGCAAGTGACTTCATGCACGTTTTATACTACAGGAATTACATTTTACAATAATGAACTGCATTGCGTCAGAAATACTAGTAAACTCACCGGTAAGACACATTGTGTCAACAGAACTGCAGAAAGCAGTCAGACATTAGAATTGAGGCCTAGGTGTAGGTCCAACAACAAGAATACATTAAAACCCAAGAATACATACAAGGGTTTACATATATACCATCCGGAAACTAAATTACACACTAAAAAGCACCCGAAACGCACTTTAAGTGCAGAAATTTTATTTAATTCAGCAATAAATCATCATTTAACACATAAATATTGTGCAGAAATCATGATTTATCATCCCGAATACTTCCCTAAGTGTCGGGAGTTAAAAGGGTTACAAAAGAATACTTAAAAGACACTAAAAGGTGCAATTTAGCACTTTAACAAACCGGTATCTAACCGAACAACCGGACATAACCCGGAATATCAAAATATTAGTTGAAGCATTGTTTTTATTTTTCTGAGTTGGTTATAGTTGCCAAACACCATATTACATCATAAAAACACTTAAACACTTAGAACCCCTAAACATATCACTTAATGTGTAACTAGGATAAGTAACTAAGAATCATGATCCAACTAGACCCCTCCTCCCATCTAAGGGCCGGTTATGAGGGAGCCCCACATGAGGATTTTGTGTTAATATTTTAGTGGATCTTGTCTCCCCTTTCCTAACACATTACACATTGGGCCATGACATGTTGGGGGATTATAAGTTAACACACAAGTTCAAGACCATTCACTCTCACTCATCACCAACTTCACAAAATTTTCTCTCCTCCTTCTTCCCCAATCGGCTGAAACCAAGCAGCCCCATCACCATCATCTTCAACCTTCAATCATCCATTCTAAGCTTGTATTAAGGTGCTAGGAGCTGGTTAAGAAGCTTGGTGTGTTCGGAAGTTGAAGGACCTTCTTAGTTCGCTATTAACCATCACTTTTCTTCACTTGAACTCTCCTAGCTTTGAGCTAGTGGTAAGTCTCTTAGATCTACTCATTTTACATCCTATGAAGGTGGTTAATAGATGATATCTCATGAACACTAAAGGATCATAAACAAAGCTTTGAACATAGAGCTAACCTAATGATGAAATGTTGTTGAAATGTGATGAAGTAATGTTAATATGAAATTGTTTTGATTCTTGTTGATTATATGATGATTTACTTGTTAATATTGATGTTTGATGTTGTTGTGATCACTAAACATGTTAACGGAATCAATCGAACATAAAACAAGATACAACCATAACATAATTTAAAACGTGTTCATATGACACAATAAAAGACTTGAGTAAAAACATGGTGTAAGGACATGTAACCCGTCCAGGTAAGGGTTACACCTCCTGAACCTACTACCCTGGATGACGTCTTTATTTAGTATGCAGCTTGACATAAATGCAGACACTTGCCAGATCCCTTAGTTTTCCTGAAACACATGTAAGTTGAAAAATCAACAAAAATTGAGCGAGTTCATGTGTAAGTGAGTATGTATAAACCTTTATAATGTGTTTGTATGTATGAAAATCCCTTGTATGTAGCAATTAAGGAAAAAGAGATCACCATCGGGTTGCAAAGCCAATGATATGTGTGAAGTGATGCAGGAAGACTCAAACCTAGCAGATTAGTGCGTCGGGCACATAATCACCACATGGTCCACTCGGCGGACTCAGGAGTGGGGCTCGCTACACCCGAATAGATCTATCACTCATGTCCCTCGGTCCTACAACGAGGATTAATGGCCTTAAGTTCTACCTACCCACTTACATGATCTAAGTAGTATAAACCCTCCTTAAGCTAATCATACCATGTAAGTAGTGTCTGTAATAATCGTAACATGTATTTCACCCCCGAAGTATAAAACTGAAAACAGTAAAGAGAAAAGGGGGACATGAACTCACAGTATTGCGTCTTCAGTATGTCTAACCCAAGTCTCCTCAGCCAACACGACTACCTACAGTGTACTAACGTCTATTAGGCGAACGGGTCGTGCCTTGTCTTAGTATTTGTGTTTTTGGATTACGTTTCTGATATTATTCCAAGTTATAATAATTATATTCAGTTTTGGAATAATTGTTTATGCAGTGTTTCTGTATTAATACTTCTCAAGTATTCGTATTTCCTTCCCAAGGATGGGGTATTTCATACATGTATTTTCGTATTTGTATTTGTATATCTTGCCAAATAATGGCTTCGTATTTCGGTGTATTGTTTCAAATAAAAATACGTTAATATATTCCCAATATATATTTCTAAAACC